>NC_133531.1:8150551-8461115 GCF_048544455.1 Silene latifolia
GGCGGCTAGATTTGCGTCTCAACTGTACTTATACGTTCCTATGGCATGTTGGTCGCTTTCGTGAGTACCAACTGCGCTGGTAGTGACTGTCGTGGCGTCTACTTCTTGGGGTGAGTGCCCGGCTTGGGCTGTGGCGTCTACCTCGATATGACTATGAAGGGGGATACACACTGTTTTGACCGGATTTTACGCAGCCTGGAATCCGGCCAGGCATTCTAGGGTATTCCGGCCAGGGTAGATTATGGTGAGGTTAACTAGTATCATCCTATTATGATGGTATTGTGGTTGTACCTTTGCAGAGTTGATTATAAAGTAAAAAGAGATAAATTAAAAGTAAAGAATAGTAAAAAGAGACATGACAAATGATTTATACATGGAAAAACCCTTGAATGGGAAAAAACCACGGGCACCAAGCCAGGAGAGGATTTCACTATGTATTTTGCGTAATATAAGAACAATGTTGTAATTGCTAAATAATTGTAGTATTTGCTTAATGTAGAGTAGATGAGAGTGGGATGATATGTCTCTTTGTTCCTTCGTATTTATAGTAAAATAGGTAGAAAGAGTGGTTGCTTGTGAGTAGGAGGTCACTCTACTTTTCTAGGGTTGTTTCCTTAATTGTAGTTGACTTCTTCTTCTCTTGACCGTTCCTTCCTAATTGTTGCTGCTTCTTCCTTATTTTGCTAGGGTTTTAGTTGTGATTATAACAATGTTGACTTAGTCTTCCATAATAATAGGAACTACTTAAGACCAAGTTTAATTAACATGTGCTAATTAACTTAGCATCCCATGCTAGGTAAATATCTTCTCCATATTATATGCTGGTCGTCCACTTCATCCCTGGATACCTCTCCGGCTCGTATCAATGCCTCGTCAGGCTAAACTTCTTTGTACGCAAGCCCGACCGTGTCTGTTGTACCCGACAATGCCCTTTTGATCTTGTTGTCTTGTCTTTGACTTATAATAATGCCGACCGAGTTGTACCGATCCGTATTTTCAAAGATGATGCCATGTCCACTTTGATATAGTCTTCTAGCCTGTCTCCTTGCTCGGACCGCTACGTTGAACTCGCCCGAACGGCATGCTGCGAGGTGAATTCTAGCCTGACGGTAGTGTAAAATATCAGGCTCAACAATTGCCCCTTATCTCCTTATTTATTTGTGGTTCAAGCCAATAATGAGGAGATAACTTCATTCCAATCATAGACAAAGCTTGATCATGCAGTTGTACATATTCCTGACTTAATGTTTCTTCACTGCGCTGGGTCAGGCCATATATGAAAAAATAACCGCTTTCTTACGTGTCTAAGGATTCTTTCTAACCTGCATACAGTTGGTAGGGATTGTTTTTGCCCCACTTATATGATAGATAAAATTAGAGTAAAGTGCAGATCGACAATGTTAGTAACTTGATCAAGTGTATGAATTAATATCCCTGCAATATTTTTTGTACTAGCATTTAGATAATCGTAAATAAAATTAGATTAGTCATGCGCTCTGTGTCCTACTCGTGAATGATAGCTCCTGATAGGTGGAAAATATAAAGAAAAACAGGAGAGTGAAATATGATTTATAGGAAAGAGTAAACCTGGTGGCAATAATCAAGCAATCGCTGATATATTGTTTTTTGTAAGTGTATTGGAATCACTCATGAAGCTTTTGCCAAGTCAGGAAAGATATAGCTTTGATGATATATACCCCGACTTTCATTAGAAGCCTGACGATGAAGTTGAGGTGAAGTTTCCTCCTTAAGGACATGATGATGAGTATAAGACAACCTTTGAACAATATGTTATGTAGGATGCCCCAATGCTGATGAAGATAAATAATGTTATAACTTTTCAAGACACCTTTTAAGTGAAGGCATTAGTTCTGGAACATTCCTGGGATCGTAAGCTGATGGAGGTTGATGTCCTTCATGACAAAAGAAGAATTATGGTGCTCCGTCAGGCGAGAAACAATTTCTGACTGGTGATAGTATTTGATCCTGTTTTGTTTGTTTTTCGATAGTTGTACTTTTGAAAGGATATTTGCCTGTCTGGAGGGCTTATGATCCTCAGCCTGACTGGAGGGCTTTGATTATGCCTGTCTGGAGGGCTCGTGAATATAACTTTTTGTCTGGATCTGGCCATTTTGGATGTGTACTGGATCTGGCCAGTTATTCGTCTGGATCGGGCCAGCTTTTTTGCACTGGATCGCGATTCTTTGTGTCTTTGGATCTCGCCGATTATTCGTCTGGATCGGGCCAGCTTTTTTGCACTGGATCTGGCCAGTTCTTTGTGTACTGGATCTGGCCAGTTATTCGTCTGGATCGGGCCAGCTTTTTTGCACTAGATCTGGCCAGTTCTTTGTGTCATGGGTGGGATTATTGCCTGTCTGGAGGGCTTATATTCCTTGCCTGTCTGGAGGGCTTATGACCCATCTATGTTATACAAGCCAGGAAAAGGTTTTCCAGGTTTGTATATTAAATTGAGCTTAATATTTTAAGGCCTGTTTTTGCAACTGAAAGTTGGATATCAGTTGGATATCAGTGGGGTGGCCCCCAATCTTTAAAATTTGTTTTAAGTAAAGTACAGTATGTAAAACAAATATTGAAGATTCTACTCGGTAAAGGGAAATACGAGAATATTGACAAGTACTTGGGCACATAATGGAAGAAATCATATAAGGCATTTATTCATATAATGACAAGTATCATGTATTTAGTTTCATATCAGGTTAGGCAGGAAATGGTAAGATGAAGATTATACCTGGACTAGAAGATATACTTTATATGTGAAATAGTTTTAAGTGTGCAATATTCCAAGCTCTTGGGGTCATTTCGCCGTTCAGGGTTTGTAGTCTATAAGCTCCCTGGCCGACTATTGAGTCAATCAGGTAGGGACCTTCCCAGGTTGGGGCCAATTTGCCAGCATTCTTCTATTTTGTGGACTGAAAAACCTTTTTGCAACTCTTTGCCGATATCTTTGTCATTCAAATTTGGCCGCATCTCTTAGCTCTTCCGTCAAGTCCAGGTTGTCCTCCATTAGAGGTATATTGCTCGTTATTGTATTCAGCCTGCATCTGGCTGATGGGATGTCGACCTCAGCTGGGATTACTTCTTCACATCCATAGACCGAGGAGTAGGGGTTTGGCTGTGGATGTTTTAGGCGTGGTTCGGTCAGCCCAAAGGACCAAGGGAAGTTCTTCAGCCCAACTTCCTTTCTTTCTTTCTAGCTTCTTCTTTAGGCAACTGATTATTACTTTGTTGCTAGATTCTGCCTAGCATTTTGTTTTTGGATAGCTTGACGTCCTGCTAATAGAGAAAAAAGGAGACAAGTAATCGTGTTAGATTATTGGAGCATGTTTGTGTCAAGCTTCACATTTTGTGTTGTAGTCCAGGCAATTGGCCCTCAGTGTTTAGCCAATAATAGTCAGCCCAGAGTACTTTGCTGGCTAGGCTTCTTCCTCTTTGTGGTTGACACAACATCCATCATATCTGTCCTGGAGATCTTGGTTAGTTTTGTGTGGTTCAAGACATCTCAAGTATGGTTCAGCCCTGAGCCCTGCTATGAGAGCTTTGTATCGAGCTTCATTGTTGACCATTTTGAATAAACAGCTTACAACATGTGCTATTATGTCTCCTTGTGGTGATTTTAGTACTAAACCTAATCATGTCCCCTGCATGTTGGTTGCCCCATATGTAAACATGGTTCATCCCTGACCGGAGGTCTAGGTGTCTAATTGGTTTAAAGTTTTATTCTAGGTTAGGGCATGGGATTTGATTATTATCATGGGTTAAAGGTGATATCATATGTGCTTAGCTGGACAGACTACTTGGTCATCTTACTGCCTGACAGTGCAGGCTTCCTCACGACAGGTTTAATGGGGAGGTTAGTTCTGACTATAATAGGGCGACATTCATAGTAGGGACGAAGTTTAGTACATGAAATAATTATATCTAAAACCTATTTGTCAAGAAAGTCATACCTCATGTCCGCATCTAGTAGACTTTTACTTACTGAATAGGCTGGGTGTTGCTGATCATTATCTTTCCTGACCAGGACTTTACTGACGGTTGTTTCAGTCACAAGAATGTGTAAAATGATAGTGGTTGCCTTTTGCCTGGCTAGGCCAGTAACAGAGGAGTAGAAAGATAGTTTGTAATCTCATGAACAGGAGTCCACACGAATAATTGTGTTTTCCTTTCAGGGAGGTTATAGAAAGCTTTGTATGTTTCCGAGGGCCTCGATAAGAATTTGTCCAGGGTCAGTAACTTTTCCCGCCAAAGAGAGCTTTTTGATGCCCCTGACTGACTTTGGTGATTGGAGCTCCAGTTTGTTTTAATCTGTTCAGGACAGGCTTCTATGCCTCTTTTGGTTTCCTTGTAACTTATAAACTTATCACATGGCGCACAATGTTTTGTATTTGATAGGACTGAAATTATATCATATCTTCCAAAATAGTCACAAGTAGTTTCTTAATGATTCACATAAATTATTCAATTACAACTATGTTGACTAGCTGGTCAGGATAGATTGTGTCTTTAATTGTCCAGACATTATCAACCATTAAAGGTAACAATTATATTGGTTCAAAGTTTTTAGTTTTATGCTACACAAGTTTGAAACATAATAAGGAAAAGTTAATGAGTAATAATGTGAGAATTCATTAAGGTAGTGTGATGATAGATCTAAGCATATCGGGACTGACTGGTCAGGCCAGGCCAATTTATCTTTCCAAAACAGTCAGGCCAGGGTGATTTTCTGTCCGAAAACAATCAGGTCAGGCTAATTTCAAAAACAGTCAGGTCAGGCTGATTTCAAAAAAACAGTCAGTGGTGATTTTCTCTCCAAAAAAATCAAAGTCGGCTTGACTAACACTAGTGTATCAGGACTGACTAAGAATATTATATGTAAGATGATTATTATTATTTTTTTTTTTTTTAAAAATATTTGATCCATAGTTGTTTTTGAATTTGTACTGCGATGACATATATATTTAAATTTTATTGAAAGGATAAGGACTTATCTGTGCAGGAATACTTGAACACCCTTACTAGGCCAGGATGAAATCTTATCCTGACCAGGCTTTGTGCAGTCTGGAAATATTGGTAGGGGCATTCTAGCCAGGCTAGCAGATGACAACCAGGCATCAGCCAAGAGAGGGAATGAATGACAGGCATATATAATAATTCCTGGTAGAAATTTCTCCCCGGCGTGAAATTCTTATAAGACTGGACTGTCCTGCACCGATACTGTTCAGGGCTGACTTTTAAGCCGGTTTCGGTCAGGGCTAAGTTGTCCAGCCAGACTTGTATTTTGATGTTCAAGGCTTTGAATTTCTTAAGAACATAAAATTATTAGAATTAACAAAATCTAAAATTTAAATGTAGAAGTAAGATCAAAGTACCAAAATTTTAAGATATATTGTTTAGAGTTTGCGAAACTTGTATTGGATATGAGAAAGACTTATCTTTGAATTTCTTTAAAAAGAAATTTTCACTTGAACTCCGCATTCTCCTAAGCAATGTTATACTTGTTGTTATTGGAAGGGATTCTAGCTTGTCTTGACAATATTTCTCTTGGATTCAACGTTTGTAGTGTAGAGATGGAAATTTTTTGTATCGATCTTTCTTAAAGCTCTCAAAACTTGTTGTGGAGAAGAAAAGATATTGCGAATAATTTGTAGGAATGATAAACTAGTTGCTCCACGGTGGGCGCCAATTGTTTTGACCGGATTTTACGCAGCCTGGAATCCGGCCAGGCATTCTAGGGTATTCCGGCCAGGGTAGATTATGGTGAGGTTAACTAGTATCATCCTATTATGATGGTATTGTGGTTGTACCTTTGCAGAGTTGATTATAAAGTAAAAAGAGATAAATTAAAAGTAAAGAATAGTAAAAAGAGACATGACACAATGATTTATACATGGAAAAACCCTTGAATGGGAAAAAACCACGGGCACCAAGCCAGGAGAGGATTTCACTATGTATTTTGCGTAATATAAGAACAATGTTGTAATTGCTAAATAATTGTAGTATTTGCTTAATGTAGAGTAGATGAGAGTGGGATGATATGTCTCTTTGTTCCTTCGTATTTATAGTAAAATAGGTAGAAAGAGTGGTTGCTTGTGAGTAGGAGGTCACTCCACTTTTCTAGGGTTGTTTCCTTAATTGTAGTTGACTTCTTCTTCTCTTGACCGTTCCTTCCTAATTGTTGCTGCTTCTTCCTTATTTTGCTAGGGTTTTAGTTGTGATTATAACAATGTTGACTTAGTCTTCCATAATAATAGGAACTACTTAAGACCAAGTTTAATTAACATGTGCTAATTAACTTAGCATCCCATGCTAGGTAAATATCTTCTCCATATTATATCTTTGGTCGTCCACTTCATCCCCTGGATACCTCTCCTGGCTCAGTATCAATGCCTCGTCAGCTAAACTTCTTTTTGTACGCAAGCCCGACCGTGTATGTCTGTTGTACCGACAATGCCTCGCCGTATCGTTGTATCTTGTCTTTGACTTATAATAATGCCCGACCCGAGTTGTACCGATCGTATTTTCGTATGATGCCATGTCCTTTGATATAGTCTTCTAGCCTGTCTCCTTGCCTCGGACCGCTACGTTGAACTCGCTGAACAGTCTGCGAGGTGAATTCTAGCCTGACGGTAGTGTAAAATATCAGGCTCAACAATTGCCCCTTATCTCCTTATTTATTTGTGGTTCAAGCCAATAATGAGGAGATAACTTCATTCCAATCATAGACAAAGCTTGATCATGCAAGTTGTACATATTCGACTTAATGTTTCTTCTTCACTGTTTACGGGTCGGGCCATATATGAAAAAATAACCGCTTTCTTACGTGTCTAAGGATTCTTTCTAACCTGCATACAGTTGGTAGGGATTGTTTTTGCCCCACTTATATGATAGATAAAATTAGAGTAAAGTGCAGATCGACAATGTTAGTAACTTGATCAAGTGTATGAATTAATATCCCTGCAATATTTTTTGTACTAGCATTTAGATAATCGTAAATAAAATTAGATTAGTCATGCGCTCTGTGTCCTACTCGTGAATGATAGCTCCTGATAGGTGGAAAATATAAAGAAAAACAGGAGAGTGAAATATGATTTATAGGAAAGAGTAAACCTGGTGGCAATAATCAAGCAATCGCTGATATATTGTTTTTTGTAAGTGTATTGGAATCACTCATGAAGCTTTTGCCAAGTCAGGAAAGATATAGCTTTGATGATATATACCCCGACTTTCATTAGAAGCCTGACGATGAAGTTGAGGTGAAGTTTCCTCCTTAAGGACATGATGATGAGTATAAGACAACCTTTGAACAATATGTTATGTAGGATGCCCCAATGCTGATGAAGATAAATAATGTTATAACTTTTCAAGACACCTTTTAAGTGAAGGCATTAGTTGGAACATTCCTGGGATCGTAAGCTGATGGAGGTTGATGTCCTTCATGACAAAAGAAGAATTATGGTGCTCCGTCAGGCGAGAAACAATTTCTGACTGGTGATAGTATTTGATCCTGTTTTGTTTGTTTTTCGATAGTTGTACTTTTGAAAGGATATTTGCCTGTCTGGAGGGCTTATGATCCTCACCGACCGAGGGCTTTGATTATGCCTGTCCTGGAGGGCTCGTGAATATAACTTTTGTCCGGATCTGGCCATTTTGGATGTGTCTTTGGATCTCGCCGATTATTCGCCTGGATCGGGCAGCTTTTTGCACCGGATCTCGCCGATTCTTTGTGTCTTGGATCTCGCCGATTATTCGCCTGGATCGGGCGACTTTTTTGCACCGGATCTGGCGATTCTTTGTGTCTTGGATCTGGCCGATTATTAAATCTGGATCTGGATCGACAATGCTCTTTATCTTGTTATCTTGTCCGACTTATAATAATGCCTGGCCTAAGTTGTACCCTGATCAGTATTTTCAGTATGATGCCCTGTCCGCCTGATATAGTCTTCTAGACTGTCTCCTTGCCTGGACCGCTACGTTGAACTCGCCTGAACGGTACTGCTGAGGCTGAATTCTAGCCTGACGGTAGTGTAAAATATCAGGCTCAACACACACTTTGATGGAAAACTTGGATGATCCTTTATAAGGTATAAACACGCGCCGGGGTACCAACAATTGTTTTGGACACCTCCGCCGTTACACAAAGTATTTCCTGAGATTGTCAGTGTTCCAATGGCTCATCAAAGGCACACCCTCCATGTCTGTCAGCCGGTATGTACCCGGCCTCATTTCTTCAACCACTTTGTAGGGACCCTCCCAGTTAGCCGTCAATTTACCATGAATGTTTCCTTTGTTGGTGGCGGCCGAATTTCTTAGGACTAGGTCCCTTACTTTTAAGTCCCTTTTGTGGACTCTTCGGTTGTAGGCTCTTCTCATTCGGTTTTGGTATACTGCCAAGTTTAGGCGTGCTGTATCTCGGCTTTCTTCGACCAGGTCTAGGGAGGTTCTTAAACCTTCCTCATTTTCAACCGGGTTAAAGGTGGCTGTTCTGAATGGCGGCACCGTTGCTTCAATTGGCAGGACTGCTTCGGACCCATAGACTAATTGGAATGGACTGTACCCCGTTGCTTCTTTCTCCGTGGTTCGCAGGGACCACAGGACGCCGGGTAGTTCATCGGCCCATCTTCTCTTTAGGTCTTCAACTGTCTTCTTCAAACCGTTGAGGATTGTTTTATTGGCTGCCTCCGCCTGTCCGTTGCTCTGTGGGTGGCAGACGGAGGAGTATGCAAATTTGATAACAAGTTCTTCCAACCAGTTCATTATTGTGTCACTCCGAAACTCTCGGCCGTGGTCAAATACCATGACTTGGGGTAACCCAAAACGAGTTATGACATTTTCCCAGATTACCTTTCTTACGGCTGTTGTCGTCTTCGCTGGTACTGCTACAGCTTCAACCCATTTGGTGAAGTAGTCAACGGCGACAATCAAGTACTTTCTTCCTCCGGATGCCGTTAGAAATGGCCCTAGTAGATCCATCCCCCACTGTGCAAAAGAAAGGGGACTAAGTACCGGCTGCAGGTCTCGGGAAGGTGCATGTATCACCGGAGCATGCATTTGACAGTTGTTGCACTTTTTGGTTTTGGCTCTGGAATCCGCAAGCATGGTGGGCCAGAAGTAGCCGGCTCGGAGAGCTTTGTGGGCTAGTGTTCTTGCCCCCATGTGATGGCCGCAGATGCCTTCGTGAATTTCTGTCAGTATTAGCTCCGCGTCGGCTGGGCCGACACATTTCAAGAGTGGCCTTATCATGGACCTCCTGCACAATTAACCTTCAAACACCAAGTACCTTGCTGCGATCCTCTTTATCTTCTGCGAGAGACTGCGGTCCTCCGGTAATTCATTTGTCAATTTGTATTTAATTATCGGAGTCATCCACGTCGTCTCGGTCTCTATGTTACCCACCATGCCGACGGCCTCAATAATGCTCTTGGCATTCCTGATGTCCACCAGCACGGTTCGGCTGACATTCTTGATGGTTGAACTGGCAAGCTTTGAGAGAGCGTCGGCTCGGTTGTTCTCAGACCTGGGAATGCATTGTATCTGAAAAGATTTCAACTTTGAGGTGTCAGCTTTTACCCTTTCCAGGTATCTTACCATTCCGTCGTCTCGAGTCTCGTACTCTCCCCTGATTTGATTAGCCACTAAAAGTGAATCTGTTTTCAAAATGATGTGCTCTGCACCGGCAGCTCTAGCTAACTCGACTCCAGTTATCACCGCCTCGTACTCGGACTCGTTGTTTGAGGCCGGGAAGGTAAATTTCAAGGCGTACTCAAACTCGTCCCGTTTGGGACCGATGATAAGTATGCGGCTCCGAGTGTTCGCCATGGAGGACCCGTCGGTGTATACTTCCCATACTCCGGGGTTTTGCTCTTCTTGATATGTGCACTCGGCCAGGAAATCTGCAAGTGCCTATCCCTTTATCGAGGGCCTCGGCTTGTATTGAATGCCGAAGCCGGATAGCTCTACTGCCCATTTGATGAGCCTGCCGGATTGCTCAAATTTTTCCAATGCTTTCTCCAACGGTTGGTCGGTTAGGACCGTCACGGGATGTGCGTCGAAGTAAGGCTTCAGTTTCCTTACGGCAACAACGACAGCAAAGGCTGCTTTTTCAATCAGCGGGTAATTCCTTTCGGCGGGCAACAATGTATGGCTGACAAAGTAGATTGGGTGTTGTTGTTTGTCTTCTTCCCTGATGATCACGGCACTGACCGTGGCCGAGGTAACTGCTATGTACAGATATAGCGTCTCCCCCATCATCGGCCTGGACAGGGTTGGGAGAGTCTGAAGATGAGCTTTCAGTTGCTTGAAAGCTGTGCTCTGCTCCTCCCCCCACCAAGTCCTTATTCCCCTTCAACACTTTGAAGAATGGGGTGCTCTTGTCGGCTGACCGAGAGATGAAACGGGTTAGAGCCGCCATCCTCCCGGTCAGCATCATAACCTCTTTTCGATTCCTCGGCTCCGGCAGGTCCAGGATTGCTTGGACTTTGTCTGGATTGGCATCAATTCCCCTGGCGCTGACAAGCACGCCGAGGAACTTACCTGCCCGGACACCGAAGTTGCATTTCATTGGGTTGAGCTTCATCTTGTATTTTCTTAGTGAACAAACTGTCTCGTGTAAATCGGTTAAGTGCTCGTTGTCAGACTTGCTTTTTACAATAGCATCGTCGACGTAAACCTCAATGTTTCGCCGTTTTTGATTTTGAAACACTTTGTCCACCAGTCTTGTGTAAGTTGCGCCGGCGTTCTTCAAACCAAACGGCATCATTTTATACATGTATGTGCCGTTAGCAGTGATGAATGCGCATTTAGGCATGTCTTCCTCGGCCATGAATACCGATGATACACGAGAAGGCGTCCAGCAGGCTCAAGATAGTGTAGCTGCCGTCGCGTCGATTAAACTATCTATTCGAGGCAAGGGATAGCAATCTTTGGGGCACGCTTTATTAAGATTGGTAAAATCTACACACATCCTCCATGCCCCCGATGACTTCCTCACCATTACAACATTAGCTAACCACTCAGGATAAGTACAAGGCATGATAAAGCCCGCCGCTAGTAATTTATCTACCTCGGCTTTGATGGCCTCATCCTTCTCGGCTGAGGAGTTCCTCATCCTTTGCTTGACAGGGCGAGCGGTGGGGAGTACGTTCACTTGTGAACAATTACCTCCCGGCCACGCCGGCATCTCGGCCGCCGAGTAGGCGAAGACGTCTTTGTTCCTCCTCGCAGTCAGGAGAGCGGCCCCGAATTTTGGCTCCAGGTTGACACCGATAGTTACGGCACGCCCGGGTCAATTTCCACCTCTTCGATCTCGGCTCCCTCGACCATGCCGACAACATTTGCATCCATGTGGTCACCCTCCCGTTGTAAGGATGGGCTCTTCCCCTTCTCGGACTTCTTTGCCACTTTGAGGGATTGCATGTTGCACCCTCGCGGATATCCGGACGTTGACCACCTCGTCCTTCTCGTCCTTTGAGACGAGCTTATGCGCTTCCCCTCGGTCCGAGACATACATCGTGTCGGGGCCCGGATGGACATTATCGCATCGGCCTCGCTCGAGTGACTCGGCCTATGAGAACGTTGTAGGCGGACGAGCCGTCAATGACCACGAACTCATCTAGGACATTCTTAGCCGCATTCCCCTCGCCGAACATCACCGTGATCGATTGACCCCAGAGGTACCAGGCCGGCCCGGAAAAATCGTACAACGGATTGGTGCGGGGCTCAAGTCCTCAACCTTCAAACCGAGGTTGAGAAAGCACTCTCTGAACATGATGTTCGTGTAGGCGCTGTGTCAATCGGCACCTCTTGACCAGGTGGTTGGCTATGTCCAAGTGGACTACGAGTGGGTCATTTGTGAGGGGCGATGACTCCCTCGTAGTCCTTCTTTCCAATAGTCATATCGGGGATGTTGGAAGCGGGGATCGCTGTTTTGGGCACAAAGTTGATGGCCTGATACAGCTCGTTCAGGTGCCGTTTGTGCCCAGGAGCGGACCCACCGTTCTCGTTGCCCCCGATGACAACATGGATCACTCCTATCCGTTCAAAGACGGATTTCTTATTTAAACCGCCGGCATCTGTCTTTTGGCCTTTGGCAACATATTTGCCGAGGCTCCCCTTCCGGATCAGCTCTTCAATGGCATTCTTCAGATGCCGGCAGTTGTCAGTTAGGTGACCGGTGTGGCCGTGGTACTCACAAAGATCTTGGCTCGTGTCACCGTCCCCCCCTTGGCCTGGGGGGCCTTTCCCACTTCTGACCCTCGTTCTTGCTCAGGGCGAAGACCTCGGCAGCAGATACGACCAGGGGGGTGTGATCATTGTACCGCTTCTGGGAGTACGACCCCGAACTCCCCCCGGCGCCCACCGAGTTCTGTTTCCTGGCGGATCTGTCAGATCGTGACCTATTATTGTCACGACGTCTTTAATCTGGGTTGTCCTCCCGGCGGCTCTTACTCTCTGTGTGCCCGGCCTCGCTGGGGCCTACCCAGGTTTTGTGGTAGTCCTCCACCTTTATGGCTTGGTCGGCCATCTTCCTGGCGGAGTCTAAATTCAGGCCTCCATACTTGATGAGCTCGTTTTTTAAGTCCCCTCTTGGCAGGCCTTTCATCAGTGCGAAGGCCGCCAGCTCGCTGTTCAGCTCACGAATCTGCTGAGCCTTGGCGTCGAACCTCTTCACATAACTTCGGAGAGACTCGTCTCCCTCCTGCTTGATAGTTAGGAGATCCGATGTCTCGATGGCTCTCCTCTTGTTGCAAGAATACTGGGCCAAAAATATGTCCCTTAGGTCGCCGTAGCAGTATATCGACCCATTGGGTAGTCCCTTGTACCAGCTTTGTGCCATCCCATGCAGGGTTGTTGGGAAGACTCGGCACCAAACCTCATCCGGCTGTTCCCACACCGACATGTAAGACTCGAAAGCCTCGGCATGGTCGGTTGGGTCGCTTTCTCCTTTGTATGATATGGGTGGCAACTTTAGCTTAGTCGGCACCGGGACCTCTAGGACGTAGGGGTTGAGGGGCTATCTGACCACGTGTCGAATGACACGCGGCGATCGGCTCCTTGCATCCCTAGTCCGGCTCCTCTCCCCGTGGCGGGAAGGGCTTCTTCTCCGACTCTGGTGAGTCGGGCTTCTTTTCCGACTCTGGTGAGTCGGACTCCTTCTTCGACTCTGGTGAGTCGGACTTCTTTCACTCCTCTAGGGCATGCCTCGTCGGTGCTGCGGCGACGCCGTCCTCCCGCGAGTGCGGGAAGGACTCAGGTCTACCACTAGCACTCTGGGCTCCCCCGGCGTCTTGACAGGGCCAGCTTCCTCCAATGCTCCGTTCAAGTCTCTCAGAGTCACATTCTGGGCCCTAGTCTCCTAGACGGGTGCCGCCGCTCTTGTCGGAGTGACAGTGTGAGCCGGCGCGCTACCTATTAGGTCCAGGAGTAGTTTCAGTTTAGCTGCATCAACCACATGTCCCATGATGGTGACTTGGTCGGCGGGCAGCGGCGTATCTGGTATTATTGGCATCCCGAACTCCGGTTGGGTTACTCGGCCGGTGGGGGGTTGCACAACTCCAGAATTATGGACGGTATCATCTTGGCAGAATTCGGTTTCGTCGGTCACGAATACTTCTTGTTGTTTCGACATCTTCTTAGCTTTTTGGGTGGGTTTTGTTTTTTTTTTTTTTTTTTTTTTTTTTGTAAGGGATTTGACTAGCTTCTAGTATCTTTCCCCACAGACGGCGCCAATTGTTCCAGGTGTAATTCCAGAGCAGTTACTTGCTACCACCCGTGCTTGTAGAATGACGTCTTTAATCGAATCCTCCTTTCGGTCTCCTGAAACAATGAACAAACTGAGGGCTCGGCTTTGTACCGAGCGAACTCACTCCGACGCTCAAGTCAGTAAACTTAAAAGGATTAAGTTATGTGTTACTTGGCGAAGTATGTATTGTAGAGAGATAAGGAAGATATTACCAGATTATGAGGTGTTTAGGTTAAATTGTGGATCCTTTCCTCAATGAGAGTTGAGGAGTATTTATAGACTTTCACCTTTTGTCACGTAGTGGCCAAGTGGCCAAGTGGCTAGCAGGTGGAAAGACTGATCTACCCTCGGCCGAGGGACCCATGGCAGGCCGGCGGGCCCTGTTGGCTCGCCGCCGAGGGGTCTTGGATATGAGAGCGCGGATATGTGCCCCGGCTGGCTAGTTGTCCCAGCCGAGGCACAAGAGACAGGCCGACAGGCTGCGTCGGTTAGGCTGTCTAAGTCGTTGACTTGCTTGTGGATATCCATGACCTTGCTCAATATGTTGACTTGGTCAGCGGGTGCAGAATATGCCCCATCAACGTCGTTGAGACCGTCGCATTGTGGGTAAGATCCTAGTATAGTTTTAATATCATTTCATTGATTTTAGTTGAAACCCTAATTGGGTAATTTGGGAGTTTTGGGGAGTATTGTTGATGTTAGATTGTGATTGTATGATTGTGTGTTTATAGGAGGAGATTTCATTGAAGAACGATTATGATTAGCTGATTGTGATGATCGTGGTGTTTGCATTCCAGATAGGGTTTCCCTACTCGGTATTAATTACATGGCATTGTTGGTGTTGATGTTGTTGTCGTTGTTGTTGATTGATTCTCTTATTGTATTGGCATCGGTTGTTGGTAATTGTTGTTGTATAAAGTGATTGATTGATAATTGTCTGTGATCTTCGGGGTGCGTCCCTAGCTGAGTGGAGTCACTTGCGGGAGTGGCTTCACGCCCTTGATTAGCCACAGAAGGTATGTGCATTTTAATGAACATGGGTTTATCGCTCGATGGAGATGGGCGGTATAATACTACGGATTTTATAGGCTGGTACTCGACCGAGTATGGCCTACTCGGTCGAGTAGTGTGTGTCGTGGAGTCTGTTTGGCTACAGTCGAGGAACACTCGGCCGAGTATGATGAATACTCGACCGAGTAGAGGATACTCGGTCGAGTATAGTCTATACTCGACCGAGTATCCGGTCTGACGGGTGTTATTTTTCGTGGTTTGGTTAAGGTGATTAGAGATTACATAAATTATGTTTACTGTTTTTAAATTATTTTTACCAAAACCTAACGACGTTCATCTCTCCCTCTCTAATCACCCTAATCAGTTTCAAGGCTATTTGGTCGATCGCAAGTCTACACTTCCGTCTTTTGTCTCGATTTCGTTGGTGAGTCTCTGGTGCTTTGTAATCAGTTAATAGATTGTTTTTAGGGTTTTGCCCTAATTATTAACTTGGGTTAATTTGGGGATTGGTGATTATAATTGTTGTAGGTGACGATGTGGTATTTGTTATGCATGTTGTATGATTGATTGCAGCATAGCAGATGGCGAAAAGGTAGGGTTTCCCCTACTCAGTTACTCTTAATTGATTTAAGATTGTGTTTGTATTGTAATTGTTGTTATCTGCTGATCATCGGAGTATGGGTGTTGTGGTGACGGTGGTGATGTGGTTGTGTTGTGACGGCAGTGGTGTTATGACAGCTGTGATGTTGTGGTACTGTGATGTGTGTGTTGATTGTGGTGGAGTCACTTGCGAGAGTGGCTTCACACCCTAGTTCGCCCTCCGTGGAACCCGTCACGGGAGGGGATGTGCACATTAAGGGACAGGGTCATCGCTCGTTGATGAGCGGGATTTAGGTGGGGATGGGCTGCGGTCCCCCACCGGCGGAGTGGATTACTTGTTGCGATGGGTAATCCGGCAGGGCTGCACACTTCGGTGTGTAGTCAGTTACTGTGGAGGATGATCAGCCGGTTACATTAATTGTTTGTTTTATCTTGATTGAATTGTACTGACCCCGTTGTTGTTTTGTAAAACCTGCGGTGATCCATTCGGGGATGGTGAGCAGATTGTGACATGTAATGCAGATGTTTAGCTATGGGACAGTCATGGGGAGTCATCACTCGAGTCTAGCTTCCGGCGTCAAGCGACTTAGCTTGCATTCTTTGTAGTTGTTAGACCTTTCACAGTTATACTTTGGTTTGATTTTGGAATCATGTAATCACTAACTCTTTATACTTTAATAAAGGTTGTTTGGAATTGGTAACTTTGATATACTAACCTCGGAAAACCGAGATGGTAACAGTCTCTCATGCTAGGGTTGTCGTTAGTAAGGTACCTTGGTACGAGGGGGTGTTACAAAGTGGTATCAGAGGCGAAGATTCTGTCACCTAAAACTAATCAATCTAATGAACTTAGGGAGTCTAAATAAAATGAACTCGGGGAGATTTGTTTGGAGCTACCGCAAAGACTTGGGTGACGTCCCGAAGTCGCATTAAGGCCCTTACGGTCTCAAGCCGGTCACATGCGGGGAAACTGTTGTATGTTTGAGTCATGTATGTTTGATACCTATAAAGTGAATCTTGTGATGTTGTCGGAGGAATGGTGAAAGTGTTAGAACGTTGTAATATATGAAGGATGAATTGTAACACCCCCATTTATTTAAGGGCCTGAACTAGGACTCCTCAGATAAATGACGGTGTTACCATCTCGGTTTCCCGAGGTAGTGAATAACAAATTAAACTCCAAGGCAATTTATTTAATATTTTAACTTAATTATTACAAATTCTCCTTTTAAATTAAATTACAAGAACTGACGTAAATAAAAGTGAAGTCTTCTAGATGATGATCTAGCTACTAGGTCGTCTGATCCAGTGTCTCACGCCCATCAAGCTCCCGTCCTATCTCTTAAACCTGTCAAGTCTGCTCCCCATAAAACGGTTCATCACAGGTGTTCACGAATACACAGGGTCAACCACGAGGTTGAGTAGGGAAAACAATAAAACAGTAAATATGATATGCATGATACTCCGACACCTCCATCTCCATCTCAACTCATCACACACATCTCATACCCCGGAACGCCCAGCCATACCGATCCCCGGTAGACTATATATCGACCGAAGCCGATCCGCCACTCATACGGTGAGGACACCAGGGCAAGTCCTGCAGAACCCGCCTGGGCCTTATCACAACATCACATCGTATCTCCACATCATCACCACCACATCATCCTCCAACTCCAATGCATATGAAATGCTCAACAGTAATTAATGCAATGCAATATGTATATAATTCACTGAACTGATAAATCATAAAGTCATGCCAGATACCCGATGTTGTGATATCATACTCAATACGATAAATTCAGTCAATCACTTCCCAAATATAAATGATAACGTAAATCAACAACCAGGAATCAAGTCAACACAATTCAACTATGACGATAATAGGACAAGTGTATTTCCCTACCTCAAAGTGCCAGCAATTCCAATTAAGCAGTTAAGCAGTCCAGAAAGTAAAGCAATGAATCTGATTATCGATCCTTCACGAATCCGTCACCTAAGACAATTATAATATTTATAATTACTAACTACTAAATATAGCAATCTCCCAAAATGGAAACTTTCCCGATATAGTAACTTTTCATTTTAACAAACCCGACTCAAAATCCATTTCTAATTATATTAAATAATTCGGGAATTACATTAATTAATTATTTAGAAGACTCGGGAATTAAATTAATTAATTAAGAATACGACTCATTACGAATTGTAACGATTTAAATTAATAAAAACTCGTTTCAAAACAAATACAACCCGTCCACAACCACCGTCCCTTCACACTCACTCACACAACCCCACGCACCACCTCACCACCGTGACAACCACCTGACCAAACCCCCACTCTGCCCCAGCCACCAACGGCCACCCCCACCGGGGTCGACTGCCGTCGGCGAGCCCAACCACGGCCGTCTTTTGGCCTGGTTCAAAGCCGTGCCTCACCACCGTCCCATTTTCTCCCTTTACCACCACCGCAGCTAACAACCACCACCTGCCAACTCACCACTGTCCTGCTCTCCGTCAACCCGTGAACCCAGACGTTATGGCACCACCATTTCGACCTCCCCCGAGTCCACGGTGGTGCCACCCCAACATAGTCGTGTAAACCGCCTGAAAACCCATATTATAAACCCGTCTGAAAGTCTCTGTCGACACAGCCCCCTGCCGCCATTTCCACCGCCTAACACCCACCTAACCACCACCAAAAGGGGCGACTCAGACCACCCATTACCAATACCCCGACACCAACCACCCATATCCCCTCCTTAAGACACGAAACTACAACCAACACCCACGACATAAATACAAAACAGAGGAACAAAGGGTTGAGTTCTTACCTTTACCGCCACCAAAACAGCCACCAGGGCCACCCTAGGTCGTCGCCAAACACCCCTAGCTCTTCCTTGCAGTGCCGTCAACACTCCTGCTCTCTCTTTCTCTCTCGTTTTGCGTGAGGGTTGAAGTTGAAGTTGATGAAAGGGGGGAGGCGTGAATGAGGGAGGCGGGTTGAGGGAGGCTGTTTTGGGTAGCGTACAATTAGGGTTAGGGTACTTATTAGGGTTAGGGTTATTAGGTTTAGGGTAATTGGGCTGGACATGTTATTGGGCCAGCTCAAATGGGTCGATATTTAATTGTTTAGCTCACCTTTCGAATTCAATATAAACCCGTCTTAATTAACTTACGATAGTTTAGCGTAATTATCGACTCAACAAATATCACGATATAATTAGTAATATAAATTGTATAATAATTAATTTATAATAATATCCATTTAATTAATTATATAAAAATGCGGGGTATTTGGTCTTCCCCCTTAAAATGAACTTCGTCCCAAGTTCGCTCCCATACTCAAACAATGTAGGGTATTGTATATCATACTTACGGACGTCACGTATTTCTAACTCGGTTAACACACACTTTTGACACACCAATTAAACATAACAAATACGGAATGTTACATTCTGCCCTCCTAAAAATAAACTTCGTCCCGAAGTTTAACTCGTCTTTACTTAACCCAACTAACTACGACTAATAATTACCTGGGAACACAGATATATAACAACTATATAATCATCTGAGAACACCGTCATCTTCATCTAAATTCCGATCTCAAACTCAAGTAACTCAATAACCATGGTCGCACTGGACCGTAAACATAACTCCCGTAATCATCACTCGGCTCTTAGGCCAACTCATAACTCATTACCAGTAGTTTAATCACTCTCCTTTTTCACATCAATCAACTAATCGAAGTAGGAACAAAACATATAGAACTCATTTGCGTAGGTACCCCACAACTAAACGTCAAATTGGTCAACTATAACCTACAAACAAGTGCAAATTAAGCATCAAGATTTTACAATCCTACCCAACTAAAAACATGGTTACGTCCTCGTAACCACCATTATACCTATGCAACAAAATCATTATCAACCACATGTGACAGGAAAGAATACATGGTAAGAGATTGCGCATCAACATTAAGGTCGAAACAAGGTTTTATTAAGGAATTAACTGGTTGTCAACAAGTAACATTTATTACTAGCTCATGCGTAACTTAAAAACACAACATCAAACTAAAAGAACAACAAGAAAGGAATCATGGTTTACACGGTTTCACAACTAAACAAATTTGATGATCAATTATAGACTATGAACGCGCGAGGACAAAATCAACAAAACAATTTGAGAACTTCTCACATTTGTAAACATATCACAGAAATAGATCTACCACCACTATCTATCACAATCACAGGATCTTATTGACATGTCCATACAATCATTTACTCACTCACTGGTTTAGGTCACGAATTAGGTCGATGAATTTAAGCAATCAACAACATACTCATAATTCATATTTTAAATTATAAAAATTGTTTGCACGATATCAATTCTGAAAACATGTTTCCCAATAAAAGTAACTACATATGATCTATGACAACGACAACATTACTTCCATATCACACCTATGTTTCACATTTTTGCAACCATATCATTCAATTGTGTCCAGCAACTTAGTATAATTCATTTTCCGCAAAACAAGAGATATTGTATAAATAGTTTAAACATATACATTTGCCATCATATACTGTGTAGAACACTAGCTATGATAAAAGATTAGCAACTTGAACAACTTCTCTGATTTGCATGACTGAATAATTAGGCAACTCGTAGGCTCAATTAAATGTAACTATAATGACTATCATTTAAACCAATGCATATCATGTGAATCATCAAAAGAGTTATCCCATTATAATTGCCAACATAGTTATCATGACAATTTTTTTTTTTTTTTTTTTTTTTTTTTTAATATAATTGATAGTAACGACTCGAGAATATAGATATGCCAATTGTCATGTTATATCAAACAGTTTCCTTTATATCACACCCATACAATTGCAAGAATCACTTTAGCATTTTATGACAATATAATAACGAACATATTCAATAAGGAATTACAACATTGTTTATTATCATGTTATAGTTTTAGGTCCAACTGAAATAATTTAATGTGATGAAGGTAATAAATATAACTATTTGCACACAACTCATATGAAAGACATTAGAACTTAGATGCATCCTACATGTGTGAACATTTAGACATACTCATTACTATCTTACATATGTAAACATTTAGACATAATTATTATAATTATTCATGCGAGTATATTAGAACAATCAAATTAACTTTTAACGCCATCAACTTTACCAAGATATGACAACCTAGTTTTATATTTATATATATCCGACCACCATGCAAATATGATGAACATACTAGAGATATTACAACATGCCAAACATACATAAAATATGCAACAACTGGACTTGTTTAAAATATTTCACCCTTGATTAAGAATCAATTTAAGCTATCCAATTTTACTCACGCTATCATGCCAACAATGTTATCAACTAAGTTTTAATTTTATCATTTGTTAAGATACATAACTACTGTACATGCGTGCTACTATCGTCATATAAAGCATTATAAATTCACATTACTAAGGCTCATGAATTTATCAAACAACTGTATGAAACTCAACCTAGAACACACATTTACAAGTCATGTTTCACGTTGTAACTTTCAAAGATCGCGAATAAATAACCGTTCGATTAAAACTTGATTCATATTATTTTTATAAAACACGGAGAGATAAAAACACAGGGGAAAAAAGAATTAGGTCTAAAGCACAAAATTTCATTTTTAAAGAATTTTACAACTCAGTTGGTCGAAACAAACATGTGACAGCAATTGGTCCAAAACTTGGGTCAGTTTGCAAAACCTACCGTTTAATATAGAGACATCAAGAATTTTCGTGGCTTATCAATTTGAAAACATATGCGAATTTTATGACTGATGGAGTTGGAATTATACGAAAATGATTAATACAATTTAAATGAGGATTTTTACAAAATCGTTGGTCAAACATCACTGCACAGAAACTTCCTGACCACAGCCCACTAAAATATTTATTACTCCTAATCCGTATATCCTATAAGCATGAAACCAACGCCAAATGAACACTAACTCACGAGGCTATCTCCCATAAAATTTTCATCCATAGGCAATAAACAGAAAAGAAATGGCAGTAAGGTCAATTAAAGAGTACAATCAAACAAAGCAAGTTTCAGCACTAAGTCGTTCATTTTCTATGTTCCAAACTCTTACAACCATATTATCGATACTAACCCATCCTAACTTAAATCTCACACTGTACTTTCGTAAACATCTATCCCGTAGAATCCCTTCGCATATCGATCTACTCCGTACATCTAAATCACGATTGCTATGACTATAAACATGTAATTCAAAAGTGTTTCTAATTACTGTCACAAGACTATACTAGCATGGCTTTGGGATCACATAACCGCATATTACTAGACATAATAGTACTATCAAAGACATCATTCAACATCCACCTAGGTAACTATCATCGACTCGCAATTATTTTCATGCTCACGACTACCACAACACTTCATTGATTATTAACCTGAACTCGAAATTTTATTTCTCATTTCCACAACATTATATGATCACGTCATCATTCATACAAAATACTTACCGTAGCGTTATCCTGCAGAATGGTTAGAATATATGGGTCTCAAGGTATACATCAACTCTTTTATGCAATAATCAATGTATCAATCAGTTAACACTTAGGCAACGATATATGAATTTCATGTTCAACCTCAAGCAACTTTTCTACCCTTTCTCTCATATACACTCAGGGTTTCCGGGTCAAACTGAGAGGGCCGCTGGTTCGGTGTGAGGGGGCCCCTAACTCATACCTTACCTTAGTGTGCTCCTAACAGTTCTATCCCGGGGTTCATTTTAATTAGACACTTCCTATGTTCATTGGGCTCATTGGTTTAGGCCTGAGGATCGTTCGCTCTGATACCACTTTGTAACACCCCCATTTATTTAAGGGCCTGAACTAGGACTCCTCAGATAAATGACGGTGTTACCATCTCGGTTTCCCGAGGTAGTGAATAACAAATTAAACTCCAAGGCAATTTATTTAATATTTTAACTTAATTATTACAAATTCTCCTTTTAAATTAAATTACAAGAACTGACGTAAATAAAAGTGAAGTCTTCTAGATGATGATCTAGCTACTAGGTCGTCTGATCCAGTGTCTCACGCCCATCAAGCTCCCGTCCTATCTCTTAAACCTGTCAAGTCTGCTCCCCATAAAACGGTTCATCACAGGTGTTCACGAATACACAGGGTCAACCACGAGGTTGAGTAGGGAAAACAATAAAACAATAAAATATGATATGCATGATACTCCGTCACCTCCATCTCCATCTCAACTCATCACACACATCTCATACCCCGAACGCCCACCATACCGATCCCCGGTAGACTATATATCGACCGAAGCCGATCTGCCAGCTCAACAGCTGAGGACACCAGGGCAAGTCCTGCAGAACCCGCCTGGGCCTTATCACAACATCACATCGTATCTCCACATCATCACCACCACATCATCCTCCAACTCCAATGCATATGAAATGCTCAACAGTAATTAATGCAATGCAATATGTATATAATTCACTGAACTGATAAATCATAAAGTCATGCCAGATACCCGATGTTGTGATATCATACTCAATACGATAAATTCAGTCAATCACTTCCCAAATATAAATGATAACGTAAATCAACAACCAGGAATCAAGTCAACACAATTCAACTATGACGATAATAGGACAAGTGTATTTCCCTACCTCAAAGTGCCAGCAATTCCAATTAAGCAGTTAAGCAGTCCAGAAAGTAAAGCAATGAATCTGATTATCGATCCTTCACGAATCCGTCACCTAAGACAATTATAATATTTATAATTACTAACTACTAAATATAGCAATCTCCCAAAATGGAAACTTTCCCGATATAGTAACTTTTCATTTTAACAAACCCGACTCAAAATCCATTTCTAATTATATTAAATAATTCGGGAATTACATTAATTAATTATTTAGAAGACTCGGGAATTAAATTAATTAATTAAGAATACGACTCATTACTTAATTGTAACGATTTAAATTAATAAAAACTCGTTTCAAAACAAATACAACCCGTCCACAACCACCGTCCCTTCACACTCACTCACACAACCCCACGCACCACCTCACCACCGTGACAACCACCTGACCAAACCCCCACTCTGCCCCAGCCACCAACGGCCACCCCCACTGGGGTCGACTGCCGCCGGCGAGCCCAACCATGGCCGTCTTTTGGCCTGGTTCAAAGCCGTGCCTCACCACCGTCCCATTTTCTCCCTTTACCACCACCGCAGCTAACAACCACCACCTGCCAACTCACCACTGTCCTGCTCTCCGTCAACCCGTGAACCCAGACGTTATGGCACCACCATTTCGACCTCCCCCGAGTCCACGGTGGTGCCACCCCAACATAGTCGTGTAAACCGCCTGAAAACCCATATTATAAACCCGTCTGAAAGTCTCTGTCGACACAGCCCCCTGCCGCCATTTCCACCGCCTAACACCCACCTAACCACCACCAAAAGGGGCGACTCAGACCACCCATTACCAATACCCCGACACCAACCACCCATATCCCCTCCTTAAGACACGAAACTACAACCAACACCCACGACATAAATACAAAACAGAGGAACAAAGGGTTGAGTTCTTACCTTTACCGCCACCAAAACAGCCACCAGGGCCACCCTAGGTCGTCGCCAAACACCCCTAGCTCTTCCTTGCAGTGCCGTCAACACTCCTGCTCTCTCTTTCTCTCTCGTTTTGCGTGAGGGTTGAAGTTGAAGTTGATGAAAGGGGGGAGGCGTGAATGAGGGAGGCGGGTTGAGGGAGGCTGTTTTGGGTAGCGTACAATTAGGGTTATTAGGTTTAGGGTAATTGGGCTGGACATGTTATTGGGCCAGCTCAAATGGGTCGATATTTAATTGTTTAGCTCACCTTTCGAATTCAATATAAACCCGTCTTAATTAACTTACGATAGTTTAGCGTAATTATCGACTCAACAAATATCACGATATAATTAGTAATATAAATTGTATAATAATTAATTTATAATAATATCCATTTAATTAATTATATAAAAATGCGGGGTATTACATGAATTGTGAATTTGAATACGATAGATCTTGAGCATGATATATGTCGAGCATGTTACCTGTTTAATACATGGCTTTCAAAATAGTAGTGGTTCATGTGTATATGATCATAATGATGTTAATGTTTGGTTTGTTGGTAGTAGCATGTGATTAAGGGCATGCGTCTATATATATGAATGTCGTGTTTAATTTTCATGTGGGTGTGATAAAGTTCACTTATGTACTAGTTTTTAGAAGTATCGAGTTGTTAATGTTTGCTTTATTCGTGTTCAAGTTGTTTTGTTTAGAAAATTTGATTTGTATGAAGATCGATTACAGAAGGGTTGTCTTAAAACTGTCATAGGTTGAGTTCTATAAATGATATTGCTGTAATTCCAATTGGATGTGATAGCTTGTCTTCTTACAATTCTAACGGTAGGTCACACGCCCAGATTGACCAAGTAACGAGTGAGATATGATTGTTTTACGAAAATTAGACGGTGCTGAGAACTGCGCCGATACTCAACCGAGTAGTCCCTACTCGGCCGAGTATCTTTTATACTTGACCGAGTATTCCATATTCGGCCGAATAATCTCTCTGTGATAATTTCGTTTAGCTTCTGGAGTCGTTAACTCGGCCGAGAAGTCTCATTACTCGACCGAGTACCCTGTACTCGGCCTAGTATGCCACGTACTCGACCGAGTACCTCAGTGGGCGACCATTTTGAGTCGGTGGCTATGTTATTACATTTGTTTTGAGTCGTGGGGTATGTGCACACGTATGTTTTGAGTCTTAACGCATTCTTTTTTATATGTGATTGTCTTGATACGTAAGTTACCAAATGCTATGATAGGGAGAATTCCGGCTTATGAGGGATATGTGTTGGATAAGGAAGACATGTGTTAATGTGGTTGTGAGAGATAGTGGAAAAAGAAAAGGGAAGAATGATGAGCTAATCAAGGTAAAGAGCATGTTTTGTGAGATATGGTGAGTGATATAGTCGTGTGTTGAGTAATATAAAAGTAAGTATATATGGGCAAGGATGATGTAAGTGTAAAGAAACGTGAGAATGAAAGATTGAGATGAGGGATATAAATAGTGACATAGTGGTATGTGTAAGGATTTATGGAGAGAGATGGTTCGGATTGAGTTGGCTAAGGATGTATGTGATAAAAGGTCGCTATAGAGAGATGGAAACGAATGGTGTATAGTGAGATCGAGTTATGCCGCGATGGGTAGATAGTGGTCGAGTTTGGGAATTTGGAATATCTAGAGGTGAGCATAGTATGTAATTCCTTGGGAAATTATCGGTATGAGGTAAATTTTTGGTTTTCTAGAGATACGAAAGGGAGATACGACTAATTGAAGAGTAACCATTAGTGTGTAGACTTGATGGTGACAACTGACAAGGGTGAGAGAGAAGCAAGATGAGAGAGGATAAATGATAAGAAAGAATGATAGGATATTGATATGAATTAATGGAATTAGGGTTGTGGAGCTACGAGGAAATAAACAAATTACAAAAGAGTTAGGTAGAAAGAGGAAGGAGATGAATTATTACTTGGTATTTCTGCGTGAAAAGGGGGAAAGAGGGATGGAAGTAAGTAGGAAATTACGGAAATGTACGATAGCCTCATTAGAGGGTGTGAGTTAATGGTTATATAGGAGTACAGGACAACGTCTTAGCCGTGAGTTTCGAGGTATTAAGGGAATAAGAAGCTTGTAAAGTGTTTGCACGGTCTGAGATTTTGGTGGAGAGTTAGGTGACGATACAATAAAGGATATAATTGGGAATAATGTTGAGGAAAATTTTGCTGATGGATCTGATGCTCGTTATATGGGATAACAACCAAAAGAGGAAATAAACTGTTGTGTAAAGAAGTGATAGTGAGAGAGCGGTCACATGAAGGATGGTGGTGTCGTATTGTTGTCACCAGTGGTTGAGGATGATGTTACATTACGAAAGTTAGTTGTCCTAATGGGGTTGATTCTGTGGAGATTGATTGATATGTATGGTTGTGAGGGAGTACGAGAGGTGGATATATGAGGTGTTCGCTGGAAGTTGGGTACTGATGTTATGGCTACGTTTGCCGGGGGTGATAATTGTATGTATGAGAGAATATGTTATGAAGGGCACCTGAGTT
Source organism: Silene latifolia (assembly GCF_048544455.1). Lineage (NCBI taxonomy): Eukaryota > Viridiplantae > Streptophyta > Magnoliopsida > Caryophyllales > Caryophyllaceae > Silene > Silene latifolia. Next base: position 8,177,142 of record NC_133531.1, read on the forward strand.
AAGTTCGGATGAGAGGTATTAATTATCAAGTGGTAACTTACGTGATCGGAATTGGCTCGTTAGATTCGATTATGGGTCCATGAGGTGTGTAAAACTTTGTGTGAGGTCCTGGCCTCATGAGTAATGGTGTGGCGTGATAGTTATGAGTCGTTATATGTGTGTTCCGCGTCATATGTTATATTTATGTGTATGTAGGATAGCCGTAAGTAATGGTGTGAGGTTCCGGCCTCAAGAGTCATGGTATGGATAATATTCATAAGGTTGGTATTTGTGATCCCGTCTAATATGCTGCGTCGTGATCTGGTAGAGCAGGTTTAAGAAAGTCTTGTGGTCAAGAAAGTTGTGCTGAGTCAGTGTTATGAGATTGTAAAAGTCGTGATGGCTATCGATGTGGTTGTTGTGCACTGTACACGGTAATTCGTGTTGTGATACGAGTATTTTCGTGTTGTCATAGATTGTTGTTTGTTTACTGTTATTTCATGTCAGTGTCGGTCGGGGCATATAGACTGTTGTGTTGTTTCCCGATGTTTCTTACCAGTGTCGGTATGAGTATGGCCCTATTGGTTTTTATAGAGTATGATATGAAAGAGAGTTGGGTATGGTTCTGTTGTTGTCATGGTAAAGTAATATTCTGTTAATGGGACACAGTTGTAAGAGGTTGTTGGAGTACTTTTGATCTTGTATTAGATGAGGCATTGGTGGACATAGTTGTGGAAAGAAATTGTGGAACATGTGTGGTATTGAACTTGAAACTACAGGTGATTTAGCACCTTTTCTTGGGACAGGGAGTACGGAGTTTTAGGACTTAGTATCATGTCAAGTCAAGGGTGAGTTTTGGTGGTAATAGAAGAGATGAACTTGAGAAGCTAATAGGAGTATGTGTAACACTTGAGGATTGTGAGATAAGATTGTGGAGATGAGTGTATATGTATATAGAAGTATGTTGTTTTGTGATAATGTAGAAGAGATGGAGTAGTGGTTATACTGAGAATTTTATGAAATATGTTATGGGAGTACAAAATAATTGGAGGCACGAGAACTGTTAGAGAAAGAGAGTCCTGGATATACGAATGGTTGTAGGTGTTGAGGTTATAGTGGGTTATCGTTGTCATGCGATAGTAATGAGGATTATGGGAGGTATAGCAAAGGATCTAGTATTAGTGAGTTACGAGGACGTAACTTTTATCTTAAGAGGAGTAGGATGCGACAAGAGAGTTTGATGGTCATACGGGTTGCAATTGGAAGTTTGAGTGTTGGTGTAGAATAAGGATGGATTTGTGTGATGGTCGATTTTATTACAGGTAATGGCAGTGCTCTTAGTAGTATGATGTTTAGAAGTGTGATTAAGACTCGATAGTGTTAACGGATTGTGTGAGGATGTTTATGTGTGTGAGTAAACTTTGAGGACGAAGTTCGTTTTAAGGGTGGTAGAATGTAACATTCCGTCTTGATGGTTGGGGATATTAGTGAGCGTTATGAAGTAATACAGAGTTGGCAACACTTATATTGTGGTTATTCGGTAATATTATGGAGTCAGTATTAGGAGGCTATGTTGTAGTTGAGATGTTATCATGAGCCGTGTTGTGGAAGTAAGCGTGGTTGGTGGACTTAGTGTTAGGTGTCTAGGTTTTATAGGTTGGGTTGGAACTTCGGGGACGAAGTTCTTTTTAAGGAGGGAAGACTATAATACTACGGATTTTATAGGCTGGTACTCGACCGTGTATGGCCTACTCGGTCGAGTAGTGTGTATCGTGGAATCTGTTTGGCTACTGCCGAGGAACACTTGGCCGATTATGATGAATACTCGACCGAGTAGAGAATACTCGGTCGAGTATAGTGTATACACGACCGAGTATCCGGTCTAACGGGTGTTATTTTTCGTGGTTTGGTTAAGGTGATTAGAGATTATATAAATTATGTTTACAGTTTCTAAATTATTTTTACCAAAACCTAACGATGTTCATCTCTCCCTCTCTAATCACCCTAATCACTCTCAAGGCTATTTGGTCGATCGCAAGTCTACACTTCCGTCTTTTGTCTCGATTTCGTTGGTGAGTCTTTGGTGCTTTATAATCAGTTAATAGATTGTGTTTAGGGTTTTGCCCTAATTATTAATTTAGGTTAATTTGGGGATTGTTGATTATAATTGTTGTAGGTGACGATGTGGTATTTGTTATGCATGTTGTATGATTGCTTGCAGCATAGCGAATGGCGAAAAGGCAGGGTTTCCCCTACTCAGTTACTCTTAATTGATTTAAGATTGTGTTTGTATTGTAACTGTTGTTATCTGCTGATCATCGGAGTATGGGTGTTGTGGTGATGATGGTGATGTGGTTGTGTTGTGACGGCGGTGGTGTTGTGACAGTTGTGATGTTGTGGTACTGTGATGTGTGTGTTGATTGTGGTGAAGTCACTTGCGGGAGTGACTTCACACCCTAGTTCGCCCTCCGTGGAACCCATCACGGGAGGGGATGTGCACATTAAGGGACAGGGTCGTCGCTCGTTGATGAGCGGGATTTAGATGGGCTGCGGTCCCCCACCGGCGGAGTGGATTACTTGTTGGGATGGGTAATCCGGCAGGGCTACACACTTCGGTGTGTAGTCAGTTACTGTGGAGGATGATCAGCCGGTTACATTAATTGTTTGTCTTATCTTGATTGAACGTTACTGACTCCGTTGTTGTTTTGTAAAACCTGCGGTGATCCATTCGGGGATGGTGAGCAGATTGTGACAGGTAATGCAGATGTTTAGCTATGAGACAGTCATGGGGAGTCATCACTCGAGTCTAGCTTCCGCCGTCAAGAAACTTAGCTTGCATTCTTTGTAGTTGTTAGACCTTTCAGAGTTATACTTTGGTTTGATTTTGAAATCATGTAATCACTAACTCTTTATACTTTAATAAAGGTTGTTTGGAATTGGTAACTTTGATATACTAACCTCGGGAAACCGAGATGGTAACCGTCTCTCATGCTAGGGTAGTCCTTGGTAAGGTACCTTGGTATGAGGGGGTATTACAAGCGGGGCTTAGGTGGGAACGGCTGCGGACCCCCACTGGCGGCGAGGAGTACTTGTTGTGATGGGTACTCTGGCAGGGCTATATGCTTTAGTGTGTAGTCAGATATGTGGAGATAGGGTAAAGTTGTGGAGATTGGGATTGTGTGTTTCAGTTGCTTACATTGTGGTTTCATGTCAGCTGTTGTTTTTATGTAATTAGTACTGACCCCGTTTAAATGTTTTAAAAACTGTGGTGATCCATTCGGGGGTGGTGAGCCGTTATTGAGCAGGTATGAGACGATGCGCATGAGTTAGCTGGGATGAGTCACCACATTGCTGTTTTAGAAGTCTTCCGCTGTGTCGAACACTTTTTAGTTGTTTAGTAGTTGACAGTTTTGAGAACCTTTGTATTTTGTTTTAACAGTTTTGGAGTTGGTTGTATCACTTTAAACTTTATTGCTATTTAAGTACGTTTCGTTATTGTCCATTTGATTATCATTGCCTCGGATAACCGAGATAGTAGCATTCTCATGCCTTAAGTAGTCCTGGTAAGGCACTTTAAGTATGGGGGTGTTACAGAATGTACCACGTTATTGTACATTTTACCTAATAAGAAAATTAAAATTGATTAAATTTCTCATAAATAATAAAGTAAAATCTTAACAAAATAAAAATTAAGGCTTATAATTAGCTGGGGTGTACGATAATATTGTGCTATCGATATACCTCAGTATTTTACAAAACATCCTCTATTTACTAAAAATATAGGTGAAACTCTCATTTTCCCGCCTAAATCATATTTCCTAAAATAAAGCGTAGTAGTTTTAGAATATAATAAATTTAATATTTAAAACATTCTACATTATTTCACATTCTACATAAATTTATCTCTATTATTATATGATATAAAAACTGTATACTTTTTTTTTTTTTTAATAATTGTACGATGAAATTTCATTGACTTTTAATGATAGAAGTTGCACAAAAAATGTTAATAGTAAAAATATTATAAAAATAACATCATTAATTTTCCGTAAAAATAACTTTCATTAAAATACTCATTTATGACTTTTTACAATTTTTATTTTTATTGCTCAAATCAAAATAAAGTGATGAGAAATATAAAAAATAACTGAATTGTCAATTTAAAATTAATAAATAATACGTAGTATACTAAAAAGTAAAATTTTATAAATAACGTGCATATATTGCACGGGATCTAAAATAGTGTGTACTAGTATTGGTGCCCGGCTTCGCCCGGGCTACCTCTACTCACCATTAATTTTTTTTCATTAAATAAAATTACTTAAAGTTGCATAACCTATAAATTTATCATTAATATATTTTCTATGACATATCCTAAAATTACGATGAAATAAATTTTGAGACAAATTCACTACTCCAGCTATTAATATTTTACTCTTATTAATGAAACAATCGTAATAACATTTCACTACTTGCCCGTAATCATTGTTACTTTCACTACTCCTGCCTTAATTATTTTAACTGTCACTACTGCCGCATTAATATTGATAATTTCACTACGCCCGCCTAATTATTGTTACTTTCACTATTTTCGCATTAATATTGATTATTTCACTACTCCCGTTGTTATTTCTATCACTTTCACTAATCTCGCTGATAACATTGTTACTTTTACTATTCAAATGAGTGATTACTATCATATAACTATATCCTCTCACCAAAAAAAAAATCATATACTTATATCCAATGTTACTACAATTCTTTTCTTTATTGACGAAATTACTTTTACTATTTAGGCATGCAATTTTAATAGGATTATATATTAATATAAATATATTACATATATGCATTAAATCAAATCGAAAGAATTATGCAATATTATATATTATGGAATCTAACTTGAATTATTTATAACCTACTTATTATATTTTTGTATGTAAAATAATTAACATCTCTATACATCTAATAAAATAAAGTTTAATAAAATTGCATAGATTTTAAAATATAATTTTATGATGATAATAATTAATACCATAAGTGTGCATGTTTATACTAATTAATTATTTTATTTTAAGGAAATTAACCATCTTCTAGTCTTCTATAAATATTTAGGAAAATTACCAAGCATCTTAATTAATTATTTTATTTTAAGGAAATTGACCATCTTAATTAATTATTTTATTTTAAGGAAATTGACCATGTTTTAGTTTCTTACAAATGTTTAGGAAAATTATCAAGCTTCTATATAATTTAATTTTAACCCAAACTATATAATATTTGCATTGGGATCCCTTAATCGGGTCCATCACGCGGTGCTATTAATTTAAAACTATATAGTATAATTAATTTGTATAACTTTCTTTAATTACATTGAAGTCCCTTGGTTTCTGGATTTAATATATAGTATGTCTCAACATTATCGTACCAAAAGTCCGTAAAATGAGACATCAATCACGATATAACACATTTAATCCCCCTTATACATTAAAGGGATTAATCCACCATATTAGACGATAAGATTAAAGGGAATCTTACTGCTACTTCTCTGTCTAATCTCTCTATTTTCTCAGTTTAATCATTCTTTTAATCACATCATCTTTTTTATTTCTTTTCGTCCGTTTGCTGTCAATATAGCCCCATCGATCACCTGATTGGTTTTACTCAAATCAATTCAACCTCATTGTATTAATCAAGTTTATTTTCGGGATTCGCCGCTCTTTTGCACCATAGAAAAAATTGTGATAGTAATTGATGCATGATGTTTTTTTTTTCTTTTTTTTAGGAGTTTGATACAAAATAAAACTCTAGGTGCACGTTTCTTGCTACAAAAGCGAGATCTCAAAGATTAGTGGTTATTTCCTTCCTTAATTTAGCGAATAATATCTTTAGGAGATAATTTGTGTGACCTGAAAGATGGCCCTATTCGAGGAGAGCGGATTCTCTATCCCATTTTGTGTCCAATATTGTGTCCCACTATGCTCTCCTTGTGATACATCATTTATTTAAGAGAAATTGCTATCAATTTTATTATGTGAATTGTGAATGATGATGTATCACAAGATAAAAACACTGGAATAGGAGATGAGACACAAAACTCAGACAGGTAATCTCAACTCCTATTGAAGTCCTATAGAGATTGAATAGGCCAATGTATTAATTAAAGAATAATACTGAGGTTCGAAATAAATAAAAACTGCTGCAAACTTTTGATCATTCCTGATCAGTTCGTGTACAGAATTCGAGAGTGTATTTCAAATTGGCGATGGAGGGTTGTGCTCCAATCTCTTCGTTATTAGCACGGGTTCGAGATAGAACTATGCACTAAATATTACCACTAATCGTATCAGAGTTACAACTTACACCAGGATTGTTATGCGGAAACGTCAATATCTCACGTTGGCCCTTTGCTGCGTCGCTATCTACGATCCATGATAATATGATATTGCCTTCTTTGGGTCGAGCACTCAGGGATTTACTCTTGGCCTCTTTTTCAGAAGGTCTCGTACTATTATATGTGAACATTTATAAAAATGAATTTTCACTTTTACACTACCAATGTAGGACACGAGTTTGCACCCTAACAACCCTCCCCTCAAACCAAGGACCATCATCTTAACTCGGACCTTGACTATCATGGAGAACTTCTCACATCCTACAACCCCAACTTCTCGACACCCTTAACATCACCAATTCTTGATAACCTTCTCCTTAACTAACACACCATGTGTCTTACTAGGGTTCATGTGTCCCTTGCTTTACAAGACTTGTGCTACACTTGCGTACCAAACTTCTTTACATCCAATATACTTTAGACTGTGTCTGTATCCAGTGCCTCACCCTCGGCCGCCTTTGGACTTATCATGGATCGTCGCTTTTTGTTATCTCTGTTAAGCCTCATCTCATTACACCGAGTCGTTGACAGTATTCTCTTGGATGACCCTGTCTCACCTTCGTGAGACCCATGTTGTATTTCGTGAACATTTAAGCTATCTTTCGAGATTTAGGAATTCCATGCATGTCATACAGTGTACGACATCTTCAAATCTTGACTCGATTTTTCTTCTTGTGTCTAGCCCAAATTGGCCTTGGGCTCTGATACCACTTGTTTTCCGGAAGCATCGATATCTCATGTTACGCCCCTACTGCGTCATTGTCCATGATCTATAATAGTACGATATTATCCGTTTTGGGTATTGAAAATTTTTCACTTCACTATCAATGAGGACATGAATTTGTACCTAACAAGGACAATTTTTACAACTAGGAAAAGAAATCTTCAAAAAGTACAATCCTTCTAAATAAGGAAACTATAATAATTGTAATAAATGCCTATTATGTAGATTTATGCATACAAATTAACTAAAAATTATTTTACTTAATTATTATTAGGATTGTAATTTTTTTTATTAAAAGGGTTTTTCTATACGGTATCCTCGTATTTTTTCGATTTCTACTTGGTACCCATCTTTTTTTCATAAATATCAATGTACCCCTAAAGTCTAATAGTAATAATTTCCGTGACCTTCAATTATATGTTCCGTCAATTACTCCATTAAGTACATTTGTGGCTTCTTTCACATCTACAAACCCAGCTTTCATTAACCATGTTTAATGGTGTTCTTCCGAATTCACACCATACCACCACCATGGCCATCAATGAACAAGTCACCATGAAAATAACTATAACAAAAAAAACTCATTTACGCATCCCACAATCACCCAAATACTCGTCCTTGACCCTCAATAACTTCTCTTAAAAATCAAACTTCCTAACACTTCACCCGCAAATTTGAGATTTGAATTCGAAGACCTTTCCTTCAATGGTAAATAGAAATTTCATACAAATTGGGATAAATAAACCCTTGGCAAGTTTAGAAATAAAATTATGTAAGAAATAAGATGAGATTACAATTTTACTTTTTTGAAGGGCTTGTTAATTGAAAGACATAGAAAATAAAGAAGAATGTGAGAGAAATTATATAAGTTTATAAGTTAAAAAAATGAGAAAAATAAATAAATGGCTAAAAAAATATGAAAACAAGAGCAAAAAAATTAAGATATGGGGAAGAAGATGAAGATTGATAAGGAGGAAGATGAAGATTGTTGGATAAACAACATGAATTAGATAGAAAGTTAGAACTAACGGAAAATTTGACGGAAATTTAAACTTAGGGTCGTGGTGTAGAATAAGTAAAGGACTTCAGGGGCACCATTGATGTTTTTGAAAAAAAGAAGGAATACCATATAGAAATCGAAAAAACACAAGGATACCATATAGAAAACCCCCAAAAAAAAGGATATTCTACATGGTACCCCTTAATTTTTCGACTTCTACATGGTATCCCTATACTTTTTAAAACATACAGGGTACCCCTAATTGTTGTCATTATCACTAAGTGTACCCCTAAACTTTATTGTTCGTCAATTAAACTCGGTTTTAGGCATTAAGTGATGACTTGGATACGTAACCAAGCATGTCATTTATTATCCCATGACATAAGAACTCTATTAAGCTCAATATCCATCTCGATCATAATAGTTATTGATATATAAGGGCTAAAAAAAATTTGACGGAAAATTTATTGATTCCCTGCCAAATTATCACGTCTAAAGATGGATATTGAGCCTAATAGAGTCCTTATGTCATGGAATGATAAATGACAAGCTTGGTTACGCGTTTAAGTAATCACTTAACTGTGACACCCCCATATACCAAGGAGCCTTACTAAGACCTTCCCTAGCATATAAGGACATCACCATCTCGGTTGCCCGAGGAAAGTAATCATCAAAGGTCAATAAAAGAACGTTAAACTGTTTTACAAGTGTTACACCCAAACTGTTAAAAGAAAGATACAACTCATCACTATATCCTACTTCCTGTCATAATTCGTGAGGACTCATCCCAGCCCGGACTCCAACAATCATCCAAGACAACACCTGCTAAGACTGACTGCTCACCATAAGGGATCACGGCAGACACAACAAAACAAACAAGACAAATCACACAAGATCAGTAACCGAGATAAGACACGGCAAACATAACCAACTATAACAACCACAACCAAGCTCGCCCACAGTCACAACCACTCTAATCAATCTCCGTCACCGACCGTCCTCTGGACCAGCCCTGCCAGTGGGGGACCGCAGCCGTTTTCACCTAAGCCCCACTCACCATATCGAGCGATAACCCCGTCCCATTAATGTGCACATCCCCTCTCGTGGCGGGTTCCACGGAGGGCGAAACTAGGGCGTGAAGCCACTCCCGCAAGTGACTCCGCTCAGCCGAGGACGCACATCGAGAACCAGAGACAATCAATCACAGACAGCTGCAATACAACAACAACCAACAATCTGTATACACCAATCGATTACCGCATATACTCTACCACACTCACAACAACAACACCACCACAAACACGACACAACAACCGACACACTAGACCAACCACAGAAACTGAGTAGGTGAACCTACCTTTAAGCGATTGCAACGACTCCATGTCCACACACGCAAGACCCAGCAATCAAGCAACACCTATACACACAATACAATCATCTATCACTACCATTCTAACCCTAACTGAAAACACAAAGACACGGATGATGATGACGACATACCTATATGAGGAAATCTGGCAAAGGACCGCTACCCGACTCAAGCTACGCACTCCTATGGCATAAGGACCTTCAAAGGCTCCCATGGAAGGTATGTGGTGAAGGAAGGAGGAAGAGACGCCATTAAGGTTTAGAAGAAAGAGGCGGAAATGATTTGCGGTTTTAAGAAAACACAATTATAAACCCTCGCTGAAAAGACGCTACTCGATCGAGTAACTAACGTACTCGATCGAGTGGCCCCTACTCGATCGAGTATCCAAGCTACTCGATCGAGTAGCCTCTACTCTATCGAGTACCACCCACAACTCAAGACACAAGGTAACTTGGGTACGTATTCCTAAGGAGTATTACTGCTCCAAAGGTCGGTCAATGCTGGTCAACGGGTCCCTAAAAGGGCGGGTATTACATTAACGCCTAAAACTAAGTTTAATTGACGGAAAATAAAGTTTAGGGGTACACTTAGTGATAATGACAATAATTAGGGGTATCATGTATGTTTTAAAAAGTGTAGGGGTACCTTGTAGAAAGTCGAAAAATTGAGGGGTGCCATGTAGAATATCCAAAAAAAAAAAACAGAATACACTATTATTATTAATTTTATGACAAAAAAATTATTAAAGAACGTTAAAATTATAAAGTGATTAGTCAACTCTTTTTATTCACTAAAATACAAATCTCAGAATGTTTGTTAACTCTTTTGATTAGTTTTTAGTTTCATTTTTTTTCTTAAATCCTTATTCAAGTATGAGAAATGTGAAAAAAAAAATAATAAGCTAGTTGAAAATCTAAAAATGGTATACTACGGAGTAAAAGATAACAATCTATATATATCGTGCAAGAATTACACGGGTCTAAACTAATTTTCAATACATATCCTTATAAATCCAAATTCTCATGTACAATTGTGACTTTCCCATCTAGCACTGAATCATGTCGATATGAGAACTCATTTGGGCTTATAAAATGGCTAACTGACTATGAAGCAATGGCACAACCAGTACTCGAATGGAACTAAAAGTTAAGACATATAGTCCTTTTATTCCGAGTTATTTATTTACCTTTACTTTTAGCACAAAGACTAATGAAAGGGGTGGGGATCAGACTATTTGTGATTATGGCTATTAGATGACAAGAATAGGTAAACAAATGACCGCGATATAGAGAGTAATAAAATGTTCGAATGTATAATACAATTTTAATTAGAATCAATAAGTTTTTTTTAATAAATCTCCTTACAATATAATCAAAACACGATTGTCTTTTTTTTTAAAGCATTTTGGCAAAACCCTAATTCATTTTTTTACGAATGTAATTGAATCGGTATTATCAATTATACTCCCTCCTATTCTACATAACTCTCCCCTTTCATGGAGGGCACGAGAATTAAGGGAGGGGAGTATTATATGATAAAGTATTGGAGTGGGGTAGGAGATTGGAGAGAGGGAAGGCATTGTGTGATTAAAATAAGTATTATTGTGGGGTAAAGTGATTAAAATAAGGATTGTTGTGGGGTAAAGTGATTAAAATAAGATAAAGTATGAGTATTGTGAGATATTGTTGTAGGGTGAGGTGATTAAAATAAATATAAATGTTTGCCAAATAAGGAAATGAGGAGAGTATTGTGAATAGACAAAAAAGGAAATAGGGAGAGTTATTTAGAATAGGGGGAGTATAAATTTATCATTAAAAACTGTTTATTCTCCTCTTGTCAAGCTAAGTTTTTTCATTTTCTGTGGTGTTCCATTGATTTTTTTTTTTTTAGTCTAAGGAAGCGCATTTAGTCCGCTAGTCGCATTGTAATAAAGAGGAGGAATTCAATTTTATGACTTATTGTCCACAATACCTCCGTCTTAACCACGTGTGACCTATCGTTAGAATCGTAAGAAGACAAGCTATCACTTCAAATCGGAATCATGGCAATATCATTTCTACAACTCGACTTATGACAGTTTTAATACAGCCCTTCCATAATCGGTCTTCATACAAATCAAATTTTCTAAACAAAACAACTTGAACATGAATAAGGCAAACAATAACAACTCAATACTTCTAAAAACCAGTACATAGGCGAAATTTTATCATACCATATGTAATTAAACATAAGACATTTTAGGTGATGTTGCATCAAGTGCTTGTTTTGCTCAAATATAAAGATCACTTAACAAACATTAAATACGTTCCATGTTTATGTCGTTTTCCTTCATTTTGACTACGGGATTCAAGGCAAAGAAAGAACTCCATTATGCGGCAAAAGATTGAACCCTAGGTAAGAGACCAAGTCTATTTCACATTGTCAATTTCTTTATTTGAATAATTATCCCTTTTTTGTTAATTTTGGAGACTATGTTCCATAACATGTTATTGCAAAATAGATCATTTCGTTAATAAAAACTTATACGCGATATCTACAAATATGTCAAATTTGACACAATACTATGAAGGTCGAATAAAATAATTAATTCTCATTAAAACAAATCTCTACACTTAATTTGCTTTTATGCACATCATTTATTACGTTGATGTGGTTTTGATGTAATTGATCAATTGTCATGTTTGATATTTGCTCATGAAATACCCGCTTAGGTGAACATTTGAAAGGGTGTCTAGAGCTGGCAAAAGCTAACCCGACCCGATTCGATACAACCCGAAAATTGGGTGAACCGAAATCGACCCGACCTGATAATCGATAGCAGCCTTATTTTTTCCAACCCGAACCCGACCCGAGCCGACCCATGACCCGGATATTTTCTCGACCAGATAGATGACGCGATAATAAACTAGCTTAATAATGGTTTAAATAACACCAAATTGACATTCATCTTAATTATTTTCACTTAAAACTGCAATTAATACACCTACCCACTATTTAAACATAAATTACCATCTAAAACTAAATATATAAGATAAAATATATGCTGATAACCTAACCCGACACTGACCCGCTAATGACCTGACCCGACGTGCCACCCGTTGATGACCTGACATGAACCAAACCGACCCGAACCCGTTACCGACCCGACCCGCTTTAACCCGACCCGTAACCGACCCGAGTGGACCCGATTGCCACCTCTAAGGGTGCCTAGGCAATATTGGGAGAAGTAGCCCACAAATATTATCCTACAACCAGTTGTATAGTAGCATTATACAACCGCCTCAAAGTTGTTGAGCTATTACACAAAGATGTGGAGCTATTTTACAAGTTATTGAGCTATTTTACAAAGTTATTGAGCTTAATAATTATCCTGTTAAGCTCAACAACTTTGTATCATAGCTCGATAATTTTGTTAGTATAGCTTGATAACTTTATAACAAAGTTCATCTACATTAAATAGGTTGTATATACAACCAGTTGTATAATATATTAACTGGAAGTAGCCTAGGACCAGCAAAAACCTGGAAAGATGTTGTAGGTAAAAAGAAGAAATGAGATGCGTGTTATAAAAGTTAATGTGAGGAAATTAACGTCTTAAGTTTATTTTGCCATGTACTCGTACAACGTACTTGTTTGAGCTCGTGTTGTTTTACATTTCATTGTGGTCTTGGCCGGTTTTACATCAAGGACGAGTAAAAGTTCAAGCTAGCATGGGATTAATGCTAAAATAATCTTACTCTATATCATAATGTTGGACCATTTGTTTTTGCATGAATAGCGAAATAAAAAGAAAGAGTAATCTTGAACTTGTCTCTTACTGAATTATTGTTTATAATGCATCCGTTTTAGACCGATTAATTATCGACATTACTATACCAAGCAGTGGCGGATCTATAGGGGGTGATGGGGGTGAACCCTCACCCCCATTAATTTATAAAAAAAAAAAAATTAATAGTTTAGGGGAAAAAATTGCAAACCTACAAATAAATATTTTAAGCGCCCTTAACAAGCATAATACATAATGTGGTTCAGTGGTAAGAATTATGCTCTATGTAATTGAAGGTCTCGTGTTCAATTCTTACTTCATATACATTTTGGTTAAAATTTTTTATTTAAAATTGTCAGCAAAATGTAGTTTGACATTTTGGTTAAATTTTTTTATTTAAAATTGTCAGCAAAATGTAGTTTGGGAGAATTGAACCTTGGCATTGTTGCTAATTGAATGAATAACCAACCACTATGCCACTTATTTAATGTTACATAGATGAAAATGAATTTGTACTTGTATTGGAATTCCTTAAGAAATGAGAAAAAAGTTTTTATATAAGAATTCTCTATAATTACGGAGTATATATACTAATACAAATTCTAGAATATATAACACGAGACGATCATTTTCTATTAAATTTGACTAATTTATTAGTATCGATGAAAGAGTAATTTTTATACAAATAAACCGTCTTACGACGTGAGAGCGTCCCTAATTATAATTACTTATGTACTAAAGCCTCTCGGGTTGAAGGTCTGAAAAATCGGAATTTTTAATTTCTTTATATTATGTCGAGTGATTGTGTACTTGTTTGTGTGTATTCTTTAGTAGTACTCATTCTGTCTTGGTGAATAGTTTACACTTGCTTTATTTTGTAAGGTGAAATTAAAGTAAAGGTAAACTATTAACTTAGACAGAGGGAGTAAGTCAGTATAATGGTCATATCAACGTTGAATGTAATGGTGTACTACATAGTTTTCAACGTGAGAGAACTTGCCGTATTTTATTGCCCCTACGCCCTTAGCGTAAATTGTATTGAGAGTTATTCGAGTAATGACATTTTGCTGTTACCCTTTTTGGTGTAAATATTATTAAACACCCCCATTCTAGAAATCCTAGATTCGCCACTGATACCAAGTCAACCTTATGTTTTCATGAATGAAACTTTTGACATATGAAAAAGTTCAAACTTTATGCTCGATAAGATGATACCAACCACCAGGCGCATAATAATTTAAGACATCGTTATTAACCCTACCAACAAATTACATTGCATGAACATTATAAAGGTCCATTATTCAAAACTATACTTCTGGCGCGCCTCTCTATATTATAATCATAACGCACTTTACACACATATATATTTCCTCCGTCTCGGTCATTTGTTGTCATTTGGTTTTGGCACAAAGATCAGGGAAATAGGAGGGGTCAATTACTAAATGATAAGTGGCTGGAATAAATTGAGTGTGAATGATCAAATTACTCATCAAATTCATTCTTAAAATAGAAATGACAACAAATGACAAAGACAAGCAAAAATAAAAAAGGACAATAAATAACCGGAACAGAGAAAGTATCTTTTTTATATATATATATATATAGGGGAATTAAATAAAATCAGAAGATACAATAAAATCAGAAGATACAATATCCACAATAACTTCAGGGCACATGTCAACCCACACACAGGTATACGTACAAGTATGTCCTATCGATTATATGTATATATATCTTACATTATACTCCGTATCATTTTGTCACGTTTTTATCGGGGGATACGTACAAGTGTATTTTAATTAACCACAAGATAATAAAAATAATAACAGTTTTTCAAACGTGTTTCTCTAGGGTACACATTAAAACCCTATATGTAGAAGATTCATAAGGTATTCCTACATTCAGGTACTTAATATGAGCCCTTAACACACGTTATAAAAACCGTAATAATAATTAACCTTATGATGACCCTTTTGACCTTAACAACTACCATGGTAACATGCATGATAAAGTAAATAGAATCATAAATTCATAATCACTCCTAACAACCGTTATATACCAACATCTGACACGTGGCATAACGGGTCAATTGGCAAGGATGATCTTGTGAAGCTCCATAGATTATAATTATCTAGGGCATTATTATTATTGTTATTAGTAGGGACATGATGGTAAATTTTGTTTCCTGATGATGATGATGATCTCAAGCATGGTAATTGTATGTTAGCATCATGACCATGGTGAAGATCGACGGCGGTGGATGATGATGATGATGTGAAGATTGATGCCATGGTGTCTATAGTAGTGTGACCATTTAGGTGAGTTGCAACAAGTCTATCAAGGGCAGCCCAACCACTACCGAGCTCGGTTTCCGACTCTTTCACGTCCAAAACGACGTCGTTTTGAAGGTGCATGGGTTGGTAGAAGCTTGGTGATAGTTGGGAGGTGCTATAGTTTGGGCTCTCAAGACTTGGGAGTTTTATGAATTTATTATCAATGTTATGAAAAGTGGACCTTGTAATAATATTATTTTTATTTTGAGGGGTCCCTAGGGTTTGAAATATTTGCTCAAGAGCCCCTTGATCATTGTCTTCAAGATCATTGTCATCACTTGGTGAATCAAGTATGGTTGAATAATGTGATTGATTATCAATTGTCATGTTTGATGTGTTGTTGTTGATGGAGGAATTATCTAGGGTTTTGATGTGGTTTTTCTTCTTGAATATTCTACAAACCACCCATCCTTCTTCTTGTGTGAATTCTCCATTACTCATACCATGGTTTGTTACCTTCATAGATAGATACATGCATAAGGTAAGTAAATATTTATTCATTTTATTAATGAGCGGAAAATAATTGAGACCAAACTTGTATAAATCTTCGTAAATAAGGAAAATTCTTAAATCACAATTCAATAATATTCGTGGAATGAAATTCTTATGTGATAGTAACAACAATTGATTTACTTAATTGTATATGTCATTTATTGTCGTTAGAAAATTGAACTTGTACTCCGTAATAACATGAATTTGAAGGGTATTTTTCAACCCTATTGTAACCATGTAACTTGCATTCGACTTTTATCATTTAACGATGATCCGGAATTTTAATTATAAAATATGACTTATTGTTGTGTGTCAAATCGATTAATATTTGATATTTTAGATTCGTTAAGTTTAAATGTCTGAAAATGACTCGTGTTAATTTTGCCTTTACGCCTTAAGTGAACTCAAAAATAATTAAATTTGCCATTTCAAAATCATAGCAAGATATATAGAAAAATATTAGGTGTTCATTATTTCCAACTTGCTTATTTTATTCTTACTTTCTAAGTCGTATTAAGGTTTAAGTGTTCAACCTTAACAAATCAGCTTCTTACTTTCAAGCTAGCCACTTTAATTATTTGATGGATTTTCTAATCATTTGGTTCTCTGAAATTAAACTAATTTCATGATGAACTTCAATTGAAAGGCAGCAAACGACAAGAGAATCCATAAAGTTCAGACCACAATCAAATCTATATCTGTAAACAACAACATACGGATTAGTACTTAATACTCAATACAACTATTTGTTTTGGTGAGTGGTGGAGCGTAAGGGGGCTAGTAGGGGCGCTTGTACTCGCTGGTGTTTGAAAATTTTAAAATTCTTGTCCCGCTGACTTCAAATCTTGACTTCACCACTGATTTTGGATGTACTAACGTACACCAAAAAAGCGACTCAATAGATTTCTTATAAAGCTATCTCATGTTAAAATAATATTTCGTATAAATTAGTGTACTTTTAAGTTAAATATGCTTATTTATTCACTATGGTATGTTCTTCTGACTTTATTTTAGTTCATTTCAATTCAACTCGGCCTCATTCAATTTAGTTCAGTTCGATTCAGCTTTTTTTAGCCAGAAAAAACATGGCCTAAATAATTAATTCTTTTGTATGTAAGAATACTATCGACCACAAAAAAAAAAGGCGACTCAATGGAGTTTTTTTAACGTGTGTCCTAAGAGTACACATTAATATGCTTATTATGGAAAGATTTATAAGATATTCTCATTAATTATGGTAACAGTAAATTTATACTTGCATTTCTGATGAGAATTTCTTATAAATCTTTTTGTATTAAGCTTATTCACACATTAAAAAAAACCGTTCTTATAAAACCGTCGCACGTTAAATATTACTTCATATAAATTAGAATATTTTTAAGTTAAATACGTTTATTTATTCACTAAGGCATGTTGTTTAATTTCTGGCTTAATTTCAGCTCATTTCAGTTCAATTCAAGCCAGTCCATTTATGTATAACACAATTCCATTTATTTTAGCTCAGTTCCATTTATCATTTGATTAGTTCAGTTCGATTCATCTCTTTTTAGCAGAAAAAACATGCCTAAACAAATTATTCTTTTGTAACTTATAAATTATCTATTATATGGATTATTATTGTACTATCTTTCCAAATATTAATCATAGGAAATAGAGTATGTACAATACTTACATAGGTGTCATTGTTAATGGTGGAGCATTCATCAAGCCGATATTCATGCATAATCCAATCAGACTTCTGACCATGGGGAGCTCTTCCTTTGTAGAAAACAAGTGTCTTCCTCATCCCAATTCTTCTACCATTGCTATGTATCACCTTATCTCGGCCGGTTGCTTTCCAAAAACCGGCCACCGTGGCTCGGTTTGTCCTTGTTCCAGTAGGGTATTTCTTGTCTTTGTGGCTAAAAAAGTACCAATCATTTTGTGGAGTTGTCCCTATTCTGCACTTTTCTGAAAATAACTCGATTTTAATCATAATCACTAGATACATACGTTTCATAGCAAATTAAAAGAAAAAAAGAATAAAGAGCTCGGAATATATTATTATGCGTGCATGACATAATTAGTAAGAAATAATCAAAGCATGCATAATGAAATTGAAATGTTCAAGTAGCTTGGAGTATATTATTTGGATATGGATCGATGTACGCTAGGCGCTTTCAGAGAATGAAGAAAATGTTGAGTGAGTAATAAGGATCCTAAGCTTGGATTTACAAGATTTTAATATAAGAATTCAAAATTCCTTATGACAGAGACTTATACAATCATAATTTAGGACCTAATAATGAAAAAAAAATCATAATTACTCATAATAATGCAAATCAAGAAAATGTTTTAACACAAAATTTAGTACAAGTAATAGTAATACTAATATATATAAAGCTAGGCAAAATTTAGTTACTTGCACCATATCACAATACATCCACAATAAAATGTGAAACACACGTGTAAACGATTCATTAGTCAATTATTATTAGACGGTTTTATCCAAAACAAGTTGATACGAGTAATAAAAAGTACACATACCTTGAATGTCCCAAGGTTCGAGCTTGTTAAGATCAACTTCAAAAATCACGTCCAGGTCAATATTCTCATTAGCAACCTTCTTTCTTAGGTAATATTGTAAAAGTTCTTCTTCTGTTGGATGAAATCGAAACCCTGGAGGTATCCTCGATTGCCCATTAACTGATATATTCATATTATTATTACTGTTACTATTACTATTATGAATTTTACGCGTTAATCAGCACTAGACAATCGTACAAAAATATGATGGACTAATTTACATATGTGGACCAACAAAATTATTAAAAAAATAATAATAGGAATCTAAGAAAAGTAATTAAGGTTTGATGATCATATTAAAAAAATGCTTAGTTATATAATTAGAGGAATTAAGAGAGAGGAAAGAAGGGGGACAAAAGTATAACAAAGAGAGAGTAAGAGAGTGATGAAATGATGAATGTCAACTTAAGTGGTAGCCCAAATGAAATGGGACATGAGAACTGGAAAGGCTCTATTATTTATATATGCGACAAGGTTGGCGATTTTGAGTTAGACTATCAACAACTTTTACGTACCATATTACCATGTACCATGAGCTTCTTACATACTTAACTTTATAATATATAGTTGTACATATGTACCAAAAATTTGGGTTTGGTCAGGTTAATTCAGGTTAGATGTTTGGGTTTGCAAGAATTTGAGTTTGGTTAGGTTATTTTGGGTTCATATCATTTTCATGCGGGTGGTTATCAAATTATTTGGAGATAACGGTCAGTATACAATAATAAACATCTGAATCGGGTTGAATAGGGTTGGGGTTCAGGTTCTCAATTCTTAGATACTCCCTCTGTCCCGGTCATTTGTTGTCATTTTCCATTTTTGGGTGTCTCAGTCATTTGTTGTCCTTTCTATTTTAAGAATGAGTTTGATGAGTAATTTGATCATTCTCATTCAATTTGTTCCACTTATCATTTAATTATTGGCCTTCTCCTCTTTTCTTGGTCTTTGTGCCAAAATAAAAGGACAACAATTGACCGGGACGGAGGGAGTACATCTGAATTTCTAGTATCAAATTACTGTACACAACTATACACTATATAATGAGGAAATTATTTTTTTTACTTTGTTCTACTTTGTTATATACATACAACAATAGTTCTCACTTTTGTTTTTAGATACGGAGTATAATAAATAAATTTAATGTGGAATATAACTAAGTTTATTGTATATACATGCGTTTAATTAATGTGAAGTATAATAAATAAATTTAATGTGGAATATAACTAAGTTTATTGTATATACGGAGTATTTATTATGCCATAGTGGCCTTATCTAAAGTATTGTAATCGAGAGATGACTTAGAATCACTTGGTGTATGTGTGCTATCATGAGGGGCGTCTAAGTTCTTGTATAGCCACAAGTGCGGAAACCAGGCCTCAGGCTGCGGTCATCGAATAATTTAACACCCCGATCCAAATTTAGAGTTGGGAGCAGTCACTCACGGTAGCTCGTCAGATTATGTACATGTCGCACAGATCAACATGAGTTTTTTCCAGCACATTTTATCTTTCACCCATGCGCATTCTAGAAACCTTCCCAGAAGGTCACCCATTCTAAGACTACTCTCAGTCAAACACGCTTAACTGTTGATATAAGTAGTATTTTCAATCCTTTTAAGCACTAGTCAGATTTTAAGTCTACCAATGGACCTCTTCAAAGAGGTACCCCACCCAAATAACATTTTCGGTTCAGTAAAGTATTACATCGGATTCACGAGCTTTATTGACGGAATTCAATACAAAATCTAAAGTATATATATTACACTGTCGCATTCATATTCGGGGTCTTATTTTTTCTTAGTACATAGACTTTCATTTGTTTTAAGACGCCCTTACCTACCATATATATAGTCTAATTTAAAACCATACATTCTTATGGACAATAAAAAGTAGGATAAGATGAGATGCAAACATTTTGAAGTCAAAATGGTTTACGACACATTCTCATTTCCTACCGTTGGGAAATGTAACATAATATGACATACAAACATGACACATTTATATGAATTTTCAAAGCAAAAATCCTAGCTTCTTAGTTAATACGACAGGATTATGACAATTTTTTGTCGTTCTAGTATATCAAATGAGACATATAACGTTAAAATTTTGAGTTTCAAAAGTCACCAAACATTTTCAAGTCGAAATGATTTAAGACATATTATCTTATCTTGTTCGTGTTATTTGCACCAAACGTGTCATCAACTTATAGAAACCCTAATTCCTTTGTGTAGGTTTACTTGTTTTATCCTCTCTTGTTATATCAACTATTGTTTACGTTATGTCGTTACCGAACACCGGCGGCTTTGTGACACGAAAATTGCTACATACCGCTCCTAAAATACATCGTTAGTTCAACTTTTCTACCGTAAGAAAAACAAAGAGGAGAAAAAAAACAAAAAATCGTTACATCACTTATGAAGACGTAAAAATAAAAAACTCTTTAGTAGCTTCAGCTATGGATAAGGATATATAATCATTGATTGTATCTCAACCTTCAGCTGAAATATTAATCCCTTCTACTACTAAGAATAAAAATTATCAATAGTTTTCCCTACAAAAGAAATCTTGCTAAATAAGGAAACAAGACTCTATTTTTATTAAATTATTCTTTTTTAATTAAGACATAATCTTTAATCATTATAATCTTTTTTTAACTAAATTGTAATATTTTAATTAAAATAAAACAAAACAAAACTGGTATAAATCTAAAATTCATTTATGAAAAACCGATAAATTGATATTATTAGTTTCATATAAAAAAACTTACCACGTACTTAATTCATATAAAAAAATTATGAACTGATATTATTAATTTCGTGACAAAAAAAACTTTAAAATTATTTGACAAAATTCATAAATTGAAATCATTAGTTTTATGACTTTACTCAATTCTTTTGATTAGTTTTCCATTTTAGTTTTTTATCCTCATATTAAAATATGAAAAATTAATAATATGACAATTTAATACATTATAAACTAAAGGATCTATAAATACCAAGCATACTAGTATATATAATAACTATTGAGTCTCGGCCACCAGAGGTCAATTTTTTGGTTGAGATAGTTTTATCAGTTATTAGGGTAAAACCTATTGGAACCTACACAGAGTAACATAAATCACGTTGTTCCGGGTGTAATTCCAGAGCAGTTATTTGTTACCACCCGTGCTTGTAGAATGACGTCTTTGGTTGAATCCTCCTCTCGGTCTCCTGAAACAATGAACAAACTGAGGGCTCGGCTTTGGACCGAGCGAACTCACTCCGACGCTCAAGTTAGTAAACTTAGAGAGATAAGTTGTTGTTACTTGGCGAAGTATATATTGTAGAGAGATAAGGAAGATATTACCAGATTATGAGGTGTTTAGGTTAAATTGTGGATCCTTTCCTCAATGAGAGTTGAGGAGTATTTATAGACTTTCACCTTTTGTCACGTAGTGGCCAAGTGGCTAGCAGGTGGAAAGACTGATCTACCCTCGGCCGAGGGACCCATGGCAGGCCGGCGGGCCCTGTTGACTCGCCACCGAGGGGTCTTGGATATGAGTTCGCGGATGTGTGCCCCGGCTGGCTAGTTGCCTGGCCGAGACCCAAGAGACAGGCCGACGGGGGTGCGTCGGTTAGCTGTCTAAGTCGTTGACTTGCTTGTGGATATCCTTGACCTTGCTCAATATGTTGACTTGGTCAGCGGGTGCAGAATATGCCCCATCAATTTGCCCCCAGCGTAGTCTATGCCGTGGTATGGGCTCCGATGTATGTTGAGCGTATATTCTGCGCAATTTTCTTTCTCGGCCTCTTCTACCTCGGCTTGGTTCTGCTTAGGCCGTACCATATCCCCCCTCCACATGGATGTGTAAAGGGCATCCGATGTGGAAAAGAGATTGACGTTGGCCGAGACCAGGGTTGAGAGTGCCGGTTGTTTTTGATTGCCCCGGCCGTGCTATCTAGCTTGGCGATCATGTGGCGTGAGTCGAGATACTTAGGAATTTGTTGAGGAAGATGAATAGGCAGAGAGATATGAAGGGGTGTGTTGAAGACGCTTGGTCACTGTTGCATTGATTGACGCTCAACTGTTGCAACGATTGACATTCCGTGGTTGCATGTCTGACACGTATCTGTTCGCTGATTGGCTGACGTTTCATGGGTTGTGCCCTGATTGGTCCTTCTTCATGGGCTTTCCCCTATAAATAGGGCAGTTAGTCCCTGAAATTGGCCACCAATTTCATTTTCTCTAAAATTTTCTTCTCTCTCAACTTTCAAGGGCTTCTTTCTCTTCTAATTTTCAGAGTCGTTACTTCGGCTAGTGCTTTTCTTCAAGGTAAACAAACAAATTTTTCTCACTCTTATTTTGTTAAGTAATTGTTGCTACCATGTCTTTTGCTGATGCCGGAACTAGTAACCGTGCGCCGGGGGGTTCCCCGTCGCGTCTTAATGAGGAGGAGATACTAGACGCCGTCCCGATAAGGTCTGGGGGCCCTAGGTCTCCTTCTCCCGAAGTCGATCCAAAAGTTTTGGAGGATTGGGAGGATGATGATGATGTTGATGATGACGACGATGATGCTGAAAGGGCTCGTCCTAATGAGGGGAGGCAGTACGTCATGGATCACGGCGAGGCCTGCATGACTGGTCTTGATCGTGCCTGGACCAATAAATTCGCCAGTTGTTCCGGTGGAAATTTTTTCGAGGGTCATTTCTCCTTCGGTGAGGGGTACAAAATTGTTATCCCTGAGAAGGGTCAGGCGGTCTGTTGCCCTCCCCCGGGTCACATCGGCGTATATATCAGGCACCTGGAGTACGGGCTCCGGTTTCCTTTGAATGAATACGTCACGGCCATCATCAAAGCTATGAACGTCGATGTGGCTCAACTGCATCCGCTGGCCATTAGGACGATAGTTGGCTTCGTGTGGCTCTGTCTCTTTAAGGGGGAGGTCCCTTCAGTTAACTTATTCCGCCGGCTTCATCATCTTCGGCCATCGACCCCCGGTAAAGTGGGGTGGTATAGCGTGCAGATGGAGCCGGGTTACGTCTCCGTTGATAAGCTTTCTTCCTGCAAGGACTGGAAGGGGCGGTGGGTGTATGTCGAAGTGCCGGATGACTATCCGCGCACGCCCGGTCCTTCCAAAGCACCAAGTTAATTTGCGGTGCGAGAGCGAGGCAGAGCGTGACAAATGGGTAACCCGGAGTAAGCTTAAGATGGACGCTTCGAAGGTCTGTCTTAATGCAGATGAGAAGCGGGCGATGCAGCTTTTTGATGCTGAGAAGGGATGGGTGCCCCCGACCCAGATTATCCTTCAGGATGAGCTGCTTTGCCGCGTCGGCCTCATACCGGCCCTCAACCAGGGTGAGTAGGGTCGGTGTGAGGCCCATCTTTGCCTGTTATGCTCCTGTTTTTAGAGCTTTGTTTTACTTCTCTTATGTAACTCTTGTTTGGTTTCTTGCAGACCGGTTTGGCCAGGATCTGTCTGAGAGGACCTTGAAGAGGTTAGGGCTTGATAAGGACGGGAAGGTCATTCAGCGGCATCCTACGGCTGACGCGCGTGATCGTAGACTGGCTCCCAATGAACTCATGGACAAGCAGCTGAAGGCACTGGATCCAGCGGTGGCTCAAGCACGGGTTCTCGGAGGCGTGCCGAAGAGAAAACCAAAGGCAGCGTCCAGGTCGGCGACGGCGTCGATCCCAACTCCCTCTTCAACCCCAATGGTCCAGAAGGAGCATGTGGAGGTCGTCGATATCACCGAGGAGGTGGTGACTGTTGCGAAGGGCCCTCCTCCTCCAAAGAAGAGAAAAGAGCCACTGCCGGCTTCTACCATTTCCGGGGAAAAGAATGATTCACCCGGTCCTCCATCTAAGAAGGTCCAGACTGGTACGGACCTAACCTGTGGTTCAGACTTAGCTGGTTCATTATGCATTCCCGATGACAGACTCTCTGATGTGTCAATGAATGTTGACATGGATGCGCTGTGTGAATTTTTTGTAGATCCGCCGTCGGCAGCCGCCGTTCTCACTGATCGGCAACTAAAGAAGCAGCCTGAGAAGGCGGGTGATAGAAATGTCACCATTGACTCCTTACTCCAGAAGGTTTCCCCCACCGAGCTTGTGGCAGAGGGGACGAGAATATACAAGAGGCTGGCGAAATGGACTCAGCTAGCCGGCTCCCACATTATGGAGCAAGAGAAGGCTATGGCCCAAGCTGGGCCATTGATCGAACGGCTTAAGCTTGATCTTTCCGCTGCAAAGGGGGAAGCCGGGAAGGCTAAGCTGGACCTCCTTGCTGCACGAAAGCGTGTGGAGGAAGCTGAGAAGCTGCTATTGGCCGAGAGGGCCAAAGTTGAGGCTGCTGATGCCACCGCTGCCAAGTTGCTGGAGGAGCGGGACAGGTATAAGGGCGGTTACGACGTCGTTGTTGCCAAGAGGGAAGAATGGAAGGAAATGTATTTGGCTCAGTCGGAGGCACATAGGGACACAAGGGATATCCTTGCCCAAAGGGAGAAAGATATTGAGATGCTTCAAACTGAGCTCATCCCTAAAATGTGCGCCCAATTCCGGGATCAGGCCGAGGAAGCGACCAGGGAGGCAATCAAGAAGCTCGTTCCTGAAGGCTCCTTCCCGTGGCAAGAACTTGAGCAGCTTCTGGATGAGATGGCTGATGCTGCGGAAAAAGCGGAGAAGGCGGAGGCGGCGAAGGCGGCTCAGATAGCTGAGGCCAAGGCGGCCTATGATGCAAAGGTGAAGGAGGCCAACGAGGAGGCTGAGAGGCTAAAGGCACATGAAAATGACGAGCTTTCCTCTGGGCCGGCCACCGAAGATGATACTGCTGCTGCCGATGGAGGGCAGCAACAAGCATAGGGAGACGGGCGGTCGTCACCAGACTCACCCGGCATCTCGGATAGCTTTAGCTGTTCGGGGGCCAACTATTGAGCCTTTCCTCCCTGCCATCTTTTGGCGCTTCCAATGTCATGTCTGTATTCTTTTGCTTTTCTTTTCCTTGTTTTTGTAAAACTTTGGTAGGTTGCGTTTTGGCTCATCCCTATGGGGACGGCCGTCGTCTGTATTCTTCTCATTTGTAACCTGTTATCATTTTGAACAAGAGTTTGCTCATTTTGCCTCTGGCTTGGCCGAGGTCTTCTCTTGTCTTCTTGCGTTATTAATTGAGCGCTTTTTTCATTTTTACTTTCGGCTTGGCCGAGGCAGCTAGAATGCGCATCTCAACTGCGTTTAACGTCTTTTTCTTGAACAGGTTAGCATGTTGGTCGCTTCCTCTTTCACTCTCGGTCTAGCCGAGGCATCGGAATTGCGCTTCCCAACCGCCGTTGTGAACACGTTGGCGTATCGACCGTTGTATCCTCTGCCAGGCCTTCGGTTGGCCGAGGCGACTAGAGGTTACGGCGCGACAGCGTATGTTAGCGTACCGACCGTTGTGTCCCCTTCCAGGCCTTCGGTGGGCCGAGGCGATTAGGGGTTACGGCGCGATAGCGTCTGTTAGCGTATCGACCGTTGTGTCCCCTGCCAGGCCTTCGGTGGACCGAGGCGACTAGGGGTTACGGCGCGATAGTGTCTGTATCTGGCAACTGTGCTGGTAGTGACTGTCGTGGCGTCTACTTCTTGGTAGTGACTATGGGGGGAAAAATGAACACTCTGATGGAAAACTTGGACGATTCTTCATTAGACATAAACATGCGTCGGGGTGCCCACAGTTGTCTTAGGCACCTCCGCCGCTATACAAAGTATTTCCTGAGGTTGTCAGTGTTCCAATGGCTCATCAAAGGCACACCCTCCATGTCTGTCAGCCGGTATGTACCCGGCCTCATTTCTTCAACGACTTTGTAGGGACCTTCCCAGTTAGCCGTCAGTTTACCATGAATGTTCCCTTTGTTGGTGGCGGCTGACTTTCTTAGGACTAGATCTCCTACTTTTAGGTCCCTTTTGTGGACTCTTCGGTTATAGGCTCTTCTCATTCGGTTTTGGTATACTGCCAAGTTGAGGCGTGCTGTATCTCGGCTCTCTTCGACCAGGTCTAGGGAGGCTCTTAGACCTTCCTCATTTTCAATCGGGTTGAAGGTGGCCGTTCTGAATGTCGGCACCGTTGCTTCAATTGGCAGGACTGCTTCGGACCCGTAGACTAAGTGGAATGGACTGTACCCCGTTGCTTCTTTCTCCGTGGTCCGGAGGGACCACAGGACGCCGGGTAGTTCATCGGCCCATCTTCCCTTTAGGTCTTCAACTGTCTTCTTCAAACCGTTGAGGATTGTTTTATTGGCTGCCTCCGCCTATCCGTTGCTCTGTGGGTGGCAGACGGAGGAGTATGCAAATTTGATGTCAAGTTCTTCCAACCAGTTCATTATTGTGTCACTCCAAAATTCTCGGCCGTGGTCGAATACCATGACTTGGGGTAACCCGAAACGAGTTATGACATTTTCCCAGATTACATTTCTTACGGCCGCCGTGGTCTTGGCAGGTACCGCGACAGCTTCAACCCATTTGGTGAAGTAGTCAACGGCGACGATCAAGTACTGTCTTCCTCCGGAAGCCGTTGGAAATGGCCCTAGTAGATCCATCCCCCACTGTGCAAAAGGAAGGGGATTAAGTACCGGCCGCAGGTCTCGGGAAGGTGCATGTATCACCGGAGCATGCATTTGACAGTTGTTGCACTTTTTGGTTTTGGCTCTGGAATCTTCAAGCATGGTGGGCCAGAAGTAGCCGGCTCGGAGAGCTTTGTGGGCTAGTGTTCTTGCCCCCATGTGGTGGCCGCAGATGCCTTCGTGAATTTCGTCGATATTAGCTCCGCGTCGGTCGCTGGCCGACACATTTCAGGAGTGGCCTTATCACGGACCTCTGTACAATTCCCCTTCAAATACCAAGTACCTTGCTGCGATCCTTTTTTTTTCTCGCGAGAGACTGCGGTCCTCCGTAACTCATTTGTCAATTTGTATTTCATTATCGGAGTCATCCACGTCGTCTCGGTCTCTATGTTACCCACCATGCCGACGGCCTCAGCAATGCTCTTGGCATTCCGATGTCCACCAAAGACGGTTGGTACCGACATTCTTGATGGTCGAACGGCAAGTTTTGAGAGAGCGTCGGCTCGGTTGTTCTCGCACTGGGATGCATTGTATCTCGAAAAGATTTCAATTTTGAAGTGTCAGCTTTTACCCTTTCCAGGTATCTTACCATCCCGTCGTCTCGAGTCTCGTACTCTCCTCTGATTTGATTAGCCACTAAGAGTGAATCTGTCTTTAAAATGATGTGCTCTGCCCCGGCGGCCCTAGCTAGCTCGACTCCGGTTATCATCGCCTCGTATTCAGATTCGTTGTTTGAGGCCGAGAAGGTAAATTTCAGGGCGTACTCAAACTCGTCCCCGTTTGGGCTGATGATAAGGATGCCGGCTCCTGAGCTGTTCGCCGTGGAGGACCCGTCGGTGTACACTTCCCATACCCCGGGGTTTTGCTCTTCTTGATACGTGCACTCGGCCAGGAAATCTGCAAGTGCTTGTCCCTTTATCGAGGGCCTCGGCTTGTATTGAATGCCGGTAGGATAGCTCTCTTGCCCATTTGATGAGCCTGCCGGATTGCTCAAATTTTTCCAATGCTTTCTCCAATGGTTGGTCGGTTAAGACCGTCACGGGATGTGCGTCGAAGTAGGGTTTAAGTTTCCTTGCGGCGACGACGACAGCAAAGGCTGCTTTTTCAATCAGCGGGTAATTTCTCTTGGCGGGCAACAATGTATGGCTGACAAAGTAGATCGGGTGCTGCTGCTTGTCCTCTTCTCTGACGATTACGGCACTGACCGTGGCCGAGGTAACTGCTATGTATAGATATAGCGTCTCCCCCAGCATCGGCCTGGACAGGGTTGGGAGAGTCTGAAGATGAGCTTTCAGTTGCTTGAAAGCTGTGCTCTGCTCCTCCCCCCAGCTGAAGTCTTTATTCCCCTTCAGCACTTTGAAGAATGGGGTGCTCTTGTCGGCTGACCGAGAGATGAAACAAGCTAGGGCCGCCATCCTCCCGGTCAGCATCATAACCTCTTTTCGATTCCTCGGCTCCGGCAGGTCCAGGATTGCTTGGACTTTCTCTGGGTTGGCGTCAATTCCCCTGGCGCTGACAAGTACGCCGAGGAACTTACCTGCCCGGACACCGAAGTTACACTTCATTGGGTTGAGCTTCATCTTGTATTTCCTTAGTGAACAAAATGTCTCGTGTAAATCGGCTAAGTGCTCGCTGTCAGACTTGCTTTTTACAATAGCATCGTCGACGTAAGCCTCAATGTTTCGCCCTTTTTGATTTTGGAACACTTTGTCCACCAGTCTTGTGTAAGTCGCGCCGGCGTTCTTCAAACCAAACGGCATCATTTTATACATGTATGTACCGTTGGCGGTGATGAATGCGCATTTAGGCATGTCTTCCTCGGCCATGAATACCTGATGATATCCTGAGAAGGCGTCCAGCAGCTCAAGATAGTGTAACTGCCGTGGCGTCAATTAAACTATCTATTCGAGGCAAGGGATAGCAATCTTTGGGGCATGCTTTATTAAGATTGGTAAAATTTACACACATCCTCCACGCCCCCGACGACTTCCTCACCATTACAACATTAGCTAACCACTCAGGATAAGTACAAGGCATGATAAAGCCCGCCGCTAGTAATTTATCTACCTCGGCTTTGATGGCCTCATCCTTCTCTACCGAGGAGTTCCTCATCCTTTGCTTGACGGGCGAGCGGTGGAGATCACGTTCACTTGTGAACAATTACCTCCGGCTTACGCCCGGCATCTCGGCCGCCGAGTAGGCGAAGACGTCTTTGTTTTTCTTCACAGTCTCAGGAGAGCGGCCCGAATTTTGGCTCCGGTGTTAACACCGATAGTTACGGTGCGCCCGGGTCAATTTCCACCTCTTCAGTCTCGGCCCCCTCGACCATGCCGACAGTTGAATCCATGTGGTCGCCCTCCTGTAGTAAGGATGGGCTTTTCCCTTTTTCGGACTTTTTTGCCACTTTGAGGGATTGCATGTTGCACCCTCTGGCAGATATCTGGACGTTGACCACCTCGTCCTTCTCGTCCTTTGAGACGAGCTTGTGCGCTTCCCCCCGGTCCGAGACATACATTAGTGTCGGGCCAGGATGGACATTCTTTGCGTCGGCCTCGCTCGAGTGACTCGGCCTATGAGAACGTTGTAGGCGGACGAGCCGTCAATGACCACGAACTCGGCTAGGACATTCTTAGCCGCATCCCCCTCGCCGAACATCATTGGCGGCTGATCGACCCCGGGGTACCAGGCCGGCCGGAAAAATCAGACAATGGATTGGTGCAGGGCTCAAGTCTTCAACCTTCGGGCATCGAGGTTGAGAAAGCACTCCCTGAACATGATGTTCGTGTAGGCGCCTGTGTCAACCAGGCACCTCTTGACCAGGTGGTTGGATATGTCCAGGTGGACTACAAGTGGGTCGCTGTGAGGGGCGATGACTCCCTCGTAGTCCTTCTTTCCAATAGCCATGTCGGGGATGTTGGAAGCGGGGACCGCTGTTTTGGGCACAAAGTTGATGGCCTGATACAGCTCGTTCAGGTGTCGTTTGCGCCCATGAGCGGACCCACCGTTCTCGTTGCCCCCGATGACAACATGGATTACTCCTATCCGTTCAAAGACGGATTTCTTATTCGAGCCGCCGGCATCAGCCTTTTGTCCTTTGGCGACATATTTGCCGAGGCTCCCCTTCCGGATCAGATCTTCGATGGCATTCTTCAGATGCCGACAGTTGTCAGTTAAGTGGCCGGTGTGGCCATGGTACTCACAGTACAGGCTCCTCTCGGTTGTGAATGATAAATAATTAACTACCCTAGTTTGTCAGTAGAAATCTAAGGTGATCCCTCAAATCTAATCCAAAGGTAACATGCATCTACTTTTTGGAGGCAACTTTTGGAAATTTTATCCGTAAATAGCGTAAAAAGTATTAAACTTTGAATATTAAAACTAACATATTTAGATTTGTTACAAAAAGTCTTTTGTAAAATAAGTCGTATTTAAATGAAGAAAAATTCAGTTAAAGTACCGTCTCGAAAACCATCCAAAAGTGGATGTTACTTTTGGATTGGATCAGAGGGAGTATCCCAAACTCCGATTTTGAAGAGAAAGCGGAGCAACAAACTTACAAATATGTAGAAAGTGCAAAGGTAGAACTGGAAGAGTGTAAGTAAGTTGGTGGAAGTGTTAGTAGGATGTATAGAGTAACTAAGGAGACGGTGGTGGAGCTGGGGGCTAGCAGGGACGCTCGTTCTGTTGGCGGATGGAAATTTTAAAGTTTTTGATTTATAGTCTTCCAATTTTTTTCGAGTTTTTCATATATGATTACCCTTTTGTCTTTACTAATTTTTTTTACCCCGCCTACTTTAAATTCTAACTCCGTCACTGAAAAATGAAGGCGGTTTATCATGTAAGTGGGTCCAAAAGAGGACGTTGGGAGAAACAGGAATGTAGGACGAAGGGAGCTTTCAAAAGGGTGACTTGCGACCTTATATGATCTCGTTTGGAAACCCTTTTCCCTTTATTGTGTGCCTTTTTTCTAAGTCTATTGCTTTTCTCACCGCAACTACCGCAACAATAACCATGATCATATTATCATGGGTTGGGAGGCATTTTGCTTTCACTCGTTTATATTTGGCCCCATTTTTATTTTTTTCAAGTCTATTTAATACCAATTTTACTAAAAAAGGAGAAGGCAACAAAAGGTAAAGTCAAATTTTAAAATAAATAAAACAAAATTTTAAAGTGACTCGAGTTGAAAAATAGATGTGTTATTAAATGTAAAAAGTAACGGAAAATGTGACTCAATTTCCTCATTTCACAGCTTTATTTCAGAAGTAACGAAAATCGGACAATTCACGCGGTACTCCTAAGGTTTGCCACTTTGTACGAAATACCCAAATTTTTTATCCGGAAATCTTAAAGAGGTCATAACTCGTGTTTACGAGTTCCAAAAGTGACGAATTTTTTTTCCAAATCGCTCATCTTTCCGAGAACTACAATTTGAAAAAAGAAAATTGTCGCATTTGGATTCCGCTACTAGGAGTTAATGTGCGTCAAAGTTTTTTTCGACCGAACAAACTTTGAGTGAGCATATCTCCTGGTCACGAGTTCCAAACTCATCAATTTTTTTTTTTCAAATCGTAGTACTCGGAAAGATGATTGATTTGAAAAAAAAAAATCAGTTTCTGAGTTCGTAAACACGAGTTATGACTTCTTTTAAATTTTTCGGATCAAAAATTTGGGTATTTTGTGCAAAGTGACCAACTTCAGGGGTACCGTGTGAATTATCCGTTGTGATTTTAGATTCTGCGATAATTTAGGATTTTTTTTTTTTTTTTGGACTTGCCGGAGCTTGGAATTTTTTTTATTACATGTTAGTAATGTCTAAACTCTGCATCAAAAGTTTTTGTTCATCTAGCTAGATTGTTACTTTTTTTTTTTTTTTTTGGTACGAAAGAGGGGCAAAGCCCCGAAAATTTAAACTAAATAGTAGCTATTACACGAGGAGTAGTAACTCCAAAAATGTCCTCCCTAAGGATTGGACGTAGCTCATTAAGAGGAAGATCTAAATGCGTAATTAAAGTACTCGAATTAACTCCTTTGTTGGCCAGAAAATCAGCTGCTTTGTTCGCTTCCCTATAAGAATGCTCTAGCTTGACCCTCCAGTGAGAGCCCTTCATTAAACCTTTACATCTTTTGACAAGGAACTTCAAGATGTTGCTCACCAACTGGTCTTCATTAATGAGATCGACACAGGGAGAATTGTTCATATGTATTATAAGCTTTGGAATGTTGAGCTCCCTTGCTCTTTCTAAGCCCGCCAATAGAGCAAGGATTTCGGCCTTCATGGAGGTACACGACCCGCACAAAAAGAAGTAGGCTGTAATAAAATTACCTGTCTCATCTCGAAAAATTCCTCCCCCTCATGCAGGTCCTGGATTTCCTTTTGACGCACCATCCGTATTCAACATCACCCACCCGTGAGGCGGTGGTAGCCAACGTATGAATATCTATGTGGTAGCTAATCGAGGAATAGGAATAAAGAGATTATGACGATCTAGAGCTTGTTTCGTGCTGGCAAATTGTTGGTAAAGAAAAGCGCGAGGATCGATTGGGTTCTCTCCATCTCGACCAAAGACCACATTATTGCGCCATCTCCAAATCCACCAACAAGTGATAGCGAAATTCATGGGCCAATCCACCAACAAGTAACAAGCGCTAGATTGTTACTTTAATATCGCTAATTCGTTGTAAAAGGTCACAAATACAAGGCTTATGTAATGCGAATTTTCTAGGTAAAGTTTTAACTTTTAAACATTAAACCACTAAAAAACATACATAACTTCACGTTGTTAGAATTGAATTAGTGACTTTCAGAACACATAAGTAATATTTCCTCAATTTACAAACTTCAGGGGATTATTTTAAGAGAGTAAACGAAATTTGGAACACAAAAATAAAATTTCCTCAAACATATGGCAGTATATTGAAAATAATTATTTTACTTATGGTGGTTATCAATTCTTAAAATTTAGTATCTTGGCTAACACCTTATTTTTAAAAAATTTCAGATAACATAAATCAATAATTTAACTATTATTTTAAAATTTTAATTACACTTACACAAATAAGACTATACACCTAGATCATGTATATGAGCATGGTACATCCAATACAAATCTAATTGGGCTTATATGCAATCTTTTAGAGCTTTTAAAAATTTTGAGTTACATTTTAATTTGTTAGGTGTCAAAAATTAAAATCCAATTGAGCTTATATGTATTATCTTTGAGTTTCATTATAATATATTGAGTTTAATACTTTTTATAAATTAAAGCCGCTCATATTCTTTCCAATAAAGCTCGTAATATGTACATATAAGCTCAAATCTTTTATTATAAAGCTCGAAATCTATACAACCAGATGTATACAACCGGTTGAATAGTCTACTAATTATTACCCTTATTAACAAAATTCAGAAGTTGATTAATACTACAAAGAAATCATCACACCAAAGTTTAAGCTGATAATTGGAATCCAAATACCGATTTTATACTCTAACAAAATTACATAAACTTGACTTAAAAGTTAAAAATGACTACTCTACCTTGGCACATTTTCTTTACTTTTTCCATTACATCTATATCTCAGGCTGCTTTATAAGCAACAAGGATCATCTCCATTTCTTTTCTCTCCATTTCCTCTAACAAACCCATTTAATAATATTATCTCATCTATACTCTATTAACCCTTTATTTTTATGCATAAATCGTGAACCGTTCGATGTTGACGAGATACAATCTTGACCGTTGATAAGGTAATGGCCTCTCCATTTCTTTTTTAGGAAATGGAGAGAATTTTGACTCATTCATAAGCATTAGCTATAGTATTAGAGTAAATATACATATATTTACACTAATATCTAATAATACCTATATGATTGTAAAAGTAATTCATATTTTTACCATGAAAAGTTACATTACTTTTTCTATTTAAAGGTAGAGGTGACACATTATTATATAGTAATAGTCCTATTCGATTGTTAGGCATTTTTAACGTGATACACTAAAGCTACTAGAAAGTTTAAACCAGCCACCTTCTCACTTATATATGCATGCATTAGTTGCTATAACACATCATATAAGCGTTTCAAGATGCTAATTAGTTTTGTTAATTTAGATTCAACTTAGTTATAATTACTTCTATAATTCAATTCATTTGTGATAAATTCACTTATGTTAAGTTTATGTTATCGAGTCTAGGGTGAACCTATTCATTGTAGAGAGAGTCCAATTTATAAGTCGGAGAAGGTTTTATTCCAAAACAAGTTGGTTATGGCTTGGGTAGGCTCCTTGTGACATTTTATCATGGTGAGCTCTTTTTCATCTTCACGACTTCATAGAGTTTTCTAAATGAATTTCGTTACAATAAACTTCTCCCTCAGTTTTTTTTTATATATGTAATTCGCACATTTTATAACGTTCAATTTTTTCTTTAATATCTCTCATAGTATCTGAGTAAATATTACAGTATATTGGTATATTACTACCTCTGTCCGTCCAGATCATTTGTTTACCTTTGATTTTGTCACAAATATCAAGAAAAGAGAAGGGAGTCAAGTATTGGATGATAAGTGGATCAAATTGAGTGTTCAGGATCAAATTGCCCATAAAGGACATTCCCAAAATAGAAAAGTAATAATTAATTGAGACATCCAAAATGAAATAGGTAATTGTTGAAAATATTACGGTATATTCTAATATAACGTAATCGGAATAATATTAGTATTATAGAATAAGGTATATTATGCTACTACTATTAAAAGATACGATATTACAATATACTGTAATATCTTCAACAGTAATCAAATGACCAAAACGAAAGGAGTATGAAATGTATATTTACCTGAAACCTTTTTGTAAAGTATTAGAGTATTTTTTTAAAATAATTAAATGCTTGTAAAATTAAAGTCAACGACTTATCTCGGAAAAAAAAATGTCATATATAACGTAAATTCTTGTTTCGGACGCCTCTTTTCATCTGAAGCTTCAGACGGATATATGTTACCTTTTTTTTGTATAATGTAACCACAATTAATGGTACAACCAGTGTTGCAACTTATGATAACTTATTTTACTATAGTGGTCACATTTAACTGTAAAACGGTTACAAAATCCCGTCCTTTTGTTTCAGACCAAAATGGTACGTCTCAAGCAATACAAGCGAACGAGTAATATCATAAAAAAAATCAAAAAAAGTATTAAAATATAACTAAAATTTTTGAATTTTTCATTTTTAACGGAAGCGAGTGCCCCTGCTAACCCCTCGCTCCTCCACTGATACAAGACATACTTGACACACGCCTCACAATTCACAAATGAGGGAAGAAAAAGGACTTAAGTAAGATTACATCACTACAAGTTAGAAAGTTGGAATCAAGGACCACACAATACGATTTTAATGTGATGTGCTAATTGTCAAAATTAGGGTAAAACATCGAATATAATCGTTACTACTATGTCTGATAATGCATTTATTACATTGTTTGGCCACTTTATTACATTTTCAAGCTGAGGTTTTGCTGATTGAGAGGTATGAATCAATCTAGTAGTTGAGTTTTGAAAAAAAGTGTTCATGTATTGTCTTCAATCTTGGAGTTCAATTTAGATACTTTTAGTTAAGCAATATATAACATAATCTTCCTAATTTAACCACTAATTAAAATGTTGTTAAGGCACTTCAATTTGAACAATAATTATTATTATGTAAGATCGTCCAATTGTTAAAACCATGTAAATTTTTTCGTAATATTTGATTTAAGTTTGAATTTTGAATATGCACGCGTTCATGTTAACTACATAAACCTTTATCACCGTCCCTTCAAAAACATCGATTAAAACTGGAACGATACATAAAAGATAAACCTTTATCACTTTTACTATCTCATCAAACGTCCAGACTTAAAAGAGGGCCTTGTGCCCAAACTCTACCTAACCTTTTTGTATTAAAGTAAATCTTTCCCTCAATCTCACATATACGAGATTAGAATTATTAATATGACACTTTAAGTCTTTTATGATACCGTCTCACATTAAGATAATGTGAAATATGGTATATACTCGATATGACATAATAAAAGCAAGCAAAAAAGGAAAAAAAAAAAACATGTAACAAAGAAAAATTAACCTCATTGGAGTATTATGTAAGAGGTCTTAGGATAAGTTTATTATCCAACCTTGTTTTAATCGGTTATGAGAGTAGAAGGTAGAAAAGATAAGGTAGATAGTATTTCTCTTATGATTAATGTATTATGTACAGGCCCATCTTTAGCCCTGTGCGGCCCGTGCGGTTGCACAGGGCCCCCAAAATTTTGGCCCAAAGTACGTAAAATGCACTTGCTGTGTAAATGTGAAAGTTCAGCCAAACTTTAGCCCAATAGTAAGCATGCGTTAATCATCTTATACGGAATATGTGAACTTTCCATTTCATTGCGTATTAATTAATTTAATGAGTATTCCTAATTCTTTCACTCTTCCCAAAAATATTAATTACCTCTTTGATAAAATATCCTTGAATACAAACCGTATTTCCATGTTCCCTTTTAAAGGTTTAGGAACTTGCTAATCAAATTTAAGATGAAAACTCTTCCCAGACGATTTTTTGATGAATATAACGGATCACGAGTGTGAATTGTGTGTAAACTCTTGTTCATTTATCTTTTCTCCAATTCATTATATAATTGTTAGTTTTTTTTTGGATTTTGACGTTTAATATTTTTACTACGACATTTGTTATTATTGTTTATGATTTTTTTGTATGATAAGCGAAATTTACATCTTAAACTTACACGGTCATATTAATATGTCCATTTAAAGATCGAACATACGATTTAGTGGAATATCGGGCCAAATAATTAAAAAAACAAAAAATAATTATTCACTTACTTACAATTCTTTTTGACAACAATGTATTAGTAGGGCCTCATCTTTTGATTTCGTCCAGGGCCCTCAAATCCCCGAGACGGCCCTGATTATGTAAGAGGTCTTAGGATAAGTTTATTATAAACTTATACTCCGTAATCAACATATGGGCCTGAGTCGCGCCCATCGAAGAGGAGAGAGAGTCTATTTTAGGTTCCATCCCAAAACCAATTGCCAATGGGTGAAGTGGCTCCTTGATTTATAAAATAGACTACACTTCTCTTTTTTTTTTCGATGGCAGATCTACATGTGATTCTTCACATAATCCATATTAGCCAGTCCGTTTTTCTTAAGACCGTTGCTTTTGGTCTGAAATAAGACGGGTAACATGTCATCATTTTACAATAAAATGTTGTTACTTTTTGATAACACGTTACCATTATTGTTCACATCATTTTCAGGGTAAAAAATGACACCTCTAGTCATAACATTTTGTGAATTAATTGGTTACATTTTTCTTAAAAAATAGCAACATTTTATCCGTCTGACAAATAAGACCAAAAGTGTCCGTCTGAAACAAGAATTTGTGCATATCAGCAGGGGGTTTTAAAACAAATGCAAGTCATATGCTCCAAAAAAAATAAGGCCACAAATATAAATACACGAGTGTCCTATATTTCAAGGATTAAATTTCATTAATAAAACTTGTAAATTTTTTTTTTTTTTTTCTTTTTTTTGACAGCAAAACTTGTAAATTTTATTTCATGAATAAAACTTGTAAATTTTTTTTTGACAGCCCGATTTGCTTTAACAAGGCCTTAGGTGCCCCTGATACATACTTCGTAGAGACTTGGTGATGGGGCATATGCATTGGGTTAATGGATGACTTTTTAGAGTCTTAAATTCAATCATGAATTTAAGGCCTTTTTGTGGAAAGAACAAGCCTCTCATGGAAGCTGTTAGAACTGAAATCGACCATTCACCCGCTAATGAGTTGTATCTATCAGTTAACTTGTATTAAAGTTGTTTTTGCACCTAATCTCTTCAACGAATCACACCACATAATCATGGATGTCAATTTTTCGTCTTCCGCAAATTCCTGGCTAAGACCGTCCTAAGTTAAAACAACACTCACAATTTTATTTAATTTCATAAATAAAATTTGTAAATTTTATGACCAAAATAAAAGGAGGATTGTGACTTTGTGAGACGTTTTAACTTAAGACGATCTTAAACAAGACCTGTTGTTGGTATGTAAGGCAGACAATTTGGGATCATATTGTGCGACAAGTATGGTCATGCAACTTGAAAATTTAGGTGCAAACATTAGCAGTCATAATCATAAACGTGGTCATTTAATTGGAAAATGTAGAAATTACTGGCCATCTTTTGTCTACAAAATCCAAATAGCCTAGCGACATTTATCAGGGGAGTCTAAGGCTATGAGCAACAATGAGAAGCGGAACTGGGCCTCTGGTTTTGGCCACCGAATTTACAAGCTTTATTGATGAAATTCAATACAAACCTCGACGTATAGTACACCAGTACATTCAATAGTGGTGCACCAGGCCTCAATATACTTTAAGACGCGCATGACATTTATAATTGTCATTGGATATTTATTGTTGAAAGATAACATTTCAAACGAACCCGTCTTTAAAACCGAATCGGATATAAAGTTTTTAAAATACTAAATTTTATTATATGGATACGACCCGGTTTAACTGGGTATACAGTTTTCGCATAGCCGGTTAAACCAGATATACAGATGATGGGGGCATCAGGCATGTTCTTTTGAAAGTGTCGACTGTCGACCGTCCTCAAGTCTGAACAACCTTAGCTTTAGCATAACATGGTTCAGCAATGGCATTCATCCGTAGCTATACCGACTCCGACGACTCTTCAAGTTCATCAATTGGTTTAGCAAACATGTCAAAAGAATAACATATACTCGGTCCGTACTTTATATAAAACGGGTCAAAAACCATATACCCAATTTTGTTTTTGTCAGACCAGCGCCCAGTACGATTTTTGAAAACCATATGGTAAATAAGAAAATCGCATCGTATAAGTAATTATAACTAAACGAGTTGACGTAAATAAATGAACTAAAGCAGTAATTAAAAAACCAAAAACAATTGATAAATAAACTTAAAAAAACAAATACTCCTAATAAGTCCAAAAAAAACAAATAAATTAAAACTAAAATACTAATAGTAAATCTACAAATAACAAATGAGTAAATCAATCAGTGTTCTCGCTACAAAAGCTATCGCTATTATCACCTGCATGACCATTACCAACACGACCACCACCTTCAGAACAACCTCCATGAGACATGAGTGTTGGGCGTAGCTCGGCTACTAGCATCTCTACGGGACAACAGTGGACGGAAGTCTCTCAACAAGCTTCGGAAGTACCGTGCCTGCTCTCTCTCATCTGCAATAGTCTCCCCCTTTGACAGTTTATCTAACAAAGAGCGGGCAGTCTGCAACATGAATAATTAAATATGTAAAATAAAACAAATCACAAAAAACAAAAAAAAAAAAATTAATAAATAATGTGGATTTATTTTACCTCGGCAGTAACATCAGCACCAACAAACTCGGGATCTATGATAAGCGGGTGAGACACCTTCCTATACCAACTACCGTAGTTAGGGTCCATCTCACCTGGTATCGAAACTGGAGTCGATCTATGAGGAAGGTAGACTCTATGATCAAGAATATTAGTCCATGGATGGTCCGCGTAATCACCGAAATCTACCTTGTACCCTATCCCCGAAGCTGGTCGATGGGCACTAATACAAGGCATCGGTGCCGGTATCACTTGTTTGTACCCAAATTGACGAAGACACCGATCCGGCTGATACGGCTCAACAATATCCATGAACCGAATGCATCCAGTAAAAAGAGTACGGGGGAACTCCTCACCCATGCCCGTACCAAAAGGCTCCCACTTAACAGAGGACACTGTAAGTGCGTCTAACTGGCGCCGGTAGTGTAACAGCTTTGCCTTGGTCTGAACAAAAGGACCAACACAATTCCAAGATAAAGCACGTGGGAAAGTCGGCTTTGAGTCCGTAGGTGGGCCAGGTCTGAAGAGAGGAAAGTACTCATATATCCATGCTTGTATCAACGACAAGCAGCCATCAAGGGTCTTCACATCAGCACGAGTAGCTATACCTAATTGTCGGTACATGTAAGCTAATGTACCAGCACCCCAAGCATAGGAGTCGATCCTCTTGTTGTCACTCATTAAAGCGAGCAACGACGGACAAATCCTATCGCCCGACTTGTCAACAAATAGCGTTGTCCCTAATAACAATGCTAGGTACCCCTGCGCTTGCTTATCTACAGACCCTGTCTTTGCCACTTCCTTCACTGCCTCCGCTAACACCCCGCTGGAATTGTAAATAGGGGAGGTCATACCCGACCGCAGAGGGAACCTCAACTCGTCTGCCGTCTTTCCAAAGAAGTCGCAGACGTGAACAAGAGGATCCACCAACTCCCCACCTCCTTTATTTTTAGACACTCGACAAATCTCACCGTCCACTCGGATCCCTAAGATCCGTTTCACGTCATGCAGAAGTATGGTGATCTCTCCAAATGGCAAGTGGAAAGTGTTAGTGTCCGGCTGCCACCTCTCCACAAAAGCACAAATAAGTGGCATGTTAATTTCTTGAGCCGTGATCCCAAAAAGGTGCCAAAGACCAGTCATTAACACCATAGGTTCAACCTCGGGAGAAAATTCCCACTCAGCCAACTCCACCACCTTATCCCACCGATGGTAGCCCGTCAACAAAGGGCGACCTACTCTAGAAGGATCGGACCACAATTTGTAAGCAATATGACCCCCAAAGCTAGGGATCACGAGATGATCTGAAGGGCCGCCAGGACAAGGCCCCTTAATGATCCATGAGGTGTCCTCCGAATATCGCTCAAAACCACTCGTCTTAGCCCGTTTAAACTTCACATCAGATGAAGAGGAAACAAGGGCCTCCTCGTCCACAGGCTTCTCCTGAACTAGGTCCTCTGAGTGTGACTCTAAGTCGTCGTCGTCTTGTAGAGACATAGAGTCGTCCTTAGAAGATTCCAAAACCCGGCGTTTGGAAGATTGTGACGCAGAAGGACCCTCTCTGATGACTTCGACTTCAATCTGATAATTAAACTATAATAAGAACTATTGAATTTGAAAATGCAAGAAATATTTCTTTTGACAAAAAATACGTCAAACATGGAAACACCACGTCCAGCACGTGGAACCACCATACCGGGACCCTAGGCGTGTCAGAGCCAGGATGTGCTTGATCCACATCTGGACATGGGCAACCCACGTTCTTACCTAGGGCTAGACATGGTGTTGGACGCACACCCTAAAGTTCGAGCATGGATAATCCGCACATGGCCCGGGATTGGGGAAATATTAAAGGTGTTTTTCGGGTTTGAATCGTTCTCGAATCTGGTCTAATACGCTAAATTTAATTGTTAATCAATACACATACTATAAGAAATTAACAAAATTAATGAGAAAAAAAAAGTTAAATTATTTTACTTGGTTGATCTATTGTGGTTGATTGCAAGTGTGACATTTAGATGAATTTGAAAGCGGTTTTTGTGATTTTGTTAGTCGATTAGAATGAAGGAAATACAATGTTTCGTAGGGGGGAGTTAATTAGAAGGAAAGAGAAGGGGATGTTTTGGGTAGTTCCGGTAAAAGTGTCTACGATGATTTGACAATTGTCAACAATAAATAGCGATTGCGAAAAACATATCGTGCAATTAATCAATTATGTATTTATGCATTGTTGATATGCAAGTAGCTCACTATATCCCACATTAATTAAAGCTACCAATACGTGATACCCAAAAAACCTATCACGGCCATGTGATGCTTCAACACTTAGAACAAAACAGGCTACCAAATTACAAGCAAAACTCAACAATTCACAGAGGACGGCAAGACGGCAAGACTGTCAACTAACTCAAATGACAGATTCCGAGAAATAATTCAAATTGAACGGGGCTCAAGACATAATTGCGCCTATTGATGCAGAGGATGTATTGTTGGTGACTTATAAATACATACAGGATAAGTAAAGCTAACAATAATGATTAACATATATATGGATAGTGATCCCAAAAGGAAGAGTAATTTCAGTATCAGGATTAAGGATAACTAAGGCTCTTTGTTGTTAGTGAGAATTAAGGATAACCAGGGAATAAATGTCTTGATAGTAAATCCATGCTCATCAAACCACATGAAGATTATAGACGGTATGCAGCAGAGTCTCTACGTAATTCACAAGTGATAGCATGGAATTTCCTGGTGTAGATCTTAATATCATACCAAAACAGCTAATCTATTTAAGAATTTGAATCCTTCATTCTCTCAAGGTGATACTCCCAATCTAGATGTCAATACTATCTCATCAAAGTAAGTGAAATCTATACGCCACATAAGACTCTCAGAAACTTCCTAACTCCTGCAGCAACGCAACAGTGTCCCTTCAATCCCACACAGTGAATAATTTCCATTCAAAAGTGTATTTCTGGTACAGAACTCAATTTTCAATTTCTCGACCAGGACCAAGTATTCGGATGTGTAGACAGTTACATTGCTACATGCATGAATCAAGCAGGGAGTAAGAAAGAAAGGCTTTCAGAATTAAACTACCTCCAATTTGCTTTTGGCTTCTTGATCAAATGTTTTGCAGAGAATTTCATAACTAACTTCTGCTCCTATCTGCAAAATAACATCGTGATTGGCTAGTAACTACTCAAAACTTCACACTGATACTGAACATGAGACAATTAGGCAAAAAAGGAATGCATATACCAGTGGATCAACTCTTGATGGTGAGGTAGCTGCTATAGAATACCTGGCACAGCACAAGTAGACAGAAAATAAAGCAATTTACCATCCTAATGAATGTAAAATAAAGTTGAATATAAGAAGCGACAGTTGCGTCATTGGCAAAACATGCTTGAATTAACATGCACTGCAAATTGCTAGGTTAGCATACAAGATCCATGCAGAAAAGGTAATAGAAATCCAACACAGCCACAAAAAGATATGAGAGGATACATAAACTTACCAATACGTATCTCGGAAAGTCTAAACCTATCCTCTTCTTGACTTCGATAGATTACCATAAGATCTTTTCACTGGGGAACTTATTTCTACTTTCAAAAAGTCAATTACGTCCACTTTAATACTAGTGTCCTTGTAATCCCTTAATTCACATTTACAGCAACAAAAAAATGCATATGAACTGTAATACTAACAAAATAGAAGACCACAAAAGACAGAAAATCAGGAACTTCTGCCATTAGTTGGCATGAACTAGCAAATGAACTTGGAGGTACAGAA
Organism: Silene latifolia; assembly: GCF_048544455.1. Lineage (NCBI taxonomy): Eukaryota > Viridiplantae > Streptophyta > Magnoliopsida > Caryophyllales > Caryophyllaceae > Silene > Silene latifolia. The sequence goes on from NC_133531.1 coordinate 8,220,556, forward strand.
CCGTCGTGTATATAACTGTTTAGCATGCCTCTAGAACCCAGATGATTTAACTAAGTATTACACCAATACGTGAGTGTTCTACATAGCACATCAATCATTGCCTCAAGTTCCGGAGATTGAGAGAGACTTATACTACCATCTGCCATCAGGGAAGAACATACAATAACAATGATGATTAACATAGACAACTTACCCCATTTTACTTGTGTAGAACAACATAGCAGATAGGTTCCTCTTTTGAACAGTAAGAACTATTGCAGACATGCCACTCTGCACAAGCAAGCAGTAAAATATAGCCTAGCATTATGATTCAATTGTGAGATGTAGATCTTGGAAAAAAAATCCAGAAGTAAAAAGAAACTCCAACAATATGGTTGCATTTTAAAACGACAATTGATTGTAGTAGGCAACACCAGTTCTAGTGGTGGTGACAATGGCAGGCTAGTCGTAGCATCATTTATTAACGACTGCTCTACAATAATCATTTATTAGTAATTTTAAAAAAAAAAATTGTATCGCCCTTCAGCTAAAGTAACTTAGAAACTTTATTCCCAAAACTGCTTAAAACTGTAGTAATAACGCTATTATGTGTGTGCATAAAAGTCCTATTATGCGGATGATCTACGAATCAACCTATTGGCAGTGACCATTAACCGATACAGTCTTATTATTCCATGCATATTCTTGTAATTAATTTCTATACCAATCATATACAAAATATAAACTTTATAAAGATAGAAACTGAAACCTTTTGAGCAATTAGCTCAAGAAGTTGCATCAGTAACCTTCCAAGACCCTTCCCCTGTATCTCTGGCTCAAGTTGCAATTCATATAGATAAAGCACCGGTAAATCTTCCTCCAATGTAAAACGGTAGTGCACAAACCCAACAATATCACCCTTCTCATCACTCATAAATCTATCTGGTTCACAGCTGCCCGAAGATAGAGCTTTGTGTACAAATATATATCGTGCTTCAGGGGCACTGATTTCTCTGTATTTCACCTTTTCTTCAGTAGGCCACTCCATTCCATAATGTCTCTTCACATTCACCTGTAAATGTAAATAATATGCATAAGGGGTACTTCAATGTTCAAATTCCGATTCATGTCAGCCGACCCCAAATCATTGTGGGATTAAGGCTCTGATGTTGTTGTTGTTGTTGTTGTTGTTGTAAGGGGTACTTCAATGTCACCCCATGGTTGAAGCCTAACACTCTAACAGGGTTATGGAGTATCTACCAACCTTTAACGCTCGCTTTAGCATCACTTGCCTAGCAACAACCCTCATAGATGAGTTGTTAGAGCGGTGAATGAAAGAAAGGAAAAGGCAAAGGGAATTACAGGCTATATGTGTGTAAATCACAGGATTATCCAGGATAAAAAGCGCAAGTATATACTTTTATATAGATACCTCCAGTAATTTCTTAACATATTGCTTCAGAATTCGTGATAACTTGGTCCCGAGTCCAGCCTCCAGGTGGAAACAAAGACCTTATATATCAGCACAATATAAAATAAACTAATAGTCAAATATTATACATCATAATCACAAACCCAAAAAAACGTAATCTATATTCAACCATCATTTCTACGAGTACATAATTTTCAGATAGAATGTTCAGCTTTACAGAGAGAGAAATAAAATTAGTCGAACTTATGCATCGTGAATTCGTGACTCGTGAGTATTAAATGGTTCATCCTCCCAACATCAACATGGTTACCCATCAAAGATGTGAATATTCATTGACCTTCGCTTTTTTAGTTATTTGCTCAACCTAACACTATGAACGAGCCTAAAAGACTAGTGAGCTCATGCCTACAGTCCTATGACAGTAAGAAAGGAAATTCCTCAATGTGAAACTCTTGGATGACCAGAACTCAGGCCCATCTTGAAACACATTGGTAAGAGCATAGACATCCCCCGTTCATAGACATACTAATCCTTCGTTCCTCCCAGCAGATCAACTCTACTAAACAATATTTCTATCTGGAAAACGCATATATCCCATCAATCGCCCACAAACCACCACTTTTCTTATTTCTTTTCACTCATGGGCAGTGGAAGAGTGAGGGGGTTACCAAGACTGCTAGTCCCTTTTGCAAATAAAAAATATTATTTTACCATTTCACCCCCCCTAGGCCCTAACTTTGAATTCTTGCTCCAACACAGCTCATAAGCAATGGCGGAACTAGGGACGCTACATCACGCTAGCAGGGCAACCATGGAAAAATCGAGATTTTTAGTTAAAATTTCCAAACCTTATTCTAATAGTAATCCCTCCCTAACCCACTCCACCCCACAAACCAGCTCCACCGGTCTTAAGCACTGGCAGAACGCCGTAACTAAGCCAAACACTAACCACACCCGCGTCATTTTCTACGAGTCATAGATGGTTCATTTCTACACCACTCCACAACAATGCATAAAATGCAACACATTAACCATTTCTTTTTTTTTTTTTTTTAAATTTAAGAAATTGAATTGCAATACATAATTACATACCTATGAGTGCTATACTGCTATAACATTAAAATTGAACCACATAACATACATTACCTACAGAAAAGACTAGATACCTTGTAAATTACGACGACGAAACTCCGGAAACGAATCAAGCGGATCATTAACAGCAGAAGCAGCTTTAATCAATCCATCTACAACCTTCTTCTTCTCTACCATCTATCATCACTCAACAATTCATCATCAATTTAACCTTACGAAACTCAACTTTCAGGGAGAAGAATTAAATAGAAAATGACGATAATAGCTCACCTCTTTCCTCTTTCTTTTCTTTGTTGAATTCTCGTCTACGTCCTCTCTCTCCATAATCGGTTATCGGATTTTGAATCAGTGTGTGTTTGATTTGATTTCTCAACGATAAAACCCTAATTTTGATTTCTGGAGAAATTCGAAACCCTAAATCCCTAAATTAAAATTTAGGTAGACCAGAAAGAAACGCGACTAATGTTGACTGTTGAGCATGGCGCGAAAAGGGTGAAACGACTTAATTAAAGTGTGTAAACGGTCATTTTATTAAGTAAAATGGTCACTTTTTTTCTCAGTCACACTCTACAACAGTCGTACACTATAATTATCGTTTGGAATGATGGACAGTGAGATACGGGGTAATACTTTCCAAATGAAAAATTATAGGATAAGGATAAATACAGGCAAAAACCTCCATAAAAAAATCACAGAACATATAAAGCTTAAACGCGAAATTTTGAAAGTCCGGGGTCACTCCATGATCAAGTAGTACAATACAGCAAAAAATCTAACGAACATCAAGTACTCACCAAATACATCACCTATTAATTTACACACGGAGATCAAAAAGTTCTTAGTTACCTCGCGTAATCATACACGCGAACAAGCTTGATAATTAATTAAATTTGTACGTACCTGAATTGAATTCCGTGACTGAAAATGTAAAATCTACTGGAAAAAGAAAATAGATGGGGCTGTGCCATAACCCATAACATTATACAAGAGTCCCAAACAATTCTCCAGCGAGGACGGACATCATTCCCTAACGAGAAAATACTCGAGTTTGAGCCAAGGTTCATAATACCATATACAAGTGCTAAAATACTAATAATACAAGTCAACAATAATAAAATAATAAAATTACAAAATAACAAATACTAATAAATCAATCAAAGTTCTCTTTACTAAAGCTAGCACTACCCCTATGGCCCTATCACAAGTCACAACTACCATGAGCTCCACTATCATCACCAACACGACCACCACCACCAGAGCGACCTCCACGACTACTAAGCGTAGGACTACCATCACCAGCTCGGCTAATAGCATCTTTACGAGGCAACAATGGAAGAAAGTCGCTCAACATGCTACGAAAGTACCGCGCCTGCTCTTTCTCATCTGCAATAGTCTCGCCCTGTGACAGTCTATCTAGCATAGTGTGGGCAGTCTGCATCATGAAAGATTAAATGTTTAAAATACAACCAATCATAAAAAATACATTAATAGAAGAACAGTTAGTAGATAGTGTGGATTTATTTTACCTCGGCAGTAACATCTGTTCCATCACCAACTGGGGCACCGACGAACTCAGGATCTATGATGAGCGGGTGAGACACCTTCCTATACCAATCACCGTAGTGAGAGTCCGCCTCACCTGGTATGGAAACTGGAATCGATCTAAGAGGAAGGTGGACTAGATGATCAATCTTATTAACCCATGGATGGTCAGCGTAATCACCGAAATCTACCTTGTACCCTATCCCTGAAGCTGGTCGATGGGCACTAATACGAGGCATTAGTGCCGGTATTACTTGTCTGTACCCAAACTGCCGAAGGCACCGATCCGGCTGATATGCCTCAACAATATCAAGGAACCGAATGCATCCAGACAAACGAGTACAGGGAAACTCCTCACCCATGCCCGTTCCAAAAGGCTCCCACATAACAGAAGACACTGTAAGTACATCTAACTGGCGCCGGTACTGTAACAGCTTTGCCTCGGTCTGAACAAAAGGACCAACAGTAGACCAAGCAAAAGCACGTGGGTACTCCAGATCTGAGTCCGCAGGTGGGTCCGGCATCTCCTTAGGTGGGCCGGGTCTGAAGAGGGGAAAGTACTCATATATCCATGCTTGCAACAACGACAAGCAGCCATTAATAGTCTTCACACCAGTGCGAGTAGCTATACCCAAATTTCTATACATGTAAGCTAATGTACCAGCACCCCAAGCATAGGACTCGATCCTCTTGTTGTCACCCATCAAAGCGAGAATGTCCGGACGAATCCTATCGCCCGACTTGTCAGCAAATAGCGTTGTCCCCAATAACAATGTTAGGTACCCCTGCGCCTGCTTATCTATGGACCCTGTCTTTGCCACTTCCTTCACTGCCTCCGCAAACACCCCTCTGGAATTGTAAATAGGGGAGGTCATACCAGACCTTAAAGGCAACCTCAACTCGTCTAGCGTCTTTCCAAAGAAGTCACAGACGTGAACAAGGGGATCTACCAACTCCGCGCTTCCTGCACACTTAGACACTCGACAAAAATCACCTCCCATTGAGATCCCTAAGATCCGTTCCACGTCGTGTAGAAGTATGGTGATCTCTCCAAATGGCAAGTGGAAAGTGTTAGTGTCCGGCTGCCATCTCTCCACAAAAGCACAAATAAGTGGCATGTTAATTTCTTCAGCCATGCACCCAAAAATGTACCAAAGACGAGACGCTTCTACCATAGGTATAGCCTCGGGTGAAAAGTGGGCCCACTTAGCCAACTCCTCCACCTTATCCCAGCGGTGGTATCCCGTCAATAATGGACGACCTACACTAGAAGGATCGGACCATAAACTGTAAGCAATATGACCTCCAAAGCTAGGGATCACGATAGGAATCAGAGGGCCGCCAGGACAAGGCCCCTTAATGATCCACGAGGTGTCCTCCGAGTACCGATCAAAACTACTCGTCTTAGCTCGTTTAAACTTCACACCACAAGATGTAGAAGAAACAAGGGCCTCCTCTTCCACCGGCTCATCCTGAACTCGGTCCTGTGATTTCTCTGACTGATCGCTCTCCAAGTCACACTCTAAGTCATCGTCGTCTCGTAGTGACATTGAGTCGTCCTCAGAAGATTCCAAAACCCGGCGCCCGGAAGACTGTGACGCAGGAGCCTCGAGTGTGATGACTTCAATCTGATAATTAAACTATTATTTAATTAGAGAAACTGTTAAAAGTTGAAAATGCAATAAAGAAATCTTTTTTAAAAAAATACGTCAGACATGAAAATACCACGTCAGGACGATTGGGAAAAACATGTTGTGCAATTAATCAATTATGTATTTATGCATCATTGATATGCAAGTAGCTCACTATATCCTACATCAAGTAAAGCTACCGTTACACGATACCTAAAAAACCTATCACAGCCATGTGATGCTTCTACTCTTAGCGCAAAACTGGCTAGCAAATTACAAGAAAAACTCAACAATTCACAGAGGACGGTAAGAGTGTAAGACTGTCAACCAATTCAAATGACAGATTCCGGGAAATACTTCAAATTGAACGGGGCTCAGGGCACTATTGCACTTATTGATGCAAAGGATGTGTTATCGGTGACTTAAAAATACATACAGGATAAGAAAAAACTAACAATAATGATCAACATATACATGGATAGTGATCCCAAAAGGAAGAGTAGTTTCAGTATCAGGATTAAGGGTAACTAAGGTTCTTACTTCTTTGTTGTTGATGAGAATTGAGAATAACAGGGAATAAATGTCTCGATAGTAAAAATCCATGATCATCAAACCACATGAACATCATATGCAGCAAAGTCTCTCCGTAATTCACAAGTGATAGTTTTGGAATTCTTCCCAGTGTAGATCTTAATATCATACCAAAACAGCGAATCTATTTAGAGTTTAATTCCTTCACTCTCTCAAGGCGATACTCAAAATCTAGATGTCAATACTATCTCATCAATGCTAGATACCTCCACACGCCACACTAAGACTCTCGGAACTTTCCAACTCCTACAACGCACGTACGCAGCAGTGTCCCTTAAATTCTACACGATGAGTAATTTTTATTCAAAAGTGCATTTCTGGTACAGAACACAGTTTTCTATTTCTCATCCAAAGCTAAATATTCCGATATGTAGACACTAGACATTTACATTGCTACGTGCATGAATCAAGCAGGGAATAAAAAGAAAGGCTTTCAGAACTAGACTACCTCCAAGATGCTTTTGGCTTCTTGATCAAATGCTTTGCAGAGAATTTCGTAATTAACTTCTGCTCCTCTCTGCAAAATAACATCCGATTCGCTAGTAATTACTCTAAACTCCACACGCTGATATTGAACATGAGACATTAGGCAAACAAAGGGATGCATATACCAGTGGATCAACTCTTGACGGTGAGGTAGCTGCTATAGAATACCTGGCACCGCACAAATAGACAGAAAATAAAGCAATTTACCATTCAAATTGATGTAAAATAAAGTTGAATATAAGAAGTGACACAAGAGTAATTGGCAAAATTTGCTTGAATTAGCATGCACAGCAGATTGCTAGGTTAGCATGTGAAATCCAGGCAGAAACAATAATAGAAATCCAACACAGCCACAAAAAGATATGAGAGGATACATGAACTTAGCAATACGTATCTCGGAAAGGCTAAAGCTATTCTATTCTTGACTTCAATAAATTCCCATAAGAACACTTCACTTGGGAACTTATTTCTACTTTCATAAGACCAATTACGTCAAGTTTCATACTAGTGACCTTGAAATCCCTTAATTCACATTTAAAGCAACAAAAAAATGCATATAAACTAACAAAATAGAAGGCCACAAAAGACAGAAAATCAGGATATTTTGCCATAAGTTGGCATGAACCAGCAAATGAACTTGGAGGTACAGAACTGTCATGTATATCACTGTTTATCATGCCTCTAGAACCCAGATGATTTAGCCAAGTATTACACTAATAGGTGAATGTTCCACATAGCACATCAATCATTGCCCCATGTTCTGGGAATTGAAAGAGACTAATACCCCTGTCTGCAATCAGCAAAGGAAATACAAAAACAATTATATAATTGACATAGTCAATTATATGATTAACATAGACAACTTACCCCAATTTACTTGTGTAGAACAACATAGCAGATTGGTTCCTCTTTTGAACAGTAAGAACTGTTGCAGACATGCCACTCTGCACAAGCAAGCAGTAAAATGTAAAAATTTTATAGCTGATCATTATGGTTCAATTGTGAAATGTAAATCTTGGAAAATGAAAAGGAGCTCCAACAGTATGGTTGCATTTTAAAACGGGAATTGATTGTAGTAGGCAACACCAGTTATAGTGGTGGACTAGTGACAATGGCAGGCAAGTAATAGCACCATTTACTAATAACCGCTGCACAATCATCAATTATTAGTCATTTTTTTAAAAATACTCGTATCGTCCTTTGGCAAAAGTAACCTAGAAACTTTATTCCCAAAACTACTTTTAACTGTAGTAATAACGCTATTATGTATGTGTGAAAAAGTCCTATTATGCGGATGATCTACGAATCAACCTATTGGCAGTGACCATACACGATACATTCTTATTATTCCATGCATATTCTTGTAATTAATTTCTATACCAATCATATACAAAATATAAACTTTACAAAGATAGAAATTGAAACCTTTTGAGCAATAAGCTCAAGAAGTTGCATCAATAACCTTCCAAGACCCTTCCCCTGTATTTCTGGCTCAAGTTGCAATTCATACAGATAAAGCACTGGTAAATCTTCTTCCAATACAAAACGGTAGTGCACAAACCCAACAATATCACCCTTTTCATCACTCATAAATCTATCTGGTTCGCAGCTGCCTGAAGATAGAGCTTTGTATACAAATATATAGCGTGCTTCAGGGGAATTGATTTCTCTGTATTTCACCTTTTCTTCAGTAGGCCACTCCATTCCATAATGTCTCTTCATATTCACCTGTAAATGTAAATAATATGCATGAGGGGTACTTCAATGTCAACCCATGGTTGAAACGTAACACTCTTACAGGGTTATGGAGTATCTAACCTACCTATAACGCTCGCTTAAGCATCACTTGCCTAGCAACAATCCTCATAGATGAGTTGTTAGAGCAGCGAAAGAAAGAAAGGAAAAGGCAAAGGGAATTACAGGTTATATGTGTGTAAATAACGGGAATATCCAGGATATCAAGCGCACATATGTACTCTTATATAGATACCTCCAGTAATTTCTTAACATACTGCTTCAGAGTTCTTGATAACTTGGTCCCGAGTCCAGCCTCCAGGTGGAAACAAAGACCTTATATATCAGCAGAATATAAAATCAGCGAACATTATACATAATCACAAACACACACACACACACACATTCATCGACTTTCGGTTTTTTAGTTATTTGCTCAAGCTAACACTATGAACGAGTATAAAAGACTACTGAACTCATGCCTACAGTCCTACGACAGTAAGAAACGAAATTCCCCAATGTCAAACTCCTGGATGAGCAGAACTCAGGCCCATCTTGTAACACATTGGTTAAGAGCATAGACATCCATCCACCTTTCATAGAAGTGCTAAACGTCCGTTCCTCCCAGCAGATCAACTCTACTAAACTTAATATTTCTATCCGAAAAACGCAAATATCCATCAGACCATCACAAGTCAATTGCACACAAAGCACCACTTTTCATATTTCTTTTCACTCATAAGCAGTGGAAGGGTGAGGGGGTTACCAAGGTTGCTAGCCCCTTTTGCCAAAAAAAATATTACTCGTATTCTACTAATTCGCCCCATCAGCCTAAAACAACCAATTTACACTTTCCCCTTAACTTCAAATCCTTGCTCCAACGAAACTGAACCATGGAAAAATAGAGATTTTTAGTTAAAAAGTCCGAACCTTTTTCTATAGTACTTTATTCTAATAGTAATCCCACTCCCACAAACCTTAACTCCACTGTTCCACCGGTCTTAAGCAGTACGCCGCAACTACTAACTAAGCCAAACACTAACCCGACCCGCATCATTTTCTAAGAAGCTTCATTTCTACATCATCACACAATAATGCATGAATCAGCAGCACCACATCAACCATTTCTTTTTTTTACAAAATTTAAGAAATTGAACCGCATACAAAAAAGGTGTGAGGTATAGGTTTGGAATGAGCCAAACCCATACCAAGTGTTTGTTTCACAACTTCAAGGGTTTCATACCCATACCTCAAACCCATGAGGTATGGGTTTCTCATACCCAAAGAGGGGTGTGGGTATGAGATTGATACCCATGGGTATCAAACTAAAATGAACAAAAATAAGAAAAAATAAATTATAGAATATTGTAAATACAAATTTTTATATACTTATTTGATTAAATAATCATTTTCATGATTTTATAATACTAAAAATTATTATTTAAATATTTTAATTTATGCATTTTAATTAGTTTAAAACCCATACCAGTCAAAATTGAAACAAATGCAAGGTATGGGGAATCAAGTTCCAAACCCATACCACCCGGGTATGATTCCTCATTCCAAACTCATACCCGTGCACGAAACAAACGCCCCCGAGTGCTATTATGACACATTGAAATTGAACTGCACAAAAAAGAGTAGATACCTTGTAAATTACGACGGCGAAACTCCGGAAACAAATCAAGCGGATCATTAACAGCAGAAGCAGCTTTAATCAGTCGATCTACAACCTTCTTTCTCTCTACTATCTATCATCATTCAACAATACATCTTCAATTTACTATAGCCAACTCAAATTTCAGAAAAATAAAAAAAAATTAATAGAAAATGATAATAGCTCACCTCTTTCCTCTTCAACGTTCGTTTCTTTGTTGAATTATCGTCTACGTCCTCTTTCTCCATAGCCACTTATCGAATGTTGAATCAATTAGTGTTTGGTTTGAATTCGCAGCAACAAAAAAACCTAATTTTGATTTCTGGAGAAATGCGTAAGCCCTAAAATTACAGTTTTTGTAATCGAGGAGGAAATGCGACCAATGTTGCGACGGGCGCCAAAACAGAAAAAAACTACTGATGTTAGATACTAGTCACTCCTAGGCCATGTTCTTTCTGACTTATTTTTTTCAATTCGATTCGATTAATTCAATTTTTTATTGATTTGATTAATTTCGATTCGATTTAGTTCATTCCATTCGATTTGATTGATTGATTCAGCTCCATTGATTGATTGATTGATTGACTCATTCGATTCGATTAATTTTCATTTCGATTTAATTAACTCCATTAAATTCAAATTTCATTTAAACTTTACTAATTTAAATAATAGTTATTATTAATTTTGTTAACAATAATACTATTTTTTTAATATTAATATTATTTATTTATTATTATTATTATTATTATTATTATAATTAATAGTATTGTTAATAATTTATTTATTTATTTATTATTATTATTATTATATTATTATTATTATGATGATGATGATGATGATGATGATGATGATGAATATTATTATTAAAATGAATAATAATGTTATTAATGTTAATGTTAATGTCGTTGTTGTTGTTGTTGTTGATATTATTATTATTATTATTATTATTATTATTATTATTGTCGTTGTTATTATAATAATTATTGGTATTATTATTAAAATTCATAACATTTATTGGTATTATTATTAAAATTCATAACATTTATTATTAATATTATTAATGAGGCACACCGAACCGACTTGACTCACTTGCCAACACGGGGTCTTACAAGTCAACACGCTTGCCAACATGGTTACAAATTCGCTTGGTACCCTACGAATCATAAATCGTTAAAAGCGAATTCTATCAAGTTGATTACTGAAAATACATGTAACACATTTTCTATAAGCGAATCGCGAATCGGTAAGGCGTATTCATAGCGAATATGGTAACCGTGCTTGCCAAACCATCATTTGAGGTACACATAAAACCTATAAATATCTCACTATTCACCAATCAATGGTAAAAACTTCTCACCAACAACTTCATCTCTCTAGAAGTAAGACTACTCGAGCTACTACAAGAGGGCACAGAGATCTTAGCTTCAAGCAAGGTCCCGACTATCCACCTTTACCGTAAGGCATCGAGGAGAAGGACCTTTTGCATACCCTCCGAGGCCTTTGTTACGCGTGAAAGATCCATCCGAAGAGAGCAAGCATAGACTCGAGATGCCATATGAGAGTAGGGCGTTGACTCGACCTGAATTCGAGCAACGCTTACTTGAGTGTTTTTATTCTAAACAATTATTTTACTAATATCATTATTAATATGACCTTATTATTTATTATTGTTATTAATTAAAAATATTATTAGTAGAAAAATACTATTTTTTCATTATTATAATTTATGATTATTCATATATAATATTATAATTTTTTTCTTATAAATATTAATTTTAGTATTACTATTATACTATGAATATTAATATATTATAGTTGATAATAACAATAATATTGAATACTATTATTATTATTATTATTAATATGATTATCTCGATTCAATTTCAAACTCAATTCGACTTTATTATTCGATTCGATTTGATTATTTCACTTATTTGATTGATTGATTGATTGATTCCTCCATTCGATTGATTGATTGATTCACTCCATTCGATTCGATTCAGCTCGATTCGATTATTCAGCTCCATTCGATTGATTCGATTCGGCTCTAAAAAGCCAGAAAGAACAGGGCCTTAGTTAGTCTTGCTTAAAACTAGCGAGGTCAATCTCACTCGCATCCGCTAAATATTCATCAACCTGATTTAATTGGGCGGATGAAAACTCGAAATAAATGGATGATGGATGAAATAAATGGATGACGGATGGATGATGGATGAAGCTAAATATAACCCGTCATCCATCCGCCACCCGATATTCTTCATTTTTCAAAAAAAAAAAAAATACATATTTATATAAATCTTAAGCTACCCAATACTAATCTACTTATTTTTTATATGTTCAAGCAAACATAAGTTACAAGATTTTTAAAGCACTTGGTCTAATGCTAATTTACCTTACATATTTTTGGGTGAAATAAAATTCAATACTTTTTTTGGCTTACAAATATAATTAAATCATCACCCATATACACCCGATCCACCCGTTTCATCCGCGGATGATGGATGGACGGGTGATGAATGATAAGTTTCGCGGATGATAGATGGGTTGGATGAGGTTTTTAATGTGATGGATGGATGCGGGTGAGCCTGATCGGGCCCCAATCCGATCCATTGACATCCCTACTTAAAACCGTAACTTATGGTCTCTCACAAGTTTTTTTTTTTTGTTTTCACCTCAATTTTACACAAATTCTTGTTTGTGACGGCACATATCCGTCACTCTTGAGTGACGGATACCATTTTACCTCACAAAGTACCCACTTTTTCTCTTTCTGCAATACTATTCATGTGGCCCCCTTTCTCCACTAACCCATTTTGTTACCATTTTATCTCACAAAATATCCGCCACAAATGGTAACCCGTCACAAGGGAGACCAATTGTCAATTTTAATGGCTATGAAAATCGTCTTAAATTAGAGCATCTCCAATGGTTAAGCAAAAGGATTTGCTTTCAAATAAAAAAGTTTTTAAGCTATTTGCTTAAACATTGGATCACTTTACATGTACTAGCTTAAATTGAGCTAGTAGCTCAAATGGGCCTATAAGAAAAAATCTACCAACTAAAACAATAATTAAATATTTTTATTTTTTATTTTCTAGGTAAAATAAGTAAATATATTAATTAAAAGGGTGTTGTGGAAGGTAGTTGACATATGGTCCATTTAAGCAACAACACTAAGCTAGTAGTTTACCATTGTAATAGTTTGTAGCTTAAAAATATTCTACTAGTTTGAAAATCTTATGTGGCAAAGGTAAGCTAGTAGCAACTAGCTTACCATTGGAGATGCTCTTACAGACTTGAACAAGAATCCGTACAATATTAATTCCAATCATTTTTGTATGTTTAATAGATATCTCTCACAAATAAACAATTGTGACGATGGAAATAGTTGGCACAAATAATTTTTTTGTGTTTTTTGTTTTATAAGTAAGAAAACTAGATTGATCATCTAAGATAGATCAACATATCTCATCCTTTCGAATGAGTGAGGTAAGTTGAAGGAGATGGACGTGAATGTCCAATAGAAGCCGTAAAGTCGGCAACTTTGTTGGCTTCACAAAAACAATCTTTAATTATCACTTCATCAAAAAATGAAGATCTAATTTCACATCCTTAATAATACTAGAAATTTCCCAAGGACTAAAATTCTTTCTTTTAAAGCGAGAGTTAATAACACATATTTTTGTGTGTTGTTACAGCAGCAGTTCACTTGTATCCGTTATTTGGATGATGACGAAACGCATAACTAAAACCCTTTCACGGAGTGCATTGGATGAATTCATTGCGTAAATCTTTGGACCAAAACTTTTAAACAACGTATATGAGGTAACTAACGTTTTAAATAGGGTGCCAAATGAGAAACTATATGGATACCATCTTTGATTGTAGGACTTGTATCACTCAAAAGCTGCATTTTGTTACAGAATAAATATTGGACAAGACTTGGATCACTCACAAAATCTTGTTTAAGACCAAGGTATCCGTCTCTGTCTTAACGGTAAAACGGATGTAACAAATAGGCAAGAGAAAGATCACTAGCTTCCAACAAATCATTATGAGTATATGATCCAAATTTGGGAGTAATTACACCCTCAGTCCATTGTCCTTCCATCTTACTGTGCCAAATTGTCACTTAAAATAACCGAACACCATCAATCAATATAGTTCGATGCTATGGCAAAAGAATAAGATGGACAGATAGCTAACGGGAGTACGGGACAACGTTGAAAACTTGATAGCATTAAAATTGTTCTTATGACTTCTTCTACCCCATAAAAGATCACGATGAAGCTGTGAAGAGTGAACTCTTTAGCTCATTGGAGTAACAATGCACACTCGTGTTGCCAAATCCATTTGCATAAAATGTGGCATGAGACCGTCCCACAGGAATGCTTTTCAGCTGCAGGCCTGCAATCAAGCTGAAGAACATCTCAAACTGAACACACAATCACACGGCACCAGTGTATTCTGAATTTAGCAGGGACTGCACAGCTTAAACACTTAACTTTTGAGGGTTGGGTCATTAATTCTGAATTTAGCAGGGACTGCACAGCAAAAAATCGGACCAACATCAAGTGTTCACTGAACACATCATCATCTATAAATTGACACGGTGAGATCAAATAATTCTTCGTTACATGACTTTATCCTACGCCCTATTAAACTAGAGAACAAAAATTGCAAGTGTTAGATTTCCCGTAACTGAAAATGCAAAATCTACAGAAAAAAGGGTATGTTATAGATGGGGCAGTACAATAACGTTATGTAGCCTAAAGCCCTAAACCATTATTCCACTCTCACAAAAACTTACAAAGTACTCCGTATCTCACCCATCTCATACAACGAGGCTACTGAAGAAATCACAATGCTTTGGGAGTAACACCATTGTTCCATAACGGGGAAATACTGTCTCCCATTTATAATCAGAAATCACATTGCTTTGTGACAAATGATTAGCTAGTTATACCATTCCTATTATACCAAATACCTTCATTACTATCCATAAATCATCCTAATCACCATCATATACAATAGCATTTAAAATGTCAGATCAAATCCGCCATTATATCATGCAGAATTGCTGATCCAACCATCCATAAGAATACTACAATGTCCTACCGATATCAGCAACGTTCATTCATCTACTCCTTCCTTCCTCATAAATAAATGAATACCCAAATCTGCTAGCCTAATTAGTAAAATCTCTTAATACAAACACTCAAAAAGACACATCAAATAACAATCACTTCCCGTATTATGCACCTCATTTTAAAAAAATTGTTAACTTCTTGCACCGTACCTCAATCCTTCATACACAATGGCATCATAAGAGGACACCTATACAAAGGCAAATATGAACTTTTGTTGCCAAAATCAACCTCTTTTTTCTAAGTTCCCCTACTACATCACTAGTTTCATCACCCGAAAACATTCAACCAAAGTTTGAATCCCATAATTTCGAATCACTCTAC
The DNA here is from genome assembly GCF_048544455.1 of Silene latifolia. Lineage (NCBI taxonomy): Eukaryota > Viridiplantae > Streptophyta > Magnoliopsida > Caryophyllales > Caryophyllaceae > Silene > Silene latifolia. The sequence continues at coordinate 8,236,171 of NC_133531.1, forward strand.
CCTACAGTATACAAAATTCACAATTTTATAATCCTTAAACGCTAAATTTTGAAAGCTGGGGTTCACTCCATGATCATGTAATACAATACAGCAAAAAACCTAACTAACATCAAGCGTTCATTGAACACATAGCTAAAGGATTAAATTTGTACAGAAGTTAGATTTCGACAGCTACAAATCCAAAATCTACTAGAAAAAAATAGATGGGGCTGTGCCATACTGCCGTGACATTATACAAGAGTCCCGAAAAATTCTCCAGTGAGATCAGACTTCAATACGCTAAATCATTATTACACCCCCACAAAAACTTTCAAAAGTATTGTATATGATAAGGTCTCACCTATTTGGCTCGAATTCAATTAAACCCATCTTGTACAAACTAGGCATTCTATAACGAGAAAATACTCAGTTAATCACCTATGTTCAGAAAACACACAACTTCAATCTAAGGTTCATAATACCACTAGGACCCAATTACATTGCTTTGTGACAAATGATTAGCTAATTACACCATTCCTATCATACCAAATTACTCCTAACTATTCATAATTCATCCTAAAAACTATTATACACAAGACGCTGAATTGAAGGCCCAACCATCCACAAGAATACTACAATATCCAATCGATCTCAGCAACATTCATTCATCTATTCATATACTCCCTCTTTCCTCATAAACAAACGAATATCCGAACTTGCTAGCATAATAACATTGATTAATACAAAAACTTAGCAGGAGTACATGGCAGAACAATCTCATCAATTATTATGCACCTCATTTTACAAAAGTTTGTTATCACCATACGACAATTTCACATTCGACCAACTGATCACCTACGGAGTAAATAGCATCCTAATACACACTCACATAGCAAGAGGACACCTACATCACCTTTTTTTCTAAGTAATCCAACTTCATTTCTAATATTCATCACCTATAAATATCTATCTATGTTTCAAAGCCATAGCATCGAATCATCGATTAAGTCTACAACCCTACTGTTCTTACAAAAATCACAATTTCCTTGAAAAAAATTCAGCTCACATCATAACAAACGAGGTCTTAACACAGTTGTTAAGACGAAATTATTAATATTTTCGACAATGAGTTGGAGGTTCAAACTCCCTCCCTTTGAATTGTACTGCCATTATAACCAACCATGTCTTAATACAATTGTTAAGACTAAACTATTATGGACGATAAGTTGGAGGTTCAAATTCCCGACCCTTCAACGAGATCTGAACCCAGTTGTTCAGACGAAATTATTAATATTTTCGACAATGAGTTGGAGGTTCAAACTCCCTCCCTTTGAATTGTACTGCCATTATAACCAACCATGTCTTAATACAATTGCTAAGACTAAACTATTATGGACGATAAGTTGGAGTTTCAAATTCCCGACCCTTCAACGAGATCTTAACACAGTTGTTCAGACGAAATTATTAATATTTTCGACAATGAGTTGGGGCTTCAAATTCCCTCCCTTTGAATTGTACTGCCATTATAACCAACGATGTCTTTAACACAATTGCTAAGACTAAATTATTTTGGACGATAAGTTGGATGTTCAAATTCCCGACCCTTCAACGAGTTTTTAACGCTGTTGTTAAGACAAAATTATAATTGATGAAGGTCCACAGGTTCAAAATCCGGTCCCTAGAAGGCTAGAAATATACTGTCATTATAAGCAACCAGGTATCAACACAATTGTTAAAGACGGAATTATTATGGACAATAGGTCACAGGTTCAAATTCCCGGCCCTTCGAATTGTACTGTCCTTATACCTCATTCGATATCGAAACAAATACACAATCAACAAAACAACAAACATTCTACAAACATAAACTACCAATAAATAAAACAAAACAAAAAGAAAACCTTGTAATTGTGAATCCAGTCATTCTAGCACAACAGTAGCACCAAGCTGCTTCAACTTTTCAACAATGGCTTCCCCTTCTTCTTTCGAAACACCTGTCTTAATCACAGACGGAGCTTTCTCAACCAAATCTTTCGCCTCCTTCAACCCTAAACTCGTAAACGTTCTAACTTCTTTAATTATCTTAATCTTCGATGCCGCATCGAATTTCTCCAGCTTTAACTCAAACACCGTCTTCGCTTCCGCCGCCGCCGGAGCAGCATCGGCGGCTTGGGCCGATGGGCCTGACCCGGATGATATGGATGCTGGGCCGGCGGTTTTAAGGCCCATTTTGAGGGAGAAGAGGATGGAGTAGTCATGGAGTTCTACTGCGTTGAGTGAGAGGACTTCGGTTGCGATTCGGTCGAGTTTTCCGGGTGTTGTTGTTGTTGTTGTTGCGGTTGTGGTTAATAGACGTTTGATTAGGGTTTTTGGTGGGAATTTGGTGATTATGTGACGCATTTTGTGATTTTGTGAGGCTTGATTTGGGGGAAATGATGAAGATTAGTGATTGATTTGGGTGAATTGGGTTTGATCTAGGGTTTTGGTTCTGCAGTGGATGGGGAAAATTGAGAAATGAAGCTCCAATTTTCACTTCAATTGGGCCAACAATTTTGTATCAGTATCACACTGCCCATTTAAGCCTTCTTCTTTTGAACTGAATCCGTTTAAACTGAATTTAGTATGTGTTTGGCCTAGCTTGTAAAAGTGTTTTTGGACTCAAAAACACTTTTTTGCCAAACACATCATTTCTAAAACTCAAACAAAAAATTACCAAAAGCTAAAAATCCATATTTTTGCTCATAGAAATGGAAGCATCAATTTGTTGCTTCTGCTTTTAAAAAATACTTTTGAAAAATTAAGCTTGATAAACAAACACTCATTTTTGAGAATCGAGGCCAAACATGCTCTTAACTAAATTTAATAGAGCTGAATTGAACTGAAAAATCTGAATTGAACTGAACAGAAGTAAGGAGTTAATTTATGAAGAGAAAAACCGAAATGAACTAAATTGAACTGAATAAAGTTGAACTAAACTAAACTAAATAGAGCTGAACTGAACTAAAATGATCTGGAATTAAATCCAAAAGAACAGAGCCTTAAACATTCAACCCAATTTATAAGAATATACCTTTACATAGCCGGTAGTCCGGTACATTTGCGGGTTTGGATTGACACGTTTTAATCCGTCTAAGTAATTTGATTGACACGAATACAATAGATCGTCACAACAGTTAAATAGGTAGGATTAGTATGACCTAGATGGCTAGATCTGGCAAAAATAACACATTTATTTTAATTGGGCTGAATTTTGGTTAGGCCTACTTGTTTAACTCATTTGACTTGTATGACATGTTATCGTATATGGGACTACACCAAGCTAAACAAAAGATAAAAAATAAATGTTGACATTTTTACTATGACCATTGCATAACATTTTAAAAAGAAATGGATTTTAATATTGTGTCAGATTTTGATTCAAAAAATTTTAAATGTATACTTTTGATTAAGTCATCTATGATGGAAAAGTCGCTGAACAAATCATTTGGGTTAAATAAGTTAGACAAGTTGAGTTCGATGAAAATGAGTTGTATTTACGGTCAGCGGTTTAGGTTCAAATTAGTGATAAACTAGTTTAGATCCCGCGCAATGAATGCGCGGTATTTATAGAGTTACTAATATAGACCCCGTGCAATATATGCATGGTATTTATAGAGTTTTACTTTCTAGTGTATTATTTATAGAATTTAAATTGAAAATTCACTTTTTTTTCATTTTTCTCCTTTATGTATTTTGATTGGAGAAAGAAATTGATGGGCATATTCTGCACCGTTGACCAAGTCAACATATTGAACAAAGTCAAAGATATCCACAGCAAGTCAACGACTTAGATAAAGACTAGCCGTGCAAATTTATCTACTGTTGGCTCTGGTCTCGCGTGACAACTCGCAAATGCCCGGGACACATACCCGCGTACTCATATCCAAGACCCCCGGCGGTGAGTCAACGTGGCCCGCCGGCTCGCCATAGGTCCCTCGGCCGAGGGGTAGATCAGTCTTTCCACCTGCTAGCCACTTGGCCACTACGTGACAAAAGGTGAAAGCCTATAAATACTCCTCAACCTTCATTGAGGAAAGGATCCCACAACTTAACCTAAATACACTGTTCATCTGGTAATATCTTCCTTATCTCTCTACAAATACATACCTAGCCAAGTAACACAACTTAATCCTTTAAGCTTACTGACTTGAGCGTCGGAGTGAGTACGTTTGGCACACAGCCAAGCCCTCAGTTCGTTCATTGTTGCAGGAGAGGTCGAGAGGAACGATAAAGGCAAGAAGAGTTCAACTCAAGACATTATTCTACAAGCCACGGGTGGTAACGATATTTGCTCTGGAATTACACCCGGAACAATTGGCGCCGTCTGTGGGGATAAGACACTAGAAGCTAGTCACATTCTTTCCCAAACAAAAAAAAAAAAAAAAAAAAAAAACCCACCCAAAAAGCTAAGAAAATGTCGAAACAACAAGACGCAGTCGTGACCGACGAAACCGCGTTCTACCAAGATGATACTTTCAACAACTCTGGAGTCGTGCAGCCCTCCACCGGCGGAGTAATCCAACCGAGTTCGGGATGCCAATGATACCCGACACGCCGTGCCGCTACCAACCAGGTCACCATCATGGGACATGTGGTTGACGTAGCGAAACCGAAAATGCTTCGGACCTAATCGCATGTCGCACGCCTGCTCACACTGTCACGCCGACAAGAGCGGCGGAAACCGTCCAGGAGACCAGGGCCCAAAACGTGACTCCGAGAAATTTGAACGGAGCACTAGGAGAAGCTGACCCAATCAAGACGCCGGGGGAGCCCAAAGTGGGCGCGGTAGACCTAAGTCCTTCCCGCACTCGTGGGAGGACAGCGTCCCCGCCGCACGAACGAGGCTTACCCCAAAGGAGCCAGAGGAGTCCAACTCAACAGAGTTGGAGGGGAAGCCCAAGCCGAAGAAGGAGTCTTTCCCGCTACGAGGAAAGGAGCCGGATTAGGAATGCGAGGAGCCGATCGCCGCGTGTCATTCGACACGTGGTCAGACAGCCCCTCAGCGCCTACGTCCTAGAAGTCCAGGTGCCAACTAAGCTCAAGTTGCCACCTCTATCATACAAGGGAGATAGTGACCCGGCCGACCACGCTGAGGCTTTTGAGTCTTACATGTCGGTATGGGAGCAGCCCGATGAGGTCTGGTGCCGAGTTTTCCCAACAACTCTACATGGGATGGCTCAAGGTTGGTACAAGGGGCTTCCCGACGGTTCGGTGTACTATTACGCCGACCTAAAGGACGCCTTTCTAGCCCAGTACTCTTGCAACAAGAGAAGGGCCGTGGAGACATCGGATCTCCTAACTATCAAGCAGGAGGGGGGCGAGTCTCTACGAAGCTATGTGAAGAGATTCGACGGAAAGGTCCAGCAGATTCGAGAAATCAATCCCGAACTGGCGGCCTTCGCGCTGATGAAGGGCCTCCCAAGAGGAGATTTAAAAAATGAACTCATCAAGTGCGGAGGCCTAGGTTTAGACGCCGCCAGAAAGTTGGCTGACCAAGCCATCAAGGTAGAAGACTATCACAAGACCTGGGTAGGCCCCAGTGAGGTCGAGCACTCAGAGAAGAAGAGTCGCCGGGAGGACAGCCCGGACGAAAGACGCCGTGAGAATAATAGGTCACGGTCGGACCGATCCGCCAGGAAACAGGACTCGGCGGGCGCCGGGTGGAGCTCAGGAACATACCACCAAAGGCGGTATAGCGAGAAAACCCCTCTCGTCGTATCAGCCGCCGAGGTCTTCGCTCTGAGCAAAAACGAGGGCCAGAAATGGGAGAGACCCCCCAAGCCAAAAAGTGACGGTGACACGAGCCAGTACTGTGAGTATCACGGCCACACCGGCCACCTAACCAACGACTGCCGGCATCTGAAGAATGCCATTGAAGAGCTAATCCGAAAGGGGAGCCTCGGCAAGTACGTTGCCAAAAGCCAAAAGACTGATGCCGACAGTTCAGGTAGGAAATCCGTCTTCGAACGGATAGGAGTGATCCATGTTGTCATCGGGGCAACGAGAACGGAGGGTCCGCTCATGGGCACAAACGGCACCTGAACGAGCTGTATCAGGCCATCAACTTTGTGCCCAACACAGCGATCCCCGCTTCCAACATCCCCGACATAACCATTGGAAGGAAGGACTACGAAGGAGTCATCGCTCCTCACAGCGACCCACTTGTAGTCAATTTGGACATATCCAACCACCTGGTCAAAAGGTGCCTGATTGACACAGGCGCGTACACGAACATCATGTTCAGGGAGTGCTTCCTCAGCCTCGGCCTGAAAGTCAAGGACTTGAGCCCCTGCGCCAACCCACTATACGCCTTCTCGGGGGGCCTACCGGTACCACTAGGATCAATCAGACTCCCGGTGACGTTCGGCGAAAAGAATGCGGCTAAGAATGTCCTAGCTGAGTTCGTGGTCATCGACGGCTCATCCGCCTACAACGTTCTCATAGGCCGAATCACCCTGAGTGAGGCTGACGCAGTGATGTCCATCCGGGCCCTAACACTGATGTATGTCTCGGACCGGGGGGAAGCGCATAAGCTCGTCTCCAAAGACGAGAATGACGAAGTAGTCAACGTCCAGATAGCCGCCAGAGGATGCAACATGCAGTCCCTCAAAGTAGCAAAGAAATCAGAGAAAAGGAAAAGTCTATCGTTACAACAGGAGGGCGACCTCATGGACGTAGCTAGCGGCTGACCGGGAGGGTGCGCCTTTGATAAACTGTTAGGACACTGGTAATCTCGGGAAAACTCTGTATAACGACGGAGGTGTCCAAAACAGCTGTGGGCAGTCTCCATCAAGAAATTAGCGCCGTCGCAGTCACTCCAAGTGGTAGACGCCACGTTAGACGCTATCAAGAAATAGACGCCGGCTCACACTGTCACACCGACAAGAGCGACAGTCTCCATCAAGAAATTAGCGCCGTCGCAGTCACTCCAAGTGGTAGACGCCACGTTAGACGCTATCAAGAAATAGACGCCGGCTCACACTGTCACACCGGCAAGAGCGGCAGTCTCCATCAAGAAATTAGCGCCGTCGCAGATCACCCCAAGTAGTAGACGCCACGGCTATCACCCCAAGAGGTAGACGCCGTCGCAGTCACTCCAAGTGGTAGACGCCACGTTAGACGCTATCAAGAAATAGACGCGCTCACACCGTCACACCGGCAAGAGCGGTTATCTCCATCAAGAAATTAGCGCCGTCGCAGTCACCCAAGTAGTAGACGCCACGGCAGTCACCCGAAGAGGTAGACGCCGTCGCAGTCACTCCAAGTGGTAGACGCCACGTTAGACGCTATCAAGAAATAGACGCCGGCTCACACTGTCACACCGACAAGAGCGGCAGTCTCCATCAAGAAATTAGCGCCGTCGCAGTCACCCCAAGTAGTAGACGCCACGGCAGTCACCCCAAGAGGTAGACGCCGTCGCAGTCACTCCAAGTGGTAGACGCCACGTTAGACGCTATCAAGAAATAGACGCCGGCTCACACTGTCACACCGACAAGAGCGGCAGTCTCCATCAAGAAATTAGCGCCGTCGCAGTCACCCCAAGTAGTAGACGCCACGGCAGTCACCCCAAGAGGTAGACGCCGTCGCAGCCACTCCAAGTGGTAGACGCCACGTTAGACGCTATCAAGAAATAGACGCCGCTCACACCGTCACACCGACAAAGAGCAGTCTCCATCAAGAATTAGCGCCGTCGCAGTCACCCCAAGTAGTAGACGCCACTGCAGTCACCCCAAGAGGTAGACGCCGTCGCAGTCACTCCAAGTGGTAGACGCCACGTTAGACGCTATCAAGAAATAGACGCCGGCTCACACTGTCACACCGACAAGAGCGGCAGTCTCCATCAAGAAATTGACGCCGTCGCAGTCACTCCAAGTGGTGGACGCCACGTTAGACGCTATCAAGAAATAGACGCCGGCTCACACTGTCACACCGGCAATAATGGCAATCACACTCAGGAAATAAACACCTTGACGGTCACGACCAGCGCAGTTGATACTCGCAAGGCGATCAAAACGCCTCAGAAGCGTTGCACAGCTGAGGAACGCACTCTAAGACCGCCTCGACCGAGCCAAGGCGGAAGCAGAGGAGGCGCCCAATTAATAACGTAAAAAAAAAAATCAGAAAGGGAATGAGGTAAAGACCTCGGCCAAGCCGGAGGCAGAAGAAACGAGCTCTTATTAAATATGTCTCAACAAATTACAAAGAATACAGACAATGGCCGTCCCCATTGGGATAAGCCAAAGCACAACCTGCCAAAGTTGTACAAACCACAAGGAAAGAAAAGCAAAAGCTACAAATATATCATTTCAAGCGCCAAAAGATGGCAGAGAGGAAGGGTTTAATATTTGGCCCCCGAACAGCTGAAACAGATCTGCTGTAAACTTGTTCTCATCAAGCAGCACGTAGTAGTGTGTGAAGAGATAAGGCAATCCGAGACGCCGGGTGAGCCTGGTGACAACCGCCCGTCTCCCTATGACTGTTGCTGCTTGCCATCAGCAGCGGTAGCCGCATCTTCTTCAATGGGCAACCCAGCGGCGTTCTTAGCAGCCTCAGCTTCAGCAGCTTCAGCCTTAGCCTCGGCAGCCTCAGCTGCCCTTGCCCTCTCGGCTTCCTCCTTGGCCGCCTTAGCCTTCTCAGCAAGAGCTGCTTTCTCCGCGGCCGCCTCCCTCTCCATCTTCGCCCTCACCGCCTCCTTGGCCTTCTCCGCCACGACTTTCTCCTTAGCCTCGAGCTTGTCATCAAGCAGCTCGTCGAATTGGCCCTACGGAAAGGAACCAACAAGAGGGAAAAGCTCCCCGATCACTTCCCTAGCAGCTCCTTCGGCCAAATCCCGGAATTCAGCGCACAGTTTGGGGAGCATGACGGTTTGGAGCATTTGAATGTCCTCCTCCTTTTGCCTAATGATGGCCTCTTTACCCCGAATCACCTCCGCCTGGGCCTTAAACAGGTCCCTGGATTCGTTCCTCTGCTGGAGATAGAGGTCGGCACGCCCCTGAACAAGGTTACATTTCTCCAACAGCCTTCGCGGCTTCGGCCGCCGCAGCCTCGGCCTTGGCTCTCTCGAAGGACCTCCTTTTCGGCGTCCTCCCGAGTTTTCTCTTAGCCAAGAGCGCCTTCTCAAAGATCTCCCCTAAGCCTCGCTCATTGAGGAGATCCAGCTTCGCCGACGCAGCCACCTGCTTAGTGGCATTACGCTCAGAAACAGCTCGAGCCACGGCCTTCTCCTGCTCCATGAGGCGAGCGCCGGTAACCACGTTCCACCTCGCCAGCTCCTTAATCAGCTTCGTGCCTTCCTCTATAAGCTGGGAAACGGAAGCCTTCTGGGAGATAGGGGCGGTGGTGACACTTTGACCACCGACTGCACTGCGGTGAGAGAGGGAAGCCTTCTGGGATGAAGAGTTGACGATGACGCCCTGATCACCGACCTGCGCAGAGATCCCCTCCACTTGCTGCCCAATGAGAGCGAAAGCCGGCAGCGGTTGGTCTACAAAAATTTAATAAAGGCATCAGCATCGACATATTTCGACATATCAAAAAGCCTGTCATCAGGCGCACCTAATGGCCCGGCTAAATTTGAGCCACAAGATAGATAGGTACCATGTTTGGCCTTCTTGGCCGGAGGAGGCACTTCCTTGCCAGCGGTAGAGGCTGTCTCTTTCCTCTTACGGACAAGGGGAGATCCCTCCGCATCAGAGTCCCCCTCATCGGGAATATCAACAATCTCCACCTTCTTAAGGGAGGGGATGGGAGTTGGAACCGGTGTCGATGCCGTTGCCGCCGAAGACTTTGTTTTCCGCGTCCGACGCACTACGCCGCTAACAACCTTCGCCTGCGCCTCCTCCCTGCTCAAGCCCTTCAGCCGCTGTTCCATAAGATCATTCGGCGACGTCCTGCGGTCATGGGCTAGAGCCTTGGGATGCAAGTTAGCAACGGTTTTATCTTTGTGCAGCCCCATTCTCCGAAGGATATCCTCAGATAGGTCCGGCCCAAAGTGGTCTGCAAAAGAAACAAAGCAAGAGTTAAGTAGAGGAAATAAACCGAGGTTCGAGAAGCAGGAACATTGAGAGCAGAAATGGGCCTCACACCGACCCCACTCACCCCGTGCTAGGGCCGGTATGAGGCCGACATAGCAAAGCGGCTCATCCTGAAGAATGATCTGCGTCGGGGGAATCCATCTTTTCGGCATCCCACTCTTGTCCACCTCAAAGAGCCTCATTGCCAGCCTCTCATCCTCCTTAGAAAGGACCTTGCTGGCATCCATTTTAAGATGCTTCCGGGTGACCCATCTGTCATGCTCCGCCCTAGTCTCACACCGCAAATTAACTTGGTGCTGGAAGGAACGGGGCAGCGGATAGTCATCCGGCACCTTAACGTACACCCACCGATCTTGCCAGTCCTTGCAAGAAGAAAGTTTGTCAACAGAGACATAGCCCTGCTCCATTTGAACACTGTACCATCCGACGCGGCCAGGGATTGATGGTTTGAGATGATGAAGCCGGCGGAATAAATTCACCGTCGGAGCCTCTCCCTTAAAGAGACAAAACCGATTATGGTTCTCATAGCCAGCGGGTGCAGTTGGGCAACGGCAACGTTCATGGCTCTAATTATGGCCATAACGTACCCATTCAGCGGAAACCGGAGCCCGTACTCCAGATGCCGCATGTACACGCCGGTGTAGCCCGGTGGAGGACAACATACGGCCTGACCCTCCTCAGGGATAACAATTTTATATCCCCTACCAAAGAAAAAATGGTCCTCGAAAAGTTTCCCGCCGGAACAACTGGCAAGCTTATGGGACCAAGCACGGTCAAGACGAACCTTACAGGCATCGCCGTGATCCATGACATACTGTCTCCCCTCATTAGGACGAGAACTTTCCGCATCATCACCGAAGTCATCACCAAAATCACCTAAAGAATCATCATCCTCCCATTCCTCCAGAATTTGAGGATCGACTTCAGGAGAAGGAGACCTAGGGCCCCCCGACGCAGGTTTACTGGGTCCAACATCGGCAGAAGACATGTTCACAACAAATTACTAGCAAGATAAAAGGAAAATTCGTTTGTTTACCTTAAAAGAAAAAAAAACACTCGCCGGATCAAAGACTCTGAAGATCGGAAGAAAAGGAAGCCCTTGAAAGTTTAGAAAGATGAAGATTTTGAAGAAAATTTTGGAGAATGAAATTGGTGGCCAATTTCACGGAATAACTGCCCTATTTATAGGAAGAAGCCCATAAAGAAGGACCAATCGTGGAATGCCCATGAAGCGCCAAATTAATCGGCGAGCAGACACGTGTTAGACATGCAACCACGGAATGTCAATCGTTGCAACAGTTGAACGTCAATCAATGCAACAGTAATCAAGCGTCTTCAACACGCCCATTCATATCTCTCCGCCTATTCATCTTCCTCAATAAATTCCCAAGCATCCGTTCTCCGCCGGCCACTCGATCAACCAAGCCAGGTAGCGCCGGCCGGGGGCAATCAAAAACAACCGGCACTCTCAACCCTGGTCTCGGCCAGCGTCACTTTCTTTTCCACATCGGACACCCTTTACGCATCCATGTGGAGGGGGGATATGGTACGGCCTAAGATAGGCCAGGCCGAGGTAAAAGAAGCCGTCGCATAAGAAGCCGACGCAGAACATTTTTTACAAATTACTTGCGCAGAATATACGCTCAAACATACATCGGAGCCCATACCACGGCATAGACTACGCTGGGGGCAAATTGATGGGGCATATTCTGCACCGCTGACCAAGTCAACACATTGAGCAAGGTCAAAGATATCCACAGCAAGTCAACGACTTAGACAGGACTAGCCGATGCATCCCATCGGCTCGTCACACTGGTCTCGGCATGACACTGCCCGGCGGGACACATACCCGCGTACTCATATCCAAGACCCCTCGGCGGCGAGTCAACACGGCCCGCCGGCCTGCCATAGGTATCTCGGCCGAGGGGTAGATCAGTCTTTCCACCTGCTAGTCACTTGGCCACTTGGCCACTACGTGACAAAAGGTGAAAGCCTATAAATACTCCTCAACCTTCATTGAGGAAAGGATCCCACAACTAAAAACCTAAATACACTATTCATCTGGTAATATCTCCCTTATCTCTCTACAATACGTATCTAGCCAAGTAACACAGCTTAATCCTTTAAGTTTACTGACTTGAGCGTCGGAGTGAGTACGCTTGGCACACAGCCAAGCCCTCAGTTCGTTCATTGTTGCAGGAGAGGCCGAAAGGGACGATAGAAGCAAGAAGGGTTCAACTCAAGACATTATTCTACAAGCCACGGGTGGTAACTAATAACTGCTCTGGAAATTACACCCGGAACATAAATAAAAATTTAGATCGTGATAAGTAATAAAATGAGTATTTTTTTTGTTTTTTTACCGAGAAATTAATGATGTTAATTTACAAATATTTACTAATAACATATTGTTTAGGTGCAAATTTTTATCATAAAACGTCAATGAATTTTTAACAAATATTTACTAATACCATATTTTTTTGCCACAACTTCTTATCATAAAAAGTCAAAAAAAAATTATCATTAAGTTATTTTTAAAAAAAGAATCTCCTTATCCTAAAAAAATCGGAGATAAATTTGTGCAGAATGTGAAATATTAAATGATATAAATATTTAAATATAAAAGATTATGTCCATTTATAACTTATCATGCCCACACCTATAGTATATGTTAAAAATACTACGCACAATTCTAGGAAATATCTTTTAGGCGGGAAAAATGGGAGTTTCGCCTATCTATACAATTTAATTAAAAGGTTAGATAAAAGCATTAAATTAAATTACACATGGCATTAGTATTAAATTAAAATCCACATGGCTTTAGCATTAAATTAAAATACACATCACAACTCACACATTAATTCCTACACATTTTAGTCTACTACTCCGTACTAAATTTATTTATCTATCTATACTATATAGTTAAAAAGCAACTTAACACATTAAATTTTTTGTCATATAGGATTATCATAGTTAAATTCTATTAATTTATATTGGTTAATATTAAGGTTATTTTAGAGTTATTTTGTTAAAACTCTCTATAAGGTTTATTAATATTTTTTTTGAAATCATAAAATCATGATTAAACCTATACAATATAGTTAAAAGACTACTTAAAAACATTGAATTTTATTGCATCTGACATTTTCATATACAATAATATTAAAAAATTCCTTCAAAATAAAAAATTGGACGACATGTTGAGTGTTTAATTAATGAGATTTTCTATTTTCATAACCATTAAATGTTATTTCATGTGGCATTTTCATAATATCTTAATTTGTAGTATTGATTATCTCACCATTACACGTACACTTTGATCCCTTGATTCTTTTATCCTTTATACAATAATATTAAAAGACTTCTTTCAAAAAAAAAAAAAAAAAAAAAAAAAAAATTAGAAAGCATATTGGGTACTTAATTTATGAGATTTTTCATTTTTTTTAGCTATGTATGATGTCACTTCACAACCATGTAGAACTAATACACTAACCCTTTCACATAAATACTAAATTTACTAAAATTCTTTACAAAAGTATCATTATATATTTTGTAACATATAAGTTAAAGAAAATTAAAGTATATCATCATTATTCTTAAATTAATTGTGTATATCATCATCAATTCCAACATTAAGACTAATGGAATATCAACATAGTGAAAAGTTTAGAGTCATGAACCATATAAATAATGTCATTAATAATTTGATATAATTAACCCCATTAAGACACTTTAATTTACTCATTTTATTTTTCACTATTAGGGGAATAGGAAGAGATATTCATATGTCTTTATTATAAAGTATGAATTTTTCCTAATTTTTTCCACTAACTCCCATAGATGTTGCTAATATTTTTCTTGATTATTGATCTATCTATTTTATAGCAACTTAGATGTATTTATATTTTTTTTGTTTTGAATAAGCTATGCATTATTATATGTTAATTTAGGTCGATGAATATACGTTTATCAATAAAAATGCTTTGACTTTTGATATTTTGGCATTCTATTGTTAAATAAATAATTATTCATTTACATGTCTCTTATGAAGTTTTTATGACTTTGCAGATATGAGATACATGATGATAAGACAAACGACGAGTTTACAGGATGTTTGTTTAGAGAGTCCATTTATATAGTATGTGGACTTTTCTACCCAAAAGCAAATAAAATGTAACATTTTTGATATTTTGGCATTCTATTGTTTAAGAAATAATTATTCATTTACATGTCTCTTATGAAGTTTTTATGACTTTGCAGATATGAGATACATGATGATAAGACAAACGACGAGTTTACAGGATGTTTGTTTAGAGAGTCCATTTATATAGTATGTGGACTTTTCTACCCAAAAGCAAATAAAATGTAACATTTTTGATATTTTGGCATTCTATTGTTTAAGAAATAATTATTCATTTACATGTCTCTTATGGAGTTTTTATGATTTTGCAGATATGAGATACATGATGATAAGACATATGACAAGTTTACATGTTGTTTGTTAAGATAGTCCGTTTTTATTGTAAGTGGACTTTAATTTCTACCCAAAAATAAAATAAAATGTTATATACCTTCTGCATATCCCGAGTATTGCCATCGTCAATCCATTTGGCCCTCCTTTTGTTTAGTGACTTTGGTTTTGTTATTTTGTCAACGATTAATAGATGGCAACTTTTGCTAAGGTTGATTGAATAAGAATGTTGAATTCGATTTCATTTTGCAATTAAAACGACCATTATCCCTCACATTTGTGTTCAGATTCTTAATTACAAGGTTTATTGTATCATTAATGAGGTAGCAATTTTTATGTATTGGTAAGTAAAATTAGCCTAAGAAAAACCGAGTTCTTTATTTTCCTATAAACATACAAAACACAAAACAAATAAATCATTTAAATTAAATATTATGAACATTATTAAACATAAACATTACTAATTACTCATACATCATCTTGTAGACATTCAAAAAAATTTAAAATGGACAACCATTATTATTTGGAGCATTGTGAATTTTGATTCATCTCCATATGATTCTATAAAGCGGTTGTTCTACTTTTAATTTTAATGGATAAGTAATTTGATAACAATTACGAATCATATTATTAATTTTGTTGTCGTAAAAATACTCCCTCCATTTTTGATTGAAAAATGTGTTCTCATTTTCTGAGTCTTTTCATTTTTTAGATACTTATTACTCCCTCCAATTTTGATTATATGGCGTTTTGTCTATATGCACAAGAATTAAGATATGCATTTACTCTACTTTTTTTTTTATCTCTCTTCATTTACTTAAAGTATATGTGTAAGACTAAGATTAACCAGGTATGAAGAAGCGTCTGAAGTTATAGTGTAGAAAAATCTGAGGGTGAGTGACTCACCTTAAGACCTTACAGTATTTTGTGTAGATAAAAACGGGTCTTATTTATTGTGAGGATAAAAACACAATTACTCATATTTTTTGTTTTTGTTTCTTTATACCTATGGACAAAAATGGTAATGTTTTGAGCTACTAAGCAATGATCTCCTTCTACTCTTATAGCGAGTCTTATATCTATTTGTACTACGATTTAAGTGGCAATTTAAATTCATAAATTAAACACGCGGGCATACATTGTAAAAGTACACTTTGAAATCCCCTTGATCATCTAACTATTATGCCTCTTTGTTATCCTATCCCAATCCAACCATTAAATTCTCTAATAAAAACTTCATTATATCGAGGTTCTCCATCTTCTAATGCAATAAGTTGAGAAGTAGCATAATTTAGAGTAATAAAGCAAGCACATCGAGAATATGTGAAAAAAATATTGTCAAAAAACTTCAAATTATGTTATTACTCCGTATTAACCAAAATGGAGGGACCAATATAAAACTTATTTAATAAATAAAACAAGAAAAAATATACAATGATTCACACTATAATCAATAGTCAAATTTTAAAAAGCAATTCTTTCTACGGGCCCGTGCTTTTGCACGGGCATTAAAACTAGTTCATTTAGTAAATAGGGGATGATCCATTTATATACGACACAAACCTAACCCACCCCAACATTACCTATTTGTCAAATATAATACCCACACCAATTACTATAAATTTGAACTTGTCATGTTTTTATTTACTCACTAACTATAATTTCGTTTAATAACTTCTCTCAGTAAAATTCAATATAACCCATTAAAAATTTCCAAACCATTTTCTATGCCTACTTTAATTAACTCGAGTACCATCCACTTAGGCCATGTTCTTTTGGACTTAATTTCATTTTCAGCTCTATTCAGTTCAGTCTAGTTTAGTTTAACTTCATTTAGTTCAGTTCAGTTCATTTCAGCTTTTATTTTCACAAATTAACTTTTATTTCAGTTCAGTGTAGTTCAGCTTCATTCAATTTAGTTCAGTTAAGCTTCACTAAGTTCACTTCAGTTCAACTCAAACGTTTTGTTAGGTTTGTGCCTTAATTCTGTTAGTCGTCGCTTCGAACGACTATGCAGAGTCTGTATTGAGCCTTTATTAGGTCATTCTGTATTAGGTCTTAGAGAATACTATATAAACTCGCTAAGCTTTTACCTAGCAGTCATGCTTATCATACCGTCTGAATCTGTAATCTGAAAACTCCTCATATATCAATAAAACTCTCTCCTTTCTGCCCTATGGACGTAGCTAACACACCGTTAGTGAACCACCACGTAAATCTGTTCATTTGTCTTTTATTGTTCTTTCTTGCTTCTGTTATAACACGTTTCAATCCAAAAGAACAAAACCTTGTACCCGTCACATTGATGATTGACCCCCTAAAGTCCTTATCCGAACAAAATCGAGATAGGTAACAAATTTCGGGTCATAAAATGAAAGCCAAATAGAAATCCGATGTTGGAGAAAATGAGCAAGAAAATGGGCCTCAACCCAAAACTCTCAAAAACACCAACATATAAAAGCACACACTACACTCACTTTACAAAAACCCTAAATCACAACTCTCTCACACACATTTGCAGCAGCAGCGCAACCAAGGAAAACAACCCTTCTTTCTCTGGTAATCTCTCTCTCTATCCTCCATCATCATCATCATTATTATCTATATTTGTTCTTCATTTTTAATGGTTTTAATAATAATTTTAATTTAATTTAATTTAATTTGTTCATTTTTTCATGGAAAATTAGGTGTTAACAGAAAAAGCAGAAAACAAAAATGTCGATCGCAGAGCTAGCTTGCACTTACGCTGCCCTTGCCCTTGCTGATGATGGCATCGCCCCAACTGTATATTTCTTTTTCCTTTTTTTAATGTGTTTATTTTTTTGTACATTTTGGTTTTTACTTTTGATATATGTTTGTTTGATTTGAATCTTCATTTTATTGTTATTTGTTGTTTGATTAAATTACCCGTCACAAAGAATAAAAAAGGTAAACAAATGATTCGGACAGACGGAGGAGGGAGTATGTTGTTAGTGTATGCATTCTTAGGGAAATGTAGGGTTTGAGCTATTTTGTTTGATTAGTGTAACTTTGCTGTTTTTAGCTTAATCTAATTGTATTTTACGAGAACTAAGAATGAAAAAGTAAATAAATGGGCATTATTAGGGAAATGTAGGGGTTGAGCTATGTTGAAGTGTAATTTTGTTGTTATTAGCTTAATCTAATTGTATTTCTAGAATTTTACGGATACTTGTCGTTGTATTGTACTCTCTCTGTCCCGGTCATTTGTTGTCCTTTTCCATTTTGGCGTGTCTCATTCATTTGTTGTCCTTTCTATTTTAAGAATGAATTTGATGAGTAATTTGATGATTCACATTCAATTTATTCCACGTGTCATTTAGTAATTGGCCCCTTCCCCCTTTCGTTGGTCTTTGTGCCAAAACCAAAGGACAACAAATGACCGGGACGGAGGGAGTAACTTATTAAAATGAACTGCCTAGCCCAAATCGCCCTATTGATGCACATTTTCGATAGGAAACTAGGAAAGTACCCTATTGATGCACATTCACGCCATCATTTGTTTATCTTTGATATAATGATTATAAAGGTAAACAAATGATTGAGACAGAAATAGTATTTCGTTTTGAGCTGTACTATAAGAAATTTAATTGTGCTTTATCTTAGGCCAGTTTAATTGGAAAACATTGGATGTAAAATTGTTCACTTTTTGAAAGAGCCGTTTATTGCTAATTACACCATATGATTTGAGTTATTTATTGATTGTAAATTTAAAATAGTGTTAAGACTTCGGTTGAACCCTTATTTTTAAGTCACAACTCTCTAGCCCGTTGATCGGAATGAAGGATTTGTAGAGAAAGGGATGGGTCAAATTTTCTGAATGGAGTGAGGGACGTTGATTCCTTCTATTTACTCATGTACACCACAATAAAATCATTTCATCTTATGAAGATTTAGTTGGAAATTGAGCATTGTTCCATTCCGTTTATCCTTGTTTTGTATTTAAGCTCAGACTCATCCCAGTCTGATGTCTGAACTCTACACACTTAAGATGCCGATAAAGATAGTCTAATTGAGATTGTATGGTTTAAATCGTTTCAAATTTGGATATATTCATTTAGGTCATATCTGAACTTGGATATTTTTGTCCGTAAACAGGCTGAGAAGATTTCAGAATTGATCAAGGCTGCCAACATCAAAGTTGACTCTTTCTGGCCAGCTTTGTTCGCCAAACTTCTTGAGAAGAAGAGTGTAGAGGATCTCATCTCCGGTGTTGGTGCTGGTGGCGGTGGAGGTGCTGCTCCTGCTGCTGTTAGCGGAGGTGGTGCTGCGGCCCCTGCTGCTGAGGAAAAGAAGGAAGAGAAGGTTTGTATCCTTTTTTCAGGAACTTTTACATTGCACCCTTTTAGCTTTATTCAAGTTCCAGTATAGATATTTTCATGTTAAAATCATCAAGTAGTTCATACACTAACCTTATCTGCTATTCATGATTTTTTCACGGATAAGTTGTCACGAGAAAATGTTTATTAATAAGTAAATGATGGTGTTGTGAGGTGGATCCATAAATCATGGAGGAGTAATCTTGTAAATTTTTCTAAATAGTGGCTAAATCCAGCTCCCGAAACAGTATTTTGGTTATTCTATGATACTCCGACACTTCACTTAACTGCCGTGTCGCGTGTCAGACGTGTCGGTGTCCGACACGACACTTCGACACTTCAACACTTCAATTTAGACCACGAAATAGGAAAATTCACCCAAAATAGCCGTGTCAGACACGACACCACTATAAATGTATTAGATTGTTTTTATGCTTGCTAGTAGTTGCTGCTGTTGTTTCCTCGCCACTATAAATGAAAAATGTTGGATGATTTTTGCAATTTGAGCTATCATCGAAGTCACTCACTTGGCAATAAAAGAGGTGGTGTCGTAAGCTTAAGTTCCTCTATTATGTTATTGCATTTTTAAAATGCTAGAAATGTTTCATAAATTGCAGGAGGAGCCCAAGGAGGAGAGTGATGACGACATGGGATTCAGCTTGTTCGACTAAGATGCTCTATCACCGTGTACCTGTTTTTGTTAGTTTGTTAGTGCGCAAACAGTAGCTATGTGGTCTTCAGATTTATCTTTAATTTTAGTTCTGTACCCAGAGAAGACACTGTGATTTTGGCTTGCTTTACTGTTTCTGTTTGTTTTTCATTTAATACACGGGTTAAGAAGTCGAAAATTGCTGTTCTGATTCTCCACTTGGTTCGTTGCTTTCTATACGGCTTAATTTCTAGATTTTTTATATCGAGCATTCTAGCTCTTCCCAGCGTGTCTGGCCTTGTGTCACGGTCCGCTACTTTTGCCGGACCGTGGCGCGCACCCTTGCCCGTCTCAAGGCAAGATGCAAGCGACAAGGATCTTCGTACTAGTGAGGGATCGCCCACTAGCACGATACTCGGGTCTCGGGTCGGTGTGTGTCGGGAATCCTAGTCACGATTATCAAGTCCGGCACACGAAAGCAATAAAAGTAAGCAATACGATTATTGAAAGCAAGCAACAAGCAACAACAAGCTTTTGGATGAGAAGCGGTTTTTCATTGACTAGCACCTCTCAAAGAGGCAAATTTGATTATTTGGTCCTGGTAGCAGGATACATTCAATTTGAGTTTAGTTCGAATAGCGATATACCTATTTATGGAAACCTATTCTAAAACTACTAAGAAAATACTTACTACAAATGTACAAGGAAAATGAAATTACATAATCATAAATAAATCTAAGGGTTCAAGTGTGCGGATCGTCACACTCTCCCCCACCTAATCTGTTACCGCCCTCGGCAACACAAAAATCTCGAACGGCGCTTCAGTGAGACATCCTCGGTGAGCTGTGGCCGTCCATGCTGCATTGTGGTTTGGCTTTCTCTTGAGTCCGGCTTGTAGATACTTCTCGGTCCACACCATGATCGGATTCATCGTCCCTTCAAGAATAGAGTGCATTTCCTTGACGGCGAGACTCCCGAACATCATGTCCTCCAAGTTTATCGCTCGCCTCTGATCATTCTGGAAAGTCCAAGTCCTCGTTGCTCGAGCGGAAATTTTACGAGATCGTTCAAGGTGCTCGCTCCATCGCACCTTCACCTTGTCCATCACCACTTGAGTACCTGCATTCAAGGGTAAGTGAGTTCTCCAGACGCCGAATCGCATTTCGGCGCGGCCCCCGATGGTACGAGGCCTTCTCTCTTGGGTCGACCGACCCGCAAACCAGACGTCGATTCAAAGACATCGACGCGGCCCCCGATGGTATGAGGCCTACTTCTTTGGGCATCTCGGCCCTCATTGTCTACTCCTCGGTGAGGGGTTAGACTCTTCTTTCGTCCCCGTGCCACTTAGCATCGTAGTTAGCCTGGGTCTTGTTCGCCCTCGGCTCCACCGAACCTTTAGGCATTCTCCAAGGTCGCATCTCTTGTTTCGGCGTCGGTATCACCCTCATAGCCGAAATTCGATGCTGCCCCTTGTCTTCGTCGCCGTCTACCGTATTCACTACGATAGACCCCATTAGTAGCATCGATCCGTCACTTGGTTTCAATACTACCAATGCTTTTCGAAAGAAGCGCATCCCGAGTACTAACTTGAAGTCATCCGGCGGAACGGTGGTGAAGTCGAGCTCCCCGCCCACTCACCCACTTGGACCGCGACCTTCTTAGCCACTCCTTGAACGCGTCTCATTTTCCCATTGACCGCTTCAGCGGTGTTAGCATCCCGCGAACTAGCCCCAACCGATCCGCTTCCTCTTTCGTAACAAAGTTATGGGAGGCGCCCGAGTCGATCAAGGCTCGTGCTTGCTTCCCATTCACCATCAAGTCCACGTACATGAGCCCGTTGGATTTCTTGGCGGAGGAATCTTCGTATTTCCCCATCGCGCTGATCCGTTGGAGGGAGCCCATCCGTGGTTGGTCTTCACCATCACTCGAGTCTTCGTTACACTCTTGGTGATATTCGGCCAACGCCCCATCAAGACGTTCTTGAGCCCCTTTCGGCATCTGCTTGAACATGGCATTGAACTCCGCTTTGTTCGGACAATCGGCCATCTTGTGAGGACCCTTGCACACAAAACACGCGAACGGTCTCTTCGTTGTGGAAGCGAAGAGAGTTTCCCACCTTAGAAGACGAGCTTGAGGGCGAGTTTGTAGTGCTCGCCGATGGGCTAGACTTCCTTGCGATCGGAACCGACCGTTCCCAACCGAAATGGCGTTGTTTTGTGGCCTTTGTCCATTGTACCCACTCGTGACGCACCGTATTCCCCGTTGGTGCCACCACTCTTGGTGCCTCTCGCTCTCCGTGAAAGTCGAGTAGGCGCTCCGCAGCCGATATGGCCGAAGACAGAGTTTTGGGATTCTGCCTCATGACCTCTTGTTGTGCCCACCTCTTCAACCCGTCAATGAACTCGAATGTCCTATCCGTCTCGGACATTTCGCTAATCTCGAGCATGCACCCTGAGAATTCCCTCACATATTCTCGGATTGATTTGGCGTGCTTGATTTCCTTCAACTTCTTCCGAGCAACAAACTCCGTGTTCTCGGGGTAGAAGTGATCCTTCAAGATCCTTTTGAAGTCGGCCCACGATGTCACCGTAATCGTGCCCGCATCGATTTCCTTGTACCTAGCCCTCCACCACATCTTGGCATCGTCGACTAGATACATGCTTGCCGTGACAACTTCCGAGTCTTCGTTGAGCCCACTTACTCGGAAGTATTGCTCCATATCGAAGATAAAGTTATCCACCGCTTTCAAATCCCTCGCCCCATCGTAGGCACGAGGTGGGGGTGCCTTCACCTTATGGCTCCCCATAGATTTCCCGTCATTGCCCACCGCTTTCACGAGCGTGGCACAAGTGTTCTCTAACATCTCGACCTTTCGGTGCAGATGATTGATCTCTTCCTCCCGATCGTCGGGGATCGCACCACTGATCGCTTGGATGCGAATGTCCATCCCGTCTACCTTCGTCTCAAGGTCACAAACCGTCTTCTGCAACTCCTCGAGGCTCGCGGCCATCCGCATCACGATGTCCTCGAGTTTGGGAAGCTTGACGTCGATTGCGTCCTCTAAGGCATCCACTCGGTCCTCGATTGTTTCGCCCATTTTCTCGATCTCGATAAACAAATGCGGCTTGCAGACGCCCGTCCGAAGACCGGGCTCTGATACCAAATGTCACGGTCCGCTACTTTTGCCGGACCGTGGCGCGCACCCTTGCCCGTCTCAAGGCAAGATGCAAGCGACAAAGATCTTCGTACTAGTGAGGGATCGCCCACTAGCACGATACTCGGGTCTCGGGTCGGTGTGTGTCGGGAATCCTAGTCACGATTATCAAGTCCGGCACACGAAAGCAATAAAAGTAAGCAATACGATTATTGAAAGCAAGCAACAAGCAACAACAAGCTTTTGGATGAGAAGCGGTTTTTCATTGACTAGCACCTCTCAAAGAGGCAAATTTGATTATTTGGTCCTGGTAGCAGGATACATTGAATTTACAAGTTTAGTTCAGAATAGCGATATACCTATTTATGGAAACCTATTCTAAAACTACTAAGAAAATACTTACTACAAATGTACAAGGAAAATGAAATTACATAAGCATAAATAAATCTAAGGGTTCAAGTGTGCGGATCGTCACACCTTGGCATTACAGAGCAGGTAATGATAACTACCTTGTTGAGAGGGCTATAGGTCAAAGATCTCGGTTTTTTTTTTTTTGATTAGGTAAGAAAACTAGGTTGATCCTCTAGGGTAGGACCAACCTATCTCATCCTTTCGAATGAGGGAGGTAAGTTGAAGCCACCGGCTATCAAACCACCTCGAAAGAGTTGGACATGTATGTCCAACTGAAGCCATGAAGTCAGCAACCTTGTTGGCTTCACGAAAGCAATGTTTAATTATCACTTCATCGAAAAAATGAAGGTCTAATTTCACATCCTTGATAATATTAGAAATTTCCCACGGAATTTGCCAAGTACCTCGAATCGAGTTAATAACACATAAGTTATCACCCTCCACAATTAACTTTGAGATTCCTAAGTATTTAGCTGCTAAAATACCTTCTTTTAAAGCAAGTGCTTCCGCAACAAGGATACTATTGGATCCGCACTTTTTTGCTCCCAACAAAACGACTTTACCATTCTGATCTCTTATAGAATATCCTAAAGCAGCTTTATTACCTTCTATTCTCGATCCGTCAAAATTTAGCTTTAGAAAACCGTTTGTAGGTTTTTCCCACCAAATCTCTTCCTTACTAGAATTGTTTCTAGCCGACTCTTCTACCTCGGGATTGTTGAGATCCTTAAATCTAGTCACATTCCATGTCTTAGTGCTATTATTACATAAAGTAATAAGTTTGCTGATACTTAAATTAACATTATTAAAGATAATATCATTTCTATGGAACCATGCATTCCACCAAATAAAAATAATCTTTATAAAGTCATCTTTTGGAATTAAATCCTTGAGATAATAAGTTTCGTTAGAAAACTTTGACTTGTAATAGTATCATAATTTGACAAAAACTCGTTGAAAGTAATAATGTTCAGGTCTTGGATGACAGACCCAATCAAGGGACTTTCGTAAAAGAAATGATCTTTGTTTTCAATAGGATTGTTGCACAAAACACAATGAGGTGGGACATCAATATGACTCTTGAGAAGTCTACTTTTCGTTGGAAGGCCGTCAACACAAGCTTTCCAAAGGAAAAATTTCAATTTAGGAGGAATATTCAATTTCCAAATCCACTGAAATTCACATTTGACAAGAGCTTGATCGAACAAACCTTGCGCTAACCAAGTTGCTGTTTTGGTAGAGAAATTTCCATCTACGGACAACCCCCAAATAAGGGTATCTGGAATATCATTATGTGGCACTGGAATGTTAGTAATCTGATTAACAATATCGTTATTCACTAAACTGGATAGTTTACAAACATTCCATTGTTTGTCTAAGGTTATGAAATCTTTAACCAAAAGATTAAGATCGCGGTTACTATCATCATCAACCATACTGCTTGTAAGTGGGTGTGAAAAAACCCAATTATCAGACCAAAACTTAATGTTGCTACCATTACCTACCTGCCATCTCAGTCCTTTTCTAAATAGAGTCCGAAGACTCATTAGTTTACGCCATTGCCAAGAAGAGGCTGAATTAGGCTTATGATCAAAGAGTGAACAATTTCTCAAGTATTTTTTAGATACCACTTTGACCCAAATACTTTCCTTATCCATAAGAATTTTCCATAAAAGTTTCATTTGAAGAGCTTTATTAGCCGTTTTGAGAAGATTTAATTCCTAAACCACCAACCGACTTTGGTAAACAAACTTTATGCCAGCCAACCAAATTAGGAGAACGCTGGGAAAGATTCTTATTCCAAAGAAAGTCTCTATTAATTTTATCTAATCTATTATGGATCGATGAAGGGAGGAGGAAACTTTGCATCTGAAAAGTTCCCTTCGCGGCTAAATTAGCATTGACAAGAACTAGTCTACCTGCTTGAGATAGAGAATTCGCTTTCCATTTCGATAATTGAGTGCAAGAAGAATGAATAATGTTCTAGAAAGTATTTTTAGTCACTCTGCTATCAATTATAGGACATCCTAAATACTTACCCAAATGAGCTTCCTCGTTCATATGGAGAATGTCTCTAAATGATTCACGAAGAGAACGCTCAATATTTCTAGTGCATTGGAAAGTGGATTTGTCAAAATTAACAAATTGTCCGGAAATCGTGCAAAATTTATCTAAAATAGACTTAATAGTTCTACAACTCTGGTTAGAGGCTTTAGCGAAAATGATAGTGTCATCCGCAAAAGTGAGAAACGGAATTTTCTCCACCCCGGTTGGCACATTAAACTTGGAGGCCTTGCGATCTACTAGCATTCATACAACTTATTCTTTTAATGAAATTTAAAAATTTATTTTTTTTGGTTACATTATGTAACAAAATCTTCGTTCTCATTTTTCTCCTGGGCTTCTTTCAGCCAGTAAGTTTTATGAGACGAAAATATTGACAAGTATCCATATTGAAGTCCAATTCATGGACTATACAACCAGATGTATATGTTGTACGGTGTAGAACATGAACTTTGTGTCAAAGTATCCGAGCTTTATATTAAAGAATATGAGCTTTATTAGAAAGTATTGAGTTCATTCATTTACACATTAAAAACATGAAATTTAAATTAGCTCAGAAAAAAATACACATAAGCTCGAATTCTTATACTTGGTTGTATCATGCTTATGGTACAACTGGATGTATAATCCTATTTGTGATTGAAGTCCCTATTGAAACAACACACTGAAGAATATTTCTGAGAGGTATTGTTTTGACAGAGCAATAAATCGATATGCTATGTACCACAGGTTACGGGCATGGATATACGGAGTATTAAAGTTGAGCATTGAAGTTCTTTAAATCCTAAAATTAATAAAACTACCAGAACTCTTGAAGTTAAGTTTTTGGAAAGCGAAATAAATGAAATAATAAAGCCTTTGATCCTGGGAGTTCATTGAATTGGATGAGTTTCACATATACGGGTACGCCGCTACGGGTGATAAAAAAAAGTTGGGACATTTATAAAGTAGACGTGAAAAAGAGTAAATATTATGTACACATGGACATGGGTAGCTCGGAAAGGTCGCATATCTAAGCGACTAAACTATAGTTATTCTCGCCAAAAATTTACCAGTTACTCTGCCTACATTAATCTGCTATTTTCTTCTGCTTCCTATCAGATGGATTGAAGTTGGGCCACTGATTCTACTGCTTCTAGTAGACCGTAATTCCAGATACCTTCAAAGTTTAAACCCAACAATGTAAAGGAAACACCGATTTTGTTGTTACTATACACGGGTTTTCTCCTTTCCTGCAAAATAAAATATGGGATAAGTTCACAACCAAAATGGATCCTCTCCATTTTCTTTTGTCTAAAAGTGAGCTATTCTCATTCTTTTTTTATTTATTAGGCTAACAAGTAGCCAACTCTAACTAATTTGGGAAATTAGTGTTGCACTCTTTTGAGGTTGGCCGATAAATGAAAAGCAGCGGCTATAACAACAGGAAAGGCATGACATTTAGACGAATCATATGATAAAACATACCGAATATCTTTGATTTAAGTGGGAACCGAATTGATGAACCTTTGGCTTTAAGATCCCGTAGTTGCCTGTTTTTACTCTGCTTTTCAGAAGCCTCACTACTTCCTCCTGGAAAATGGTTTCTTTTGTTTACTTTGTCGTGGTAAACAGCTGGTGGTGCCAGCCTCAACTGTGGCATGGTATCAGTCTGAGTTGCGCTCTTTTTCGTCTGGAGACTATTCAACATTTCAAACTGCAATCTCCCAAGATAACTATTAATACCAAGTATCAAAAATACAAAATTTATTATACTGTATTGGTATTAAAAGGCAAAATCTATAGAGTATGAAATTCCAAAATAAAAAATCTACAGTGAAGGCAACTCATCATCTTCCTCACAAATTGAAATTAAAAAACCACAGTAGTAACCACTACGTCCGCTCTGCTGGTAGAGACTGCGGAAATGAGCCCGAGTCACAAGTTTACATCCCCCATCACTCACTGTACAGTGTACAGTACTTGTGCCTCGTTTCACAAGCTAAAAGAGTACGTGAAATAACACAGCCAAACAATGCAGAAGTACATGACAGAGAAGACATCTTAATCATCAGCATTTTTTAGCTTCATACTTTAATGGATAGCTGAAATTTGACGAACCAAAATGCAAAATAACAGAACTGGCGAAGCAGATGGAAAAAAACAAACAAACAAAGAGAGCTAGTTTCTTACTCTTGAAATTGGATGAGAACTAGTCAAGTTCTCAAATGCATCAATTTCATGTGAGTGCAGACTGGCTGCCCCTTGTGGTCGCCATGACCTATAGGAAGATGTGCTCACCAATCCTTGCTCGGCCGCTTTGCCTTTAGCTTTATTACTTCTCTTTTTAATCACACAGAGAGGACATACATGGGAAGACCTCTGACTAGATGTACCACTCTCCTGAAGTTCACATTGTAGATGGATCGCATGGCCACAACTGAACATTCGAATTCCAGAGCTCGATGGACTCTTGCTGAAAGAAGTGTTGCATATACAGCACAAAAGACTTCGAGGGGCATACCCCTTAGATGCACCCTTCCTTAGTGTACTCATGGTGTAAAACGCATCATCCTCTATCAAACATTTCGCAGTATCCTAACAAAGACAAGGAAATTATTCTTAGAAAACAAGTAAAAGAAATCTGGTACAATTTAAATTCATCAAGTAGTCGGCCCGGAGCTAAATTCTTTGAACTTAAATTTTTGTTCAAACAAAAGCGCCAGCATTGGGATTTATAATCAATACAACTAGATATCTACTTGACGTAAGACAGTAAAAGGTACACATACCAGAATTCTCATTTCAAAACTGTACGTTCCCAACATTCCTAATATTGTTGGTTTAAAATCACCAAATTCCTGACCACCATTGTCGGTGAGAAGCTTTGACATGATAGATGGAAGGCGAACATATCCTATCATTCCCTCAACTATCTCCTTGATAAATTGTGAAAACAAACGCTTCAGTAAAGGGGCATATCTCTGGGACCCACAAATCCTCCATGTGATCTCATCGGCCTCGGAAACTTTCTTGAAGCTTGAAGATTGAGCGAACATGCCAATTTCAGAGTTTCCTTGAGAAATAAGCAAGGGTTTACAAAACCTGAAACCAAGGGAAGCTGGTTAGT
This sequence comes from Silene latifolia, assembly GCF_048544455.1. Classification (NCBI taxonomy): domain Eukaryota; kingdom Viridiplantae; phylum Streptophyta; class Magnoliopsida; order Caryophyllales; family Caryophyllaceae; genus Silene; species Silene latifolia. The sequence continues at coordinate 8,264,418 of NC_133531.1, forward strand.
ATCAACTATCAAGTAATAGCAGAAGCTTTCAAATGAGACGCTCCAATCACTTAGAACCTTAGTCCTTTTTTTCTGTTTACAACCCCCTCCAACCCCAAAAATATAGATCACTGCTAATTCACCCAGATCTTCAAGTAAATAGGGAAAGTCTAAAATTCACTCTCAGTACATTCACATTAGTGTTGTCCTCTCATTTGATGATTTTAATCCTTTTCAACTTGCGTCTTTTGAATTGACCATATTATAAATAAAAAGTGGTCATTTTTCTTGACAAACCAAAACATAAATGGGTACAGAGTTTTTGTGAAACAAACAAAAATAGAACGCAACAAACTTATCCAAGTTAGTAGTCTATAGCACATTGCTTCCTGCAGACTGCATTATTACAAGCCTTAGCATCAGCGAACCATAACCTTCCAACAATGTCAAAAGATGAGAGGACAAAAAATTACGTGTCTAGCATATGGAACCATAGCGATTCAGCCTCATCTGATTCCAAACGTGGCGTGTTACGTTGGCAAAGGCCAATGCATGCACGTAGTATTCTTTCTACATCTTGCACCTGCATGGAGAAGTTGAACGATCGTAAAATAAATCACGATGTCAAGAAAACTATCCTGTAAAAAGTAGAGGGAAAATTTTGACCACCTCTTCCAATCTTGAGGCAGCAGGCAAATGGTCAATATGGCCATTTTTGTCTTTATCCTTGCTGGGAATCAAATTTCCCACTGCAGTATCAAGCATCATAAACTTGTCATTCAGGTCAGACAGGACAAGTAGAAGAGCACTGCCAACATCGCCCACCCTTTCTAGTAGGAAAGCAGCTGCATCAACAATCCCATATTCTTGGCATAGTTGCAAACAGCGGTCCACTCTATAACTTTCGGAAGCTTCTAAGAACTTAAGAACCGAATCTGGTTCATACTTGCATAACATCTGCAAGGAAAAAAAAAATACACCATATGAATATATTCATAGGATAACAAAAAGGCATTGCCATTAACTGATTCACCAAAGTATCAAAATCAATTTCAGAACATTATGATAAACAATCAATGATGATTGGATATGCAATTAAGCTCACCTCAAGATAAAGTTCAATCATATCATCACTCACTTCAACAGGATTATCACGTATAAATTTTGGAAACTCATAAACCCTTTCGAGGTAAGCCTCAAGACAGCTTTTCTCGCTTTTTTTCTGTCTACCCCAGGGACAATCAAGTACGTTGTCCACATATATACTGGAGAAATTCAAACTGCCTGACAAATGAACGTCAAACAAAGTCTTCAGATACAGGAAGAGGCTTCCAGGATTAGATTGGAGCTCAGAGAGAATACGGCTACTTTCTTTGTTGAAGTAACTTCGGACCAAGAAATATGTGCCTTCTCTGGTACACCAGATAGAACAAGTGAATAAACAGTGTCAGATATGGATTATGGAGTAACTTGTTATGATAAAAGAATTCAGAAGCCACACTTTAAAGTGCCCGAAAATTTAAAAAGAGGAAGGGATGATAAGTTCCCGAAAATTTAAAAATCACCTGCTCAGGATAACTAGCTCTGGAATTCGGGAAATAACTGCTGATCGAAAAGCAATGGAGTCAGTTTCACTCAGCTTCAGTAACATACCATCAATAAAGGAAAATGCGTAAACTGGTTCATCTACATCTTTCATATAGCTATCCAGCGCAGCAAGATAATCACATCTGGTGGCATGGATTAAGCCACAAACCTGGCAAATAACAGGAAGGAAGCTATTACAATTCGATCAGCTAAACTGTTTGATAGATGATCACTTCCATCATGTACTTCTTAGCTTTATAACCTTGCTGATGGTAAGCCCCGATGAAATGAGCATTAAAAATGAAATATACCTGATAAAATTGTGCCTTTTCACTCAAATGCAAGACAAAGGAAGCATTCCACTCAGTCGGAGGAACAGCATCCAGCAGAGCTAACACTTTTTTCTCCCTTCTTTTCTTTGATTCATTCACTTGCTCAGAACTACTTAAAAACACATAATTCTCAGACATCAAGTACTCTAATATCTGGCTCATCACGCTCTTTGACACAGAAGCTCTTTTAGTTGCAATATAACTAGCTATAAACTCAATGATCTGACCGATATCTTTTTTTGAAGGCCATAATCCCATGCTGGTATCATTATTGCCAGCAGATCTAACAGTTTGGGAAATATTTACATCAAGAACAAGAACTAGACCATCAACTGTTTTTTGAACCATGATGTTTTTGTTCTCAGGGATTCGATCACTCACTGTTGGATCATCAACAACTACATCAGGCTCAAAATTATCATCCTCCACAAACGCAATCCTTAAAACATCCAATGTAGCCTCCGTATCCAACTCTAACAAATAATACAAATTCAAGTATGCTCCAGAGAATGATACACTTGCACCCGACTGTGACTTTGGGCGACCAAAATCCTCCAGCAGAAATTGCACAAGCTCTGACCTCAGTGACGGCAGACGCTGCCTAGAGATAGTTCCATGTCCTGCAAATTAATTATTCAGTGTCAGCAGGACAATTTTGATCATGATCACAAGATCTTGCAGATACGCAAGATAAATATCCCTAGATTTGAAGCTTAAATACAAGAGCAGCCGTCACTCTGTGAATACCCATAATATTGACAATATCGCCAACCTAACAAACCATACAAGTATGAAATAGCAACAGGGACATTTACAATAGTTAACACTCCGTAGTAAACATGATGGTGATAGCTTGAAAATGACTATGTTTGCTGTGAAAGATAGTTTAGCTATTAATATGCAATAGCCTACCTGGAGGAAAAGCAAGGCCAGAAAAGCAGTACTTCAGATACACTAGCATCCGGTACCTGTCTTTAAAACCTTATCAGTAATCCGAGATGCACAGGGCTTGTACGTACAAAGGGTAATTGCATATTAATTTCCAAAGTCCAAATCACGTACCCAACAGCAGCAGAATCTCTTTCATGATTTTTCAACACAGACAATAGTTCCTCTAGAGGTGTCTTGTAATCATCTAGGCCTTTATTGAAAAGATATATCAGAGCTCCATACAGGCCATTCTCCCGACATAGCCTGACTACCTAAAATGCAGAAGTATTTGAGAAGCCAAACAACATAGGAAAAAATCAGAACTCAGAACTGCATAAGCTAGCAGCATTAAGCACTTTAAAGATATTCTAGTATTCTTCAACGGTAAAATAGAAGCCCAATATAACCTGATTAAAATCCAAGGATGAAATATCCATGTGAAGAACACATTGTTCGACTCGCTGCAACCATCCTTTGCAGTTGTAATGCTCAACCAGTGCTTGCATAACCTTAAAAGTAGACAATATTTAATTAAGATGACTCAGATTTTCTTCTGTCCCTGGAGATCAAATATACAATTTGCTTCTATCAAAGGTACCTCAGGAGGCAGTGACCCAAGCATATCCTTTAATATATATGGCTCCAGAAGCTCCAAAAATGTATCTACACGAAAAAAGAAGGCAAAGAGAAATGCAACATTACAAGGTTTAACCAAATGACCACCACCAGAGACAGAGACTAGATCCTTCTCCTACAGGGACATTTGAATGCCATGAGAAGCAAACCAGTAACTGCGATGATTTCTTTGCTCAGTTATCATCCAAATCATGTAGAGCTTTTTAATATAATTAGCACAGTAATTCTGCATCAGATCCAAGTATAAACAGGTCTCATCTTATTCTGACAGGACATAAGCTATGGTATGCCATAAATGTCATGGTATGTATTTGAATATATTAGGGAGAGAATTTGCCTCATTTATCTTAAGGCAAAGTTCGAATATGCAGCCTAGTCAGCAGTCAAAAAAAATATTGCACTCAGTATTCGCAACACAATTTTCATGGTCATACGAAACAACAGCCTCCTTGTGCTTTGAACAAAGAGGTAAGGCTGCATACACAACCCCCCTTACCTTGCCATAGGTATCAACCTTGTGAGACACTAGGGAATTGTTGTTGTGGCATACATCAAAGTAGAGTGGTTTGACGTGTCCTTGTGCAATAGAGAATAATAAGGTACGGAGTGGTAGTTTTTAGGATGCTACGTCACAAACTGATCCCCATAAGAGAGATTATCATTTTTCTTTCTTGTCCATCTCTGTACAAAGAGTAATGGACCCAACTTGATAGACATAGTTTTTTGGACTTTCAGTCTTTACCTTTTCAATGCCTGAAACAACAGTTTTGATAATTGGGGGATAAAAGGATAATCCAAATTCAAATAATTGGATTGTAATTTATTTCAAAATATCAACTACTCTGTATAAATATAATAAAACGTCGTGAACAACATACCTCTTTGGTGAACGGCTACGAATCTTGAGAATATCTCATCAAAGAGAATGTCTGTCCTTTTAATATGAACACAGAATTCTACTGCTACACCACCAACACGAGTAAACTGCTCTTTAATATTGGAAGATGAAGAGTTGCTAACACTTGTAGCACCATCCACTTGTTCTTCGTCCACATTGTGGTTGGAAAAAGCGACGGAAATGTAGGAGAAAACTTCATCTACATACGAAGTAAGTAACTCCACCAGATAGGGAGCTAAAGTCTCCTGGATAGCATCCAGGCTTCTGGGAAGGTCAATAACACCATGAGCCTGACCATCATATAGTGTCATTGCCATGTTGAAGGCGCCCATCCAGTCACCAGCATCTCTCAAAACCTGAATTCGCTCTCTCCACAACAGTAGCCGAGAGATAACAAGATGGGTAGGTGCAAGTACATAGATAGACGCTCCTCTAACAGCCAAGCTATTTTGATACGCTTTCTCAGGGTTGCCAAAAACATTTGTAAAGCAAGTGTGATAAGCAATCATATCATCTTCTCCAGTTCCATTAATGTCATAACTAGTTTGGTGGATCAAGGTACCATCCCTTGCATACAAGCAAAGTTGACCGGATAATGTTAGAATGACCAACATCTGCACAAACAAAAATTCATTACCTCTTGCAGTTATATTACCAAAAAAAGTCAAAACTTTAGTATGGAGGACAAAAAAAACAATTAGAACAAAGGATGATGAGCAGAGATCTAATAAGAGAATGAATAAAGGTACAAACCTGATCGTCAAGCCATGCCAAACCAATTGCTGCACTTTCAAGAGTCCAATTTCCAAGGAATGAAAGTTTTGACTTCACTAATTTAGCAACTTGAACCTTTCGATCCCATGCAATTGCAAGCAGTGATATTTTCTCCAAAGCTTCATGACTCAAATTATCTGCAACAAGGTAACATGTTAAATAATTGAAATATAGTTCAGTTTCACAAAGCTCAAGACATCTAAGAGCACCTGTGGAGGAACCATGTGACTGTGTAGTGCATTTCCAAGAAGTATATGGCATAGCACCCTCCCGAACGCCTTTTGGCTTTGCAAAGTTTGCATAGACCTCCAAGCCAGGCCTAAGTCTCACCTGAAACACGTAAATGTTACGTCCCAGGAAAATAGACATATTAATAGAAGTGACGGCATATATCTGCAGAAAAATGGTACTCAGAATTGGTACACTTATATGGGGACCTCATACCACCAGAGCATTCTGATGGGTGGCAAAGATGACAACACCTTCTTCAGACAGGGAGGAACCTTCAGCAAATAGTTTCCAGCCAGTAGCTCCCCCAACTACACCACCCATGACACCACCTAGGCTGCTAGTTGAGCCAGTGGTGTTTCCAGGTAAACTAGCAGAAGCACCTCCGGTAATTTGATCAGGTAGAAGGGGTGAGGCACATAGCACTGTGCCCGTCCGTTGTCCATCAAGAAGACACTGTTTGCAAAAGCATACACATTCATGCAGTCAATTAGACAGACCAAGTAGTGACAACTGCAGAATTTGATAACTGTTACAAAATGAAGCAGAAAATAGAAAAAGCTTTCGAGAACAAGAGATTACCTGTGTTTTGTTGATTTGGAACCCGAATAACGTCACCACAGAGATCTCATGCAACAGTAACAGACCTTTAGAGTCACCTGTAACAGCTTTATATTGACGATTGGCTTGAGAATCCTGGCCAAGAAATAAAGCATGCACCACAGCTGCTTTATGTTCTCCAGGGACAACTTTTGCCACTGTTCCCCTAGGTAAGTTCCAAAATATAATTTGACCATCGCCATAGCCTGCTAAAAGCAAATCACCTAGCTGATCGAAACAAATGGATGTTACAGGACCTTGGGATCGATCCCCTTGTCCGCCAAGCATCAACATCTGAAATATAAACAGCAGTGCAGGGAGTTATTTCCTGATCGAGAATACTATAATCAAGTTGTCATAATTTAATCAGTTGAGATACTTTATAAAGGATCAAGATACGATAATATAGAATAATATATTACTCATATAATGTTCAGAGACATCAGACTATTGAATAAAATCCATATTACAACGACGAGGGGGACTTCACCAAAGAAAAGGAGGCCAGGTTTGAGCTCCAGATCAATACGTTTATTCAAGGTAAATTTTTCCAAAATACGACCACGTTACGCCAACTTCAATCGTGATTCAAATATATTCCATATATAAACTGCTGTCTCAAATGAAAGGAGGCCAGACCCCAGCAGACAACAAATGTCCACCGATGACAACTATTCAAGACTAACTATGGATCGCTCTGAGGAATGAACCTTCTAGTGTTGCTTTCAGTAACTAGCTACAACCAATAACAATGTGAATTAGCTACTGGTAAAGTCAATGAGTTTACGTGACGCTGACTGAATCCAATCCATAACCCCCGGAAACGAAACAAAGTTCGTTCCTCTCAATCACTTTTTGACCTGCTAACTTTTGATGATAGCACTCACCATCCATTCACTCGTAATGAAAATTATGGTGAGAATCCAACCGTCCACTCTTACTTGCCAATATAAAGGTGCAAACATTTAGTGCATCATTTTGATTTATTCATCATATTCTAAAAGCACAGAATACTATATTTTTTCGCTCTATTACATATGAAACTTATAATGGCAACAGTCAAAACACCGCATTAAATAGCTTATAATTGCATTTATACTGTGTGGATCTGCTTCAGCAAAGTCCCAATAGTAAAACAAGCAACAATCACACATAACCAAAGGCTTAAATACGATAAAAGCAGGCATGAAGGCAAAGATAACAACCTTCGAATCCATGCGATCACCATGCTGAACTGAATATTTACTGGGCACAACAATGATGACACCTTTCGACATCCCCAGAGCAATGTAGTTGAGATGCACTGCCAAGACCTGTGGTCTACCATAATCACGCTTAAATGCTTGAGATTTTATAGCTCGGCTAATCGCATTATCAGCATTCACGTCAAAGTATCCTAGAACAGTTGACCCCTTGCGCGCACCTTCTAACCTCATGGGTTGGGCAGCAGCTCCCTCCTCCCAATCTTGTCCAGTAGAAGCCTGCTTTTTCTCAAGTTCTTCAGCTACTTCTAATGGCGTCTTCTTAGCCTGCAACTTCTCCTCCATACTTGCACTATTGCTCTGTAATTCCCCCGTTTTATCTTCAACTAACTCAGCCACTAACTCCCTCACATCATCACTTCCCGAACTCGAATCAGCATCCCTCCCAATACCAAAACGCTCATCTCCATCTCCATTGATTTTCTCTACATTTCCTACCATTGTCATCATACTCTTCTCATTTTCACTCTCATTAACATCATTACTCGTCTCAACATCCTCTGTATCCTTAAACACACTCTTATCTTTATCACTCTCATCTACATCATTACTCATTTCTACATCCTCCGAATCATTAAAAACACTCTTCTCTTTCTCTTTCTCACTCTCATCAACCTCATTACTAGTTCTGACATCATGAAACTTCGAAATTGTACAATCCTCTTCAACCTCATTCCCTCCCTCTACATCATCCAACAGCAAACTCAAACTCAAACTCAAACTCGTCTCTTCCGTCTCCTCAATCTCATTCCCATTCTCGACAAAGGAATCCGCCCTAGAAACTTCCTCATCACTTCTTCTCACCTCATCCCCTTCGCTACACTCTACAACAGTCTCACACACATTACCTCCATCACCACTATCATAACTCGTCAATTTCCCCTCAATCTCACCAGAAACCGACTCAATCCGATCCGAAACATCAAACAATCCATCACCATCACTATCAGATACCTTCCCAACCGAACTCAAACTCATCGCTCTCCTCGACTTAATCGACCGCGACGCCGCAGCCGCAGCCGCAAGCGCCGCACCAGGCTTCCCTGCCGCCCTATATCCGCTGCCAAAAACCGACGCCGGCCGTGAATTCGACGGTTTTCTACTAGTATATCCGGAATACTCATCCGATTTAAACCGCTGAATCAAATTATACTTCACTTGATCGTAATTAGACGAATTTGATGTCGAAACTAGGGTTTGAGAATTAGTGCTTACCGAAACGATGTCGTTGTCGTCACTGTCGTGATCGGAGTTGTTGAGAAGGTCATCCACACGGCGGCGATCATCGTCGTTGTCAGAGGAGGTGGAGGAAGAAGAGGTGGAGTCAACGGCAGCGTTGTGTCTGCGGAGTAATGAGTCAAGGTCGAGTTCGTCCGCCATTGATGTGGGTTTTAGTGGATTGATAACGTTCTTAGTCATTGTTGGTTTTTTTTGGTGCGTGGTCATAGTTGGTATGAAGAGTGAAACTGGAAGTTTTATTGTTGTTTTCGGATCACTCTCTTCCTACATATATCCGTCTTAAGTTTTTGACGGGTTAAATAATAACCATTTGTATAAATAAGATAAATATTTTGTTATTCCTCCAACATTTTGTTTTTTATTATCCGTTTTTTATTAGTATCACAACTTCTAAAGTGGTTGTTGACTTGTTACTCTAGTGATTCAATTGGACTCCTACAGTTTTACAAATGAATGTGCGGTATTAGAACAAATCCATAGAATTAGGCGATTTAATCCTATCACAGGATTAGCAATGGAGATGTAGAAGGACAGTGAGAAGGGGATGGTTACTATCAACACTCTAGAGACGAGAATACGAAAATATTAACAACAATTACTTTAATTTTAAACCAAAGTTGTCAAAAACTATTTTTAGTAGCCTTAAATTTGGTCAATTAGGGGAGTAGTTGAGTAAAATCGGTTATTTTGGAAAATAACTAGTCTTAAACCCGTGCAAATTGCACGGGTAGGCTACTTCAGGTTTTGTTATCTTATAATTATTCTTTTAAAATGTTATATAATTTTTACGTTAATTAGTTATATCCTTTTTAAGGTAGGTATCTATAGTTGCTTTTACATAATTAAGAAAATCTCTCTATTTTTTGTTAAAACAATTATAGATTACAAATTGAGTTATAAATAAGTTTTTAGATATTTGATTATAAATCTCAATAGTTTTAAACCCGTGCAAATTTGCACGGGGTTTGCTATTTCAATTTTGTTATTATTGAAAATCGTTTCGATATGGTTTCTTTGCTGATACGTGTCTGACATGGTTGTTTTGTTTTTAAACCCGTATTAAGTGTACAAGAACTTGTATAATTTATAAGAAATCCGTATTGTATACTTTTATTGACCCGTACTATTTATGAGCTTGTGAAAAAATACGTTTTGGGTTATATACGATAATCCGAATCGAATGTACAAAAACTCGTATAATTAAAGTTGGATACCACTTCATCCTAATAATTATCACTTCATACAATATTACTTTTGAGTTGGTCCATGTAATTGACCCATATGGTGTAAGATCCGCGTATAATTTCTTGCAAAAATCAGCTAAACTCCTTTAAAACGGAGGCATCCGTCTTAATATTAAAATAGGTTGAATATAACTCCAGTCCCCACAATGTGTATAATGGAATATTTTACTTTTCCATATGCATTTTGTTTTCATCCCTTATAGACGTATTTGACTCGCCTTAAACATAAGACATATATACCCGTCTTAAATGAGAATTTACCTTCTCTCTTAAGACGGATATATCCGATTTTAACATTAAAACGGGTCAAATATCATCCCACAAGTGCATAATTGCATATAAGCAAATTTATAACTTTTTTCTATACATTTTACTTTTATTTATTTTAACTACTTCACAGCCTTAAACTTAAAACAAATATACTTGTCTAAAATGAAAAAACATTAAGCGTACATTTTAATCTACCAATTTAGCTCATATAAAAAACCAATCCCTTGCCCCATATAAATACATCTAATCTCTATACTTTTAAACCCGTGCAAATTACACGGGTTTGCTTTTTCAGATTTTATTATTATCAAAATACTTATTTATTAATCTTTTATTTCGATTATGTGTTTCTTATATGTTCTATTTACGTCTCTCTTTTTTCATTTGTTTAGCTTTCATGATTGAAAACATTTATAAAAGTTAATTTGATCATCTACTATCAAAATTATTATATTAGTCTCATTATTCCGGGTTTATTTTTTTTGATGTTTTAATTTTTACCAATTTAATATGTGAAATATCATGTATCTATTAGTAAAATTACTATATTTTAATAATATAACTTACCAATGTAAATAGTTTGTATGAACAAAGTATAAATATTTTAGTTATTTGTAATAGCTCATTTGTCAACACCAAACAATACTACCTAAAAATGCCAAATAATACTACCAATTTGTATCTTTAAGTGGCCCATCTAAAACAATTAAAGAACAAAAATCCATTCATGTTCAGTAAGCCCATAATGTAAATGGTTAATAAACCCAAGTTGGAGTAGATTAAAAGAAGTCTTTCATCTGCAAAATATTACCCTAGCAACTCCACCTAATCACCTCTCACCGCCCCTCTCATTCTCTCCCTCAATTTTTTTTTTTCATTTTGTACCTATTCAAAATTCGTCTTTTATGGATCTTTCAATCTTCTAAGTTAAATATCTCTATATTGTCAAATGATTTCAAGACCTTTTACACAAAATATCCGATTTGACGATGTTAAATTTTTTTTTTTTGTGTTTGATGAACTCATCAATTTGGTAAGTATATGCATGTATGTCAAACTTATAAGATTTGTTGAGCTTAATTGTTTGTATGTCGGATTTTCTATTTTTGAGTAAATTTTCACTCGTTTTAAAATTATTTGTGTTGTTATACTCTTTAATTTAGGAGATCTGATGCTTTCATTAGAATGAAGTTATCCCTAAATTTATTTTTTCCAAAAAAATATTCTTATCTTAAATTAATTTATGTTCTTTAAGTAATTTTCATTTTTTATTGGGTTTTTATTATTCAGATTTTTTATATTGATGAATTATTTTTGTAATTTTTTCAGTTTAAATAATTTTTTGAATATTTTTAAACTGTTATTTTAATTACTTCTCATAATTTATTTTTATTGGCTCTCACAATGTACATATTTAAAGATTAAAGATGTAAGATTGTATATCAATGAAATTTGGTTTTTTTTATGACATTTATTTCGTTTTTTTTTTCCAAATATTTTAAGAAAGTAATTTTTTCTTAGTATTTCAATTTTTTAAAATTATAAAGTAGGTGGTCATTATTGATTTTGTTATTTTTAAATCATGGTTAAGTTGTTAATTGAACAATCTAATAAATAGGAGGATTGGAAATGCAGATAGATATGAAGATTTACAATAGTTGTATAATTTAATTGAGATCAATGTTGTAATTATATTTTATAATTTTATAATGTCGTAATTCAATTGAGAACAATGTTGTAGTTTGTGATTGAACACTTTTGGATTTGGAATTAAACATTAAACCATGTGAACAATACTAAGTCGTAACATTGAACAATTAATTCTCAAATAGTTAGTGGCCCTAAAAATTAGGAAATAAAAATCTGCACTTGACTTATTGACTTTCAACCACAGGCTGACAACTCAGCACTATGGTTGTTCTTTTAATGAATAGGATAATACTCCCTCCAAATTTTTAGACTTGTCTCCTTTGCTTTTTGCACCAAAATTAAGAAAAACAATAAATAATAGTTTTATAAGAATTGTCATTTTGGCAAAAGACTCTATTTTCTACTTGTTTACGCTTGTTCTAATACAATTGTACGTATAATTGTTATTTTTATTGTGATTATTTAAATGCAATCACAGTGCATACATACTCGTTATCAGATTATTTAAAACATCCTAAAATTTTGTTGTGTAATCCGATCTTATATGAATATAATTTGTTCATCCACATTTAAAAAAACTTATTTTTTAGTAATTACACCATAAGCTGGGACCATCATATAGTGTCATTGCCAGCATCTCTCAAAACCTGAATTCGCTCTCCCCGCAGTAGTAGTCTCGAAACGACAAGATGGGTAGGTGCAACTACATAGATAGACGCTCCTCTTACAGCCAAGCTATTTTGATATGCTTTCTCCGGGTTGCCGAAAACATTAGTGAAGTAAGTATGATAAGCAATCATATCATCTCCTCCAGTTCCATTGATGTCATAACTAGTTTGGTCGATCAAGGTACCATCCCTTGCATACAAGCAAAGTTGACCGGATAATGTTAAAATCGCCAACATCTGCACAAACATAAATTCATTAACACTTGCAGCTGTTTTACCAGAAAGTCGAAACTTTTGTATGGAGGACAAGGAAAGCAATTAGAACGAAGGATGAATAAATGTATAAACCTCGTCAAGCCATGCCAAACCCTACACCGCACTTTCAAGAGTCCAATTTCCACAGAATGTAAGTTTTGATTTCACTAATTTAGCAACTTGAACTTTTCGATCCCATGCAATGCGAGCGGTGATATTTTCTCCAACGATTCATGACTCGAATTTTCTCGCAACAAGGTAGCATGTTAAACGGTTGAAATATAGTTCAGTTTCACAAAGTTTAAGACATGTAAGAGCACCTGTAGAGGAACCATGTGACTCTGTAGTGCATTTCCAAGAAATATATGGCATAGCACCTTCCCGAACCCCTTATGGCTATGCAAAAGTTGCATAAACCTCCAAGCGAGGTATAAGTCTCACCTGAAACACGTAAACATTACTTCAACAGGAAGACAGACATATTAATAGAAGCATCAAAGCATATATCCGCATAAAAATGGTACTCAAAACGGTACGTTTATACGGGGACATCATACCACCAGAGCATTTTGATGTGTGGCAAAGATGACCACACCTTCTTCATACACGGAGGAACCTTCAACAAAAAATTTCCGTCAAGAGCTCCCCGACTACACCACCTAGGTCTGCTAGTTGAGCCATTGGTGTTTCCAGTAAACTCGCGGAAACACCTCCGATGAATTTGATCAGGTAAAGAGGTGAGGCACATAACACCGTGCCTGTTCGTTGTCCATCAAGAAGACACTGTTTTGCAAAAGCACACACACATTCATGCAATCAATTAGACAGACCAAGTAGTGACAATCGCAAAATTTGAGAACTGTTACAAAATGAAGCGAGAAAATAGAAAAAGCTTTCGAGAACAAGAGATTACCCGTGTCTTGTTGATTTGGAACCCGAATAACGTCACCACAGAGATCTCATGCAACAAGAACGGGCCTTTAGAGTCACCGAGAATGACTTTATATTGACGATTGGCTTGAGAATCCTGGCCAAGAAATAAAGCATGCACCACAATGCTTTATGTTCTCCAAGAACAACTTTTGCCACTGTTCCCCTGGGTAAGTTCCAAAATATAATTTGACCATCGCCATAGCCTGCTAAAAGCAGATCGCCCAGTTGATCGAAACAAATGGATGTTACTGGAACTTGGGATTGATCCCCTTGTGCACCAAGCATTAACATCTGAAATATAAACAGTAGAGCAGGGAATCATTTCCTGATCGAGAATGATATAATTAAGTTGTCATGATTTAATCAGTTGAAATACTTTATGATAGATCAAGATACAATAATATAGAATAATATATTCCTCATATTATGTTCAGAGATTTCAGACTATTGAATAAAATCCATATAACTACGATAAGAGGCAAACTTCACCAAAGATAAGGAGGCCAGGTTTGAGCTCCAGATCAACATGTTTATTCAAGGTAATTTTTTCCAAAATACCACCACGTTACGCCAACTTGAATCATGATTCAATGCAATATATTCCATATATAAACCGCTGTCTCAAATGAAAGGAGGCCAGACCCCAGAAGACAACAAATGTCCACCGCTAACAACTATTCAAGACTAACTATGGGGCTCTGAGGAATGAACCCTTCTAGTGTTGCTTTTTAAACTAGCTACAATCACTAACAATGTCAATTAGCTAAACAGGTAAAGCCAATGAGTTTACGTGACGTTGACTGAATCAAATCCATAGCCCTCCAAACAAAACAAAGTTTGTTCCTCTCAATCACTTTGTGACCTGCTAACATTTGATGGTAACATTCGCCATCCAATCACCCGTAATGAAAACTATGATGAGAATCCAACCGTTCACTCCTACTTCCCAATATAAAAGTAGAAACATTTTAGTGCATCGTATTGATTTATTCATATCATATTCTAAAAGCAAAGAAGCCTATATTTTTTGGCTCTTTTAAAATATGGAAACTTGGTCAAAACACTGCAATAAATAGCTTATAATTGCATTTATATTGTGAGGATCAGTTTCAGAAGACTATGTGTGATTACACATAACCAAAGGCTTAAATACGGTTTAAAAACAGACACGGAGGCAAAGATAACAACCTTCGAATCCATGTGATCACCATGCTGAACTGAATATTTACTGGGCACTACAATGATGACACCTTTCGACATCCCCAAAGCAATGTAGTTGAGATGCACTGCTAAGACCTGTGGTCTTCCATAATCGCGCTTAAATGCTTGAGATTTTATAGCTCGGCTAATCGCATTATCAGCATTGACGTCAAAGTAAGCTAGAACAGATGACCCTTTGAGCACACCTTCTAACCTCGTGGGTCGAACAACAGCTCCCTCCTCCCAATCTTGTCCAGTAGAAGCCTGCTTTTTCTCAAGCTCTTCAGCTACTTCTAATGGCGTCTTCTGAGCCTGCAACTTCTCCTCCATACTTCCACTATCGCTCTGCAATTCCCACGTTCTATCTTCTACTAACTTAGCCACCATCTCCCTCACTCCATCACGTCCCGAACTCGAAGCAATATCGTTCTCAATACAAAAATCCTCATCTCCATCGTTCTTCTCTACATTCCCTCGCATTGTCCTTGTACTCTCCTCGTTCTCACTCTCAAAAACATCACTACTTGTCTCAACATCCTCGGTATCCTTGAACACGTTCTTCTCTTTCTCACACTCATCTACATAATTACTCATTTCTACATCCTCCGAATCATTAAAAACGCTATTGCCAGCATCTCTCAAGACCCGAATTCGCTCTCTCCACATAATTAGTCTCGAAACAACAAGATGGGTAGGTGCAAGTACATAGATAGACGTTCCTCTTACAGCCAAGCTATTTTGATACGCTTTCTCTGGGTTGCCAAAAACATTTGTAAAGTAAGTGTGATAAGCAATCATATCATCTCCTCTAGTTCCATTAATGTCATAACTAGTTTGGTGGATCAAGGTACCATCCCTTGCATACAAGCAAAGTTGACCGGCTAATGTTAGAATCACCAACATCTGCACAAACATATTCATGAACTCTTGCAGCTGTTTTACCAGAAAGTCAAACTTTTGTATGGAAGACAAGGAAAGCAATTAGAACATACATATTCATGAACTCTAGTAAGAGAATGAATAAACGTATAAACCTGATCGTCAAGCCATGCCAAACCTATAGCTGCACTTTCCAGAGTCCAATTTCCACAGAATGTAAGATTTGACTTCACTAATTTAGCAACTTGAACCTCTCGATCCCATGCAATTGCAAGCAGGGACATTTTCTCCAAAGCTTCACAAGGTAATATGTTAAACAGTTGAAATATAGTTGAATTTCACAACACTCAACATATAAGAGCACGCACCTGTGGAGGAACCATGTGACTGTGTAGTGCATTTCCAAGAAGTATATGGCATAGCACCATCCCGAACCCCATCTGGCTTTGCAAAGTTTGCATAGACCTCCAAGCCAGGCCTAAGCCTCACCTGAAACACGTAAACGTTACGTCCCAGGAAAATAGACATATTAATAGAAGTGACAGCATATATCTGCAGAAAAATGGTACTCAAAATTGGTACACTTATATGGGGACCTCATACCACCAGAGCATTTTGATGGGTGGCAAAGATGACAACACCTTCTTCAGACAGGGAAGAACCTTCAGCAAATAGTTTCCAGCCAGTAGCTCCCCCAACTGCGCCACCCATGACACCACCTAGGCTACTAGTTGAGCCAGTGGTATTTCCAGGTAAACTCGCAGAAGCACCTCCCGTAATTGATGCGAAATGAAATACGGAAGCGGATTTGTTTGGCTGAAACAGTCGGAGTGACTGTTCGTTTTATGAACTTGAGGTTCCATTATCGTAAAATACGCAAATAAAGAGTAGCAAGGATAAGCAGACACCGAATTAGACCTATAATTCGATGAACGAGATTGGCTAACCAAGACCTATTGGTTCCAATCGAGCGATAGATAGGAAACGCGTCCTAAATAACCACTATTTTTGAGTTATCGCAACAACCCGATGAAATTTGTTTAACACAAACAAAAGTCGATTTTCTTTATAAAATTCTTGTCTATCTTAATACATGGTTACAAGGCCATTATATAGCCGAATTCACTACCAAGACATTGTTAATTAAATAAAACTACAAATGAAAGGTCATAATTAAATATAGCCGCATTCAACGTAACCATTGGAACCGAACAGCCCTTCAATTAATTGTCATTGATACGTATACGTGTTGGGTTACGGGTCAATGAAGGAACGAGTTCTTTGAAAGTCGGAAATCAGTTTAATTATTCTCGAGAATAGTTAAATGTATTTCGAGCTTTCATTAAAACGAGTAAGCTTCATTGGATGATACGAAATTAATTAGTTGCTCGGAATATGGCTGCTCGGCTGGGCATTAATAAACTCCTAAATAAATAATAGTTTCATTTGATATGCCATCTCCATTTAGTTACTCTAAGCATGCATGACAATTAATTGAAGGGCTGTTCGGTTCCAATGGTTACGTTGAATGCGGCTATATTTAATTATGACCTTTCATTTGTAGTTTTATTTAATTAACAATGTCTTGGTAGTGAATTCGGCTATATAATGGCCTTGTAACCATGTATTAAGATAGACAAGAATTTTATAAAGAAAATCGACTTTTGTTTGTGTTAAACAAATTTCATCGGGTTGTTGCGATAACTCAAAAATAGTGGTTATTTAGGACGCGTTTCCTATCTATCGCTCGATTGGAACCAATAGGTCTTCGTTAGCCAATCTCGTTCATCGAATTATAGGTCTAATTCGGTGTCTGCTTATCCTTGCTACTCTTTATTTGCGTATTTTACGATAATGGAACCTCAAGGTCATAAAACGAACAGTCACTCCGACTGTTTCAGCCTAACAAATCCGCTTCCGTATTTCATTTCGCATCATATGGTATCAGAGCTTCGGCTCTTGATGTCCTCTCCTCAAGACGATCCAATGGAGAGGATTTTCAATCCTGATTTACCTCCTATTTTCGATGTTTATCAAGATGAAGATACGTATTATTTTAAACCGGAATTACCACCTGTTTTTGATGAGATTCAAGTCACGGAAGAGCCTGTGGAATTCTCATCTTATAGCTACTATAATTGTCCATTGGAAATTCATATGGCTGCAACGTTTCATGGCTACTCTCAAAAGGACTTGGCAAATAACGTTGTCAAAACATGTTGCTCGTTGTTTTGCTGTTCTTTGGCTTCGTTCAACTCACCTCAATCACACGCTCAACCTCACCATTTCTTTGGATCATTCAAAGCTCGTTTCAGCTCGGAGTTTTTAATGAAAATGGCAGCCTATGCATACGTCGAGGCCTTCAAAAGAGGCGTTCGAACCAAATTGGTATTCGATCCCGGTATTGACCAGAGAATGATGGCCATTTACGAACAGCCCATCTCGACATTGAAAGCACAAGAATCGGGTCGATTCTTTTTGAAGAAAGGGAGTATGATACGTATACGTGTTGGGTTACGGGTCAATGAAGGAACGAGTTCTTTGAAAGTCGGAAATCAGTTTAATTATTCTCGAGAATAGTTAAATGTATTTCGAGCTTTCATTAAAACGAGTAAGCTTCATTGGATGATACGAAATTAATTAGTTGCTCGGAATATGGCTGCTCGGCTAGGCATTAATAAACTCCTAAATAAATAATAGTTTCATTTGATATGCCATCTCCATTTAGTTACTCTAAGCATGCATGACTGATACGAATTTGCGGAAGCGGTTTAATAGAAAATAAAATAAAAAGGATATTTGCCTTGAATTCTTATGCCGAATTCAAGTCAATGGGATATTTGCTATGTTAGACCTATAACAATAGCAATGGGGACCAAACTCAAGACCTATTGAGATCAGACAGGTTAATATTCAAAGACGCGTTTGAACAATTAACGGAAAAAATGCCAACAAGCAATTTGTGATTTTTGATTAAACTTCAGAGTGAATGAAAATGACCAACTACAAGACTATAAATAGCCTCAAGAGGACTACCGTTACAGCCAAATGAAAGACTCCTAATGACAATTAAACTTGCTAATTATGGCCATTAATTCTAGCAATTTAAGGCCTACTAAATGTAGTAATAAAACACCAAAATGAATGACAATAAACAACTCATTAAATAGGGTAATAATCACCCTTTATTGGCTAGATAAAATGGAACTAATTGTTTTGTAGGAGCCTTGTACTTAGACGAATCCAAGGCAAGAGCCTAGGCATACGAAACGAACCATTGAAGCTATCCATTATCGGATCATCCCCTCCCTCTTAGAAGAGAATTGACCTCAATTCTTGTAGTAGAAGCCCGCCTGGATAAAAAATGAATATTACTAACAAGAGAGGAAATATAATGACGATTCTAAGAAAAGAGCTCAAACCATCTTCGACACATAGCCGTGTTTCATTTCTCCATTTAAATTTCAGAAATCCCTTGTGCCAAAATGAACTAGACGATTCTAACATAACCACGATACTCCCTTCTGTTTGAAAATCGACCAAATAACAACTTGGTTGATCTTGGAACTCGATCGAGTCTAATTTCTCTTCCTCATGATAGTCATCGAAAATAGGAGGTAATGTCGGATCGAATTGAATATGGTTCTCGTAGATGCTTTCAAAATCGAACAACCACATATCTTTTTTCTCTTTTTTTTTTCGCGGATGAACAGTACTTTATCCGTGAACAGTTTTTTTTTTTTTGGTTTGTTTTTCTGTCCCGCTTGGTATAAAAGTCACTAGAAACTCGCCCCTGAGATGCAAAACCGATTAACCCTCAAACTACCTGCTTGAGTTAAACCTTTGAACTCCAATCGCAATCGGAAATTCAACTAACAACTTGGTTTTGATATGCCTAGGACCGTCTAGATTTAGGAAAATCAAGAGCCGAAGCTCTGATACCACTTATGATACGAATTGAAATACGGAAGCGGATTTGTTTGGCTGAAACAGTCGGAGTGACTGTTCGTTTTATGAACTTGAGGTTCCATTATCGTAAAATACGCAAATAAAGAGTAGCAAGGATAAGCAGACACCGAATTAGACCTATAATTCGATGAACGAGATTGGCTAACCAAGACCTATTGGTTCCAATCGAGCGATAGATAGGAAACGCGTCCTAAATAACCACTATTTTTGAGTTATCGCAACAACCCGATGAAATTTGTTTAACACAAACAAAAGTCGATTTTCTTTATAAAATTCTTGTCTATCTTAATACATGGTTACAAGGCCATTATATAACCGAATTCACTACCAAGACATTGTTAATTAAATAAAACTACAAATGAAAGGTCATAATTAAATATAGCCGCATTCAACGTAACCATTGGAACCGAACAACCCTTCAATTAATTGTCATGCATGCTTAGAGTAACTAAATGGAGGTGGCATATCAAATGAAACTATTATTTATTTAGGAGTTTATTAATGCCCAGCCGAGCAGCCATATTCCGAGCAACTAATTAATTTCGTATCATCCAATGAAGCTTACTCGTTTTAATGAAAGCTCGAAATACATTTAACTATTCTCGAGAATAATTAAACTGATTTCCGACTTTCAAAGAACTCGTTCCTTCATTGACCCGTAACCCAACACGTATACGTATCAGTAATTTGATCAGGTAGAAGGGGTGAGGCACATAGCACTGTGCCCGTACGTTGTCCATCAAGAAGACACTATTTGCAAAAGCATACACACATTCATGCAATCAATTAGACAGACCAAGTAGTGACAACTGCAAAATTTGAGAACTGTTACAAAATGAAGCAGAAAATAGAAAATCGAGAACAAGAGATTACCTGTGTCTTGTTGATTTGGAACCCGAATAACGTCACCACAGAGATCTCATGCAACAGTAACGGGCCTTTAGAGTCACCAGTAACAGCTTTATATTGACGATTGGCTTGAGAATCCTGGCCAAGAAATAAAGCATGCACCACAGCTGCTTTATGTTCTCCAGTAACAACTTTTGCCACTGTTCCCCTGGGTAAGTTCCAAAATATAATTTGACCATCGCCATAGCCTGCTAAAAGCAGATCGCCCAGTTGATCGAAACAAATGGATGTTACAGGAACTTGGGATCGATCCCCTTGTGCACCAAGCATCAACATCTGAAAATATATACAACAATACAAATAATCATTTCCTGATAATACTATAATCAAGTAGTCATGATTTAATCAGCTGAAATGTTTTATGAAAGATCGAGAATTCAAGATGCAATAAAGAATAACATATTACTCATACTTGTTTAGACTATAGAGACTACAATAGAATGAATCCAAATTAATGACAACAAGAGAGAAACTTCACCAAAAGATTGAGGGGCGTGGTTTGAGTCCCTGACCAATACATTTATACACGGTAAAATTTTCCAAAATATTACCACGTCGCACCAACTTCAATCATCATTCAAGGCAATAAATTCCATATATAAACTGCTTTCTAAAATGTGCGGAGGACAAGCCCCAGCAGACAACAAACGTCCACCGCTAACAACTCTTCAAGACTAACTATATTGCTCTACGGGACAACCCCTCTAGTGTTGCTTTCAGAAATTTCATAATGAATGATACCAACCATAACAAAATGCCAACTAGCTAAACTGGTAAAGTCACCTAGTTGTGGGGCAATCACACCCATAACGAAAATTATGGTGAAAATCCAACCGTCCAATGCTAGTTACCAATATAACAGGCGCAAACATTTTAGCGTGTCATTTTGATTTTTCACTATATTCTAAAAACAGAGTAATAGGAATAATTATAATAGTTGTGCCTCAACCATCACCTTAAGGTTTTGGTTGAGATGGTTCATCTATCATGGTATCAGAGCCAGCGTGACCATAGGTCACGGGGTCACGGGTTCGAATCCTGGCAACCTCAATAACTCCTTGATACGAATATGGCTACCATTTCATCTTAGATTATGTTCAATGTATTTTGTTCATTGTTTTTGATGTTGGACTATGTTCAATGTCTTTCCTTCAAGCCTTTGTATTTAGACTACAAGTAGCAGGGACTAGATTCAATATTAGTTGTTATTTCTTTTAGTATAAATAGAGGTCATCATTTGTAATAGAGATCGAGGAGAGAATTGAGATGACAAAAAAAAAAGATCGATGCGTTCGATAAAATTTGTTAGAGTTGACGCGATCAAGCTTTAGCCCGAGTAATATTCAATAGGTCTTGAGTATTCTCACCCATTACTCGTGTTATAGGTCTAACACCGAGTAAATATCCCATTGACTTGAGTTCTACACATGAATTCAAGGCAAATATCCCTTTTATTTTATTTTTTCTATTAATCCGCTTCCGTATTTTCGCATCATATGGTATCAGAGCTTCGGCTCTTGATTTTCCATCATCGAGACGGTCCTAGGCGTGTCAAAGCCAACTTTTTAGTTGAATTTCCGATTGTGATTGGAGTTTAAAGGTTAAACTCAAGCATGTAGTTTGAGGGTTAATCGGTTTTGCATCTCGGGAACAAGTTTATAGTAATTTGTTATTCAAGGCGCGACGGAGACAAAAAAAAAAAAAAAAAAAAAAAATCACTGTTCACGAGCCGTGTCACTTGTTGTAACGGAGGCGTCCCGTTACCCAAACAGTTAATTGATAAGGCGATAAGAACAATAAATAACGAATGTAAATAAAGTTGACACAAAGATTTACGTGGTTCACCAGTAAAATAACTGGCTACGTCCACCTTGCGAGGAGATCAAATTTCACTATTGTGGAGAACATAGTACAACAGTAGACCGGTACACACGCGCTCAATATGAGCCAAAAGTATACCCTATTCTACCAACAAATATAGTAGTCTCAAAGGAACAAAAGAGACTACCCCAATAAGACGAAGGACAAATAATCTTGAGGCCTACCAAGATCTGAACAAACTCCTCCGATCTTCAAAGACAGACGAACACCAATAATAGAGCCCGGAACAAACTGAGTTTTCTTCTTCAGAAGGAACCTCACAAATTGACCCTCTTTATTGTGCTCTCAAATCTCTCTCTTAATTAACCTAGAATAAAACTTGGGTCTTTATATATTTATTTCACCCAAGATAAAATATCTAGTCTAATTAAGAAATATAGACTAATAGGAAATTATTTAATAATTTCCTAATACAAACAAATCCACGAGACCACGAGAAACAAAGTTACCAAAACCAAGAAGTAGAAGTGCTGGGCAAATTCTAATTAAACTAGAAGAGACCAAGTGGGACCCATACCCACAAACTCTCCTAAAAACAAAACCACGCACTAAAGTCAATCTTCTTGTTACAGTAATTCGTGCGTGTTACGGCTGGCTGCATCTTACTTATCCGTCTTCGACACAAATTCAAGGCACAATTTCTAACAAATCTCCACCTTGACTTGAATTATTCAAACACGAACCCAACATAGAAGAACCAAACCCAAAATCAGCTTCAATAGAGTCGATCCTCAAATCACTACCTGTCCCGGTAGTCTCCACTTTGACTTGAACACAACTCCCAAAACGGACAAACGAACCAAGTGTGCAACAAATGTGACCAATATACGAAGTACCCAATGTAGTAAGCTGAAAAACTACCAATTGTACTAAGTACCGAACATATCTTCATACCAATAGGAAGGCCAAACGCAGCAAACTCCGAAGAGGACAAAAGCTACCAAAACGCCAACACAAATATATGAGATACCAAACGTCACTAAGATGGAACGGTGTACCAAAACAACACACACAAGACTCCAAAACAAAATCTCCTCCAAACTACATGGCTAAATGTACCGTCGTACCAAACTGTCCAAAAAGAACACAAACGCCATGAACAAAACAAATGTCTCACTTGAGTATACTAGGTGTCATGACCACCACGAAAATGCCTACACCAAGGCAACAAAACTCAAGTCGAAACCAAACAAAAACAACATTCTAAGCGAGCACAAATTACCTCCATCAAGGTACAAATTGTTAGACAAGATAGTCCAACCCAAAAGCTCCAAAGAATAAACTTCCGTCGAAGTTTCAAATGACCTCTTACGAGGTCCCAAACGACTCTCTTTCAAGAGCACAAATGACTCCACTGGAGCCCCAAACCGCCCCACCTCTTGGGCGCGACCGCCCATTGAGGCGAAGAGACAAAAGTAGATAGCTTGTCTTGAGAACCCCGTAGCTTAACCCTGTACCGGAATAGACTCCACCTTACTGTCAACACTACCATTCTCACTAAAGCTATCCAAACCCGAATTATCCAGAATATCACCAAGTGACCCAAGTGACCCAAACTGGATGTGCTTCAAAGTATCATTCACATATCCAAGTTGCATATGCCCCAACTTAGACTCGAGAGAGACAGAAGAATGATTACCTGATGCTCCAACAGTCAGCACAGTGCCTTGAAGGACATAAATAGTTCCTTCCTTAACACCCCTCCAAGTAACAGAAGAACCCTTACCAACGCACAACGATCCACCATCACCTTGAAAACTGTAGCCCTGATCAACTAACATTCCAAGTGATACAAGATTTCTCTTCAAACGTGGAACATGCCTAACACCTTCTAGAAAGATAACAACACCATCACATGTCCTAACCCGAATAGTACCAACTCCAAGCACCTCACAAATAGACCCGTCACCCATAGCAACATTAGCCCCATGTGAAGCTTCATAAGAAGTAAACCATTCCCTAAAAGGACACATATGATAAACGCATCCCGTATCCAAAATCCAACTATCCGAAGAACGTGGAACAACATCAACAACGAGAGCATAATCTTCCTCAGAATCGTATTTAGCAACCTTTTGTGCAACAGCAGAAACACCAGCTTCCTTCAACTTAGGACACTGATTTTTCCAATGACCGGGTTCCTTGCAGTAATTGCAGACATTCTTACGAGGACCCTTAGACTTTGCTTTACCCTTATTAGAACCCTCCGAATTCACAACAAGCCCTACAGGACTACTGTCTACAACACCACCAGACGCTACTCGGCGCAAATCCCTAGTGTGAAGCGCTGACCTCACTTCCTCTAGGGTCAAAGAATCTTTACCAACAACAAATGACTCCACAAAAGTCTCAAACGAATTTGGCAAAGAAACTAACAAAATCAAGGCAGCATCCTCATCATCTACCTTAACATCTAAATTACGAAGATCAAGTAAAATAGAGTTAAGACGGTCTAGATGGTCCTTGAGAGACGTACCTTCTTGCATACGAAGACCAAACAAACGCTGCTTAAGAAGCAACTTGTTGGTTAGAGTCTTTGTCATATACAAAGATTCCAACTTCAACCACAAACCTATAGCAGTTTCCTCATCGGCAACCTCAACCATAACATGATCAGCTAAACATAACAGAATTAAAGAATGAGCCTTCTCCTCCAAGACTACATCTCGCATCTGTCTTTTGCCGTCTTTCTTTGCATCGACGAACTACTATTTGAATTTGCCTTTGAGATAACGGACCACGCCTTCTTTGTCTAAGCAAAGCTCTCATCTTTAATCGCCATGACCCAAAACTATTTCTCCCAGTGAACTTTTCAACATTCAAAACATTCGTAGGCGACATCTTTTCACCTGAAAATCAAGAAACCCAAATAACGCCTAAAACACAACTAACGCGGGAAGCGCAGATCCCAAATCAAAACCTTAGCTCGGTGCCAATTGTTGTAACGGAGGCGTCCGTTACCCAAACAGTTAATTGATAAGGCGATAAGAACAATAAATAACGAATGTAAATAAAGTTGACACAAAGATTTACGTGGTTCACCGAAAAATAATCGCTACGTCCACCTTGCGAGGAGATCAAATTTCACTATTGTGGAGAACATAGTACAACAAAGACCGGTACACACGCGCTCAATATGAGCCAAAAGTATACCCTATTCTACCAACAAATATAGTAGTCTCAAAGGAACAAAAGAGACTACCCCAATAAGACGAAGGACAAATAATCTTGAGGCCTACCAAGATCTGAACAAACTCCTCCGATCTTCAAAGATGCAGACGAACACCAATAATAGAGTCGGAACAAACCGAGTTTTCTTCTTGAAGGAACCTCACAAATTGACCCTCTTTATTGTGCTCTCAAATCTCTCTCTTAATTAACCTAGAATAAAACTTGGGTCTTTATATATTTATTTCACCCAAGATAAAATATCTAGTCTAATTAAGAAATATAGACTAATAGGAAATTATTTAATAATTTCCTAATACAAACAAATCCACGAGACCACGAGAAACAAAGTTACCAAAACCAAGAAGTAGAAGTGCTGGGCAAATTCTAATTAAACTAGAAGAGACCAAGTGGGACCCATACCCACAAACTCTCCTAAAAACAAAATCACGCACTAAAGTCAATCTTCTTGTTACAGTAATTCGTGCGTGTTACGGCTGGCTGCATCTTACTTATCCGTCTTCGACACAAATTCAAGGCACAATTTCTAACATCACTGTTCATCCGTGAGAAAAAAAAAATTGGTCCCAAACGTTCTTAAAGCTTGTCAAAGTCAAGATGTTGGTTGAATTTCCGATTGCGATTGGAATTCAAAGGTTAAACTCGAGCAAGGTAGTTCGAGGGTTGATCGACTTTTGATAACCCATATCATAAGTTCAAGAATCGGGACGATTCTTTTTGAAGAAAGGGAGTAAATGATACGAAATGAAATGCGGAAACGGATTTGTTTGGCTGAAACAGTCGGAGTGACTGTTCGTTTTATGAACTTGAGGTTCCATTATCGTAAAATACGCAAATAAAGAGTAGCAAGGATAAGCAGACACCGAATTAGACCTATAATTCGATGAACGGGATTGGCTAACCAAGACCTATTGGTTCCAATCGAGCGATAGATAGGAAACGCGTCCTAAATAACCACTATTTTTGAGTTATCGCAACAACCCGATGGAATTTGTTTAACACAAACAAAAGTCGATTTTCTTTATAAAATTCTTGTCTGCCACTAATACAAAATGAAAGCCTTTAAATAGTTGAATTGGCAAGGCAATTCAACGCCTAAATGCTAATTGTAACAGCTAAATTAAAACAATGATGACCCAAATTAAAGACCCATAATGACTCTTTAAATCTAGCATACTAAAGGTCTTCTAAGAGCAAATAATAAGTATGAATTTAAATGGTATCAACCCAATAACTTAAACGTGCTAATTAACTACCAATTTCATGACCGACCCGTATCATATTCGTATCATACCCTCTCCCTTATAAAGGAATTGTCCTCAATTCCTGCAGACTCCCTTGCCTGTATACCACTTACTTGACTTGTTTGTGACGACGGGTTGTGTGCCCGTGCTATCCTCTTCACTTGAGTCGACCCTATTACTTCCAACGGACTCGACTCGACTAACCCAAAAATTTGCTGTTCCGCCCCTGTTTCTCTTTGAATATGGATTCAAACCAACCCAATTGGTGTTCGGGTTGTAATAATGGTTGACATCTCGGCGTTCCGGATTAACCCTTTTAAGGACGAATTTCATGCTTCCGGTTTTAATAAGCCGATACTTAACTTTTGCCCTACATTTCTCGACCCTTTTCGTTGCCTCTGCTTGCTTCCTTCCGACAATGGAGCTTTGATTGTATGGCCCTGTAACGCTGGACTTGGAAACACCCCTGAAGGCGGAAGTCGGGGGTGCGGGTCATTAGTGTCGAGACCAGAGACGAGCCACCCTCCACGGCAGTTCTTTCGGACAGGCTGCAGCTCAGAGAAATGGAAAACCCCATCTTCATTACTCCTTTTGACGCATGGATTCAACCCAATCCAAGGCGGGTGTGGCCAAGCTTCGGACTCCCTCCATTCTTTGTCCCAGTCTATTGGTGACGAAATCAACCAATTCGACGGACAATCTTGCGCTAAATGGTGGCCATCGCATATACGACACCCAACATTTTACATGGCTTGTATATCATTATCAAAGAGATTTTCGCTCTTAACCCGCTTAAGAACAAACTTGAGATCGCTATCTCGTTGAGGAGTGTCTCTAAACGCCTCACCCTTTTCTCCAATGCCTTCAACCTCTTCTCGGCATTGTGACGAGTGACCATGTTCTACGTACCCTGCCATGGAAGCCCTTCGAACTACCCTCGGGCCGCGGTTCTCCTCTACTCCTGGTTCGTCGTTGCGCTGTAATGGCACAGCCTGGTTGTGCACACTGAGTCGCCCCATAATGGGTGGTGTCCCATCATCGTAAATATCAAAGACAGGAGGCAAATCGGGATTAAAAATTCCCCCCTTTGGATCGTCTTGAAATGAGGTCATCAAGAGCCTTGGCTCTGATACCAAATGATACGAAATGAAATGCGGAAGCGGATTTGTTTGGCTGAAACAGTCGGAGTGACTGTTCGTTTTAAGAACTTGAGGTTCCATTATAGTAAAATACGCAAATAAAGAGTAGCAAGGATAAGCAGACACCAAATTAGACCTATAATTCGATGAACGGGATTGGCTAACCAAGACCTATTGGTTCCAATCGAGCGATAGATAGGAAACGCGTCCTAAATAACCACTATTTTTGAGTTATCGCAACAACCCGATGAAATTGTTTAACACAAACAAAAGTCGATTTTCTTTATAAAATTCTTGTCTGCCACTAATACAAAATGAAAGCCTTTAAATAGTTGAATTGGCAAGGCAATTCAACGCCTAAATGCTAATTGTAACAGCTAAATTAAAACAATGATGACCCAAATTAAAGACCCATAATGACTCCTTAAATCTAGCATACTAAAGGTCTTCTAAGAGCAAATAATAAGTATGAATTTAAATGGTATCAACCCAATAACTTAAACGTGCTAATTAACTACCAATTTAATGACCGACCCGTATCATATTCGTATCACTCCTCAATAACTCAGGAAGTGGAATCTCAGCACACGGTATGGGGGAGCCTGTGCACTAACCACTCTTCAGAATACTATGTTTTGTTTAGCTCTATTACATATGGAAACTTATAATGGCAACTTCGTCAAAACACCACAATGCATGATAAAACAGGCAACATGCAACAATCACACATAACCAAAGGCTTAATTACGGTTTAAAAGCAGACACGAGAGCGAAAGCAGCAACCTCTGAATCCATGCGATCATCATGCTGAACTGAATATTTACTAGGCACAACAATGATGACACCTTTCGACATCCCCAAAACAATGTAATTAAGATGCACTGCCAAGACCTGTGGTGTACCATATATAATCGCGCTTAAATGCTTGAGATTTTATAGCTCGGCTTATCGGATTATCAGCATTGACATCAAAGTATCTTAGAACAGTTGAAGCCTGCTTTTTCTCAAGCTTTTCAGCTACTTCTAATGGCGTCTTCTTAGCCTGTAACTTCTCCTCCATACTCGCACTATCGCTCTGTAATTCCCCCATTTTATCCGCAACCTTCTCAATACCAAACGGTTTTCTACTAGAATATCCGGAATAATCATCCGATTTTAGCCGCTGAATCAAATTATCCTTCACTTGATCGTAATTAGACGATTTTAATGTCGAAATTAGGGTTTGAGAATCAGTGCGTACCGAAACGACGTCGTTGTGATCGGAGTTGTTGAGAAGGTTGTCCACACGGCGGTGATTATCGTTTTTGTCGGAGAAGGGGGAGCAAGAAGAGGTGGAGTCAACAGCGGCATTGTGGCGGTGGAGTAATGAGTCAAGGTCGAGTTCGCCCGCCATTGATGGAGGTGATAGTGGATTGATGAGGTTTTTAGTCATGGTTTGGTTGAAGCTTTTTGTTTTGTTGAAGGTTGGTTATGTGAGTCGATCACGGATCACTCTCACCGTCAAAAACAGAAACGTAAACAATTCACTGAAACACTTAATACGAAAATGTAAAAAATTGACCGTCACAGACGGACTAATATAGGAAAGAGAGTTTGTGGACAGGTGGGACTCGTGGGAGTCAGATTGAAGAATCGACTACAACACGGATTAGGAATTAGGAAAACGTAAAGAATTGATCTCCTAAAAGAAAAGAAAAATAAATCGGTAGCAACCCTTACTGACTAGAGTAGTATAGTAGTATGAGACAAAGAAGAGTTTTTTGAGAGGTGGGAGACAAATTGAAAAACGAATATAAAAATTTTTAAAAAAAATTGGAGATGCGGGGTATCGATCCCCGTACCTCTCGCATGCTAAGCGAGCGCTCTACCATCTGAGCTACATCCCCATTGTTGATAGATTATTTCACTGACATTTTATAAAGTCATTTAGCCGTATAATACTACAAAAAATAATAACTATGAATAGGGCCCAACCGGGATCGAACCGGTGACCTATTGATCTGCAGTCAATTGCTCTACCACTGAGCTATGGACCCCTGTTGTTGATACAACAAAGTATACTAATATATATCGTTATATTAGCTTTGACGTTTGGAGAGGAGAAACGTCAAAATTTGTATCTATTTCAACAAGATTGATGATTGATTAATACTTACTTTGAGATTGACCAAAATAACTTCAATTTTATTAACAATATTTTTAAATTTTCTAGGAAAGGTGATGCATTGAAATTTTGTAAATAAACTGTGCCGAATACATATCCCCAATTGCTCGACCATACAACCGTGCTACATTTTACCCAAATGAAATAAAGAGATAAGACGTTCTTCATCATATACCTTTTATTTCCACACACAACATTAACTCTGACTGCCAAAGAAAAAAAAACGTTAATTCTAACTAATTCCTATATAAATGTTTGTCAAACCGATAACATCAATAAACCAAAACATAACCTATGACATAATGTCAAATACATATCTAATTATGCAACTACCAACAAGAAAATAACTAAATAAGCCAACAAGAAAATAGGCTTTTACTCGTCTTAGTTATGTCGGTTATTGTTTGGAGTTTGTTTAGCTAGTCTTTCACTCTTTCTTTTTTTATTAATGTATTTCCGTTCCTCTTCTTAAAAAATATATATATACAAAATCAAACCCAAGTACTTAACCATTACCCCAACTCTTCTAAATCAAAATACTCTCCATTTTCCATCAAACGTTAAGATTTGTCCGAAGACAAAATAAAAGTTGGAAATATTTAACACACTTGAATCTTCACCTCGGTTTTTGAACAATCCAATTTCACATGAATTTGTTACTTTTCATTTAACATTAATCATACTCTGCATCTGCTTTTTTTCGGGTATAAAGCAAGCCACAAGGACAAAATCTGATACTGATAGAATTAAACTCAAATCCTGAACACCATGTCTCATAATTTAACCTGTTAAAGCTACCTGACATCCGCACTCCTAATCGCTAATACCTAATCAATAGTCTAGGAGACAAAACAATGATACACAACTTCTTGTTTACGACAAACATATCCATCTTAAACAATAAAACAAATCATAGATATATGAGACAAAAACACAATGCCTAAAGAATGACATATTGTCGTCCCATCCATGATCCACCTAAAATTATATTTAGGCCTTGTTTATTTGAATTTAATTTCAGCTTATTTCCTCTATTCAATTCAGTTTCATTTAGTTGAGTTCAAGTGTTCAACTATCTATTTACTAATTAACTCTTATTCCAGTTTAATTTAGCTATTTTTAACCAAAAAGAAAATGACTTAATTCGTTTTATACTCGAAACGGAGATATCCATTAAGCTAACTTATGGGATATTGATAACTTGATAAGGATTTAATTCACCTCGTGACCCACAAATGTCCAATATTTGTGGTTGAGTTAGTTCACTTGTTTTTTCTCCTTTATTTTCCCTCATGCCAATTATTATATGATCAAATTCATCAAAAACTCATTTTTTTCTCACAAATCTCAATTCCTTCCTTCATTCCTCATTGTATTCTCCGTCCTTTTTTTTTCCACCCTTTTTATTCCCTCAAACACTTCATTCCTCTCCCATTTTTCCTCCATTTTTCCACAACATTGTGAATTGTATAATTTCAAATTAAAATATTAACTATGGTTACTTCATTGGGTGCTCCAAAAATCATTCAATCTCTCAATATTAGATCTTGTTCTAATGAAAGATCACATTTTGATCATGTTAGATCAATACCCACTTCTTCTTTTCTTGGATCTGTTCAAAAACTTTGTGTTTCTAAATTACCCAATTCGAATTTGAATCAATTTCGATCTGTTTCTTCCTCTGTTAATGCTGTTTCTGAGGTTGTTAGGGAGAAGAAGTCCAAATCTTCTGCTGGTTCTGCTTCTAATCTGGTAATTTGCTGTTCATTTGGTTAATTTTAATTAAATAACACTTAATTTGTTGTTTAAATGTTGTTTTACTTGCAAATTGTTTGTTTTTTTATTAAGAAAAAGAATGGATTTTGATGCTTATTCATAGCATGCTTATTAAAACTGTAAAATTGCGTGATACCCTTCATTGAATACTCCCTCCTTCCCAATAATTTGTTTACCTTTTTATTGTTTGTGAGCGGTATTTAATCAGAGTTAAACAAATGATTGAGACGGAGGGAGTACATTTGAGTCGCGTACCCATCGTTGGTGGAACCATTGTACAGCCCCCTGAACCTCATTTAGTGATAACACTAGTAGCTATATATTGTGTTGCTAACACAAGGGTAAGGCTGCGTACATTTGGCCGCCTTACTCCGCAATTTGGGGAGCCATTGAGGCACTGTGTTGTACACAATAGAACCGTGTTATGTAAGACTAACAAGAAGTGATGAATTCCTTCTACTTTTAATTATAGTGGGTGAAGTTCGAATCTTTTCGATAATATCGCTATGATTTTCATGCAACTGCGATTGGATGAGCTTGATTGTTACTAAAATGGAGTAGAGGTGTTCAAATGCGGGCTTGGGCCGGGCTCACGTTTAATTTTTGGCCCACTGACAAGCGGGTTAGCGGGTTCGGGACGGGTTAATGGGTTGGGCCTTTGTATTTTTCTTAAAATGCCTTGTCCGTACCCGCTTTTTTAGCGGGCGGGATGGGTCGGGTTCAATGGACGGGACGACCCATGAACAACTCTAAAATGGAGGTAGTTTGTACATAACTTTGCGTATCATTCTGGGTAGAATGACTATTTTTTGCTAGTTAAGCTGGGATAGAACAAGATTTCTGAAGGTTTTTAGTGATTTTTGTGTAGCCAATTACAAAGTGAATGACTTATAATTCATGTGGATGGCTTTTGATAGAGTTTCGAGGATTGGTTATTATTTACCCAATGATGTGGGATGATGTGATAATGGTGGGGGGTTGGGTTGGGTTGGGGTTCCTACCGCTGTGGTCGTGTTGACGCCCTTATGGCCTCTTTTACCTCTTTTACTAGTTGTTACACGGTAACTATTTGCTTGTACTAGATCCCCTTGCCTCGCCACAGGCATAAGCTTTTGAGTCACATGGATACGTTCTTCCATTATTAGTTCTAGTGAGTCAAGTTTGAACTTTTTTTGCTTATACCCTTATGCAGTAGCGGAGCTACGGGGGCTAGCCCCGTCACCCCTGACAACAATATTAAAATATGACTTTCTTATAATTTTCGTATTTTTCTCTCGTTATTCTACAACATCACTAGTTTTCCATAACCAAAGTTGGTTGGTGTGAGCGCTAAGAGCTCTCATCTCTTAAACAAGTGGTCAGGGGTTGGGGTTCGATTCCTGACTCTTGCGAATGAAAAAATCAAACTTGGGAGGGGTCTACCCATTAAGTTGCCTTTAGTACCCCGAACGAGACCTTTGATTCCTGGTTGGCCTTATGACAAGTAAGCAATTGGCTAGCTTGGTTCATATTAAATGAAAACAGTCTGAAACTATTGTCGTTAGAGACCTTAGAGTTATTGGTTTTTGTAGTTAATTGGGAAAAGAAAAGAGTTTTGATATTTTAATGATTTCTGTGTGTAGCTGATCACAAAGGAGGAAGGGCTTGTGCTGTATGAAGACATGATATTAGGTAGAGTGTTTGAGGATATGTGTGCTCAGATGTACTATAGGGGAAAAATGTTTGGGTTTGTCCATTTATACAATGGACAAGAAGCCGTTTCAACTGGGTTTATCAAACTATTGACGCAGAAAGATTCTGTAGTTAGTACTTACCGTGATCACGTTCATGCACTTAGCAAGGGTGTCCCGCCACGTCAGGTAATGTCCGAGTTATTCGGGAAAGCAACTGGTTGTTGCCGTGGTCAAGGAGGGTCTATGCATATGTTCTCCAAGGAGCATAACCTTCTTGGAGGTTTTGCCTTCATTGGGGAAGGAATTCCCGTGGCAACGGGCGCTGCATTTACTAGCAAGTATAAAAGAGAATTAGGGGAAAACTGTGATGATGTCACCGTCGCCTTCTTCGGGGACGGGACCTGTAACAATGGGCAGTTCTACGAGTGTTTGAATATGGCAGCGTTGTGGAAATTGCCCATTATCTTCGTAGTGGAGAACAATTTGTGGGCAATTGGTATGTCCCATTTGAGGGCAACTTCAGATCCAGAGATTTGGAAAAAGGGGCCCGCTTTTGGAATGCCAGGGTTCCACGTAGATGGTATGGATGTTCTAAAGGTCAGGGAAGTGGCTAAGGAAGCAGTCGGCCGGGCTAGGAGGGGTGAAGGCCCAACTCTGGTGGAATGTGAAACATATAGGTTTAGAGGGCACTCTTTGGCTGACCCTGATGAGCTTCGTGACCCTGGTAAGACTCTAGATTCCTCAATTCAATTCTTTTGGTCTGTCACAGCGGAATTGTTAAATTACATGTGATCTTTTTACATGGGTAGTCATATATATAGGACACTCCTGCATAATGTATTTGACATTACGTTATGCATAATGTCGAGTAATTGAATGGATGTTAATGACTTAATGACAGCATCAAAGCTGTCGCGGTTGCTCTCTTCATACCAAAAAGGCAAAAAATATTAATTGTGAATCACTTGTGTTTTTTACAGCTGAGAAAGCTCACTATAGTACTAGAGATCCAATAGTAGCCTTGAAGAAGTACATACTGGAGAACAGTTTAGCCACAGAAGCTGACCTAAAGGCCATAGAGAAGAAGATAGATGAACTAGTCGAAGAGGCGGTTGAATTTGCAGATGAAAGCCCAACTCCTCAACGATCCCAGCTTTTGGAGAATGTGTTTGCTGATCCCAAAGGCTTTGGTATCGGACCTGATGGTAAATACAGGTGCGAGGATCCCAAGTTCACTGAAGGCACTGCCCAAGTCTAACCGTTCTTTTGGATCTTTTTCTACTCCGTATGACTTCCCCTTAGGTTTTACCTTTTGTATTACTGCTGAATATTGTCCCTGCCATTCGCAATCCTTTATGTAATGTTTATTTATTTATACAGGAGGAATGTCTCTGTTAGGTTTTTGGTATTCACATCAGTTCTTTTATCTCCTGCAATGTATGAGTTATGCCATTTCTTTTTTGCTGGATATTAATGCATGTATTCAATGCAAATATCTCTAATCTTAGACCGGACGAAACAGCCCCAACCCAAGGCCGAATCAAACCTGAACCGGCCTAATAGAATATGACCTGGATCTTGATTTGAACTGATCCAACACGTACATGGCCTGAACTTTGTTGAACCCGATAATAAAATGCTCAAAATAATCCTACCTGACTTTATCAGGCTTGAATGACTTATGTGCCATGTCTACGTACTCTACACCGTCTGCTGTCCATGCTGCTCAGTAAGATCTTTCATTTAAGTGGTTAGCTGAGAATACACAGCTGAAATAGTACAGGATCTTGGTGACTCAGGCCATCGAACCATGGCCAAATACTGCTAGTTGTTAATGCAAGAGGAAATGTAATTGAATATTTGAATCAACCTTTGCATCTTATATTGGATTCCACTGGCTAACAAAATAATAGGGAGAAAACAGTAACTAGATTACTAATACAATATGCACGAAATGACATTAATTTCTCAGGTTTCAAATGAGCACTCTTCGCAGTTCCTACACAAATATGCGTCCATTTCACAAACAGGGATACATATCGTTGCAGCATGATCTGTTTCACATGCCTATAGATCCAAAATGTTTCGACTTTCTGGTGATCACAAAAATTAAGACGGCCACAATTGGTGAAACATTTGTCCTCCGACTTGAGGACTGCTGTCATACAATCTAAAGCTGAAATCCGCCATAAGTTGATGTTCCACTAGGCAAAAACCATGACTGATTGTTTAGAGTTTGTAGGGGAGTCACCCAGCTTTACACTTTCACTAGAGTGCTCGAATTTAGAGGGTATCATGCAATGTCAATACAGAGGGATAGTCTTTCTGTCCTACACAAGTACACAGTCCTACCGGTTCAAATGGTGACAGTAAATTCTCGCCCAAATATTCACAAGACACGGAAAATTATAGATCTAACAATACCAACAGAGTAGTGTCTATCATATATTCGTATGAGACAATTTCGCATGCGAGACCAATCCAAAGTTCCAGAGTTGTGCACTCTCTTTTAACTTTTTTGTGTACTCAGGCTCCCATAATCAAACTTTCCTCGACTTGGCCTGTATCTTCTTGACAAGATATTCCTCCAAAGCGACACCAGCATCGACTATCCTAGTATAGGGTGTAATCTCAACTTTCAAAACCTCATCCAACAAACGATCCACTCTATCCACTTCCTCCACCTCGAAAATCTTAGGTACCACTTCCTCCCATGTACCGCCATATGGCGTTTCCCCGTGTTTTAACAACTCTCCAAGCACCCCACAAGCTTCCTCTATCCTACCCACATCACACAAACCTTTAATCAAACGATGAGCAATCGAAAAATGAGGAGAAAAACCTTTAGACATCATCTCCACCATATACTTCCTTGCCTCATCATACATCCCTTGATCAACCAATCCACCAACTAAAGTCCTATACGACTCCAAATTCGGCAAACAACCATTCAAATACATATCATCCAAAACCTTAATCGCATCAAAAGCACGCCCCTCTCTACACAATCCCACCACAACCGTATTATAATGTATGATATTCGGGTTACACCCTTTAACTTTCATTCGACAGAGCAACTTATACGCTTCCTTAAGCTGCTTCTTCCTGCACAAACTATTCAATAAGGTCGTGTAGCTCAGTGTATCAGGCACAAAGCCTTTATTCAACATATCATCAAGTAAATCAACCGCTTTCGAAACCTGACTCTTCCTACACAATGCCTGCATCAAAATCCTATAAGATTCAACATCAGGCATAACATCTCGTTTAAACATTTCATTGAACAGCTTATATGCAATACTAATTTGATCATTATAACAAAATGCTTTCATCAAAAGATTATAACTTTTCACATTAGGGTCCACACCATACTTATGGGCAACCCTAAAAACATCGTAAGCCGGCCGAAGAAAACTCCGATTAGCTACAAGTATAGTAAGAAGATGATTAAGGTGTTTTGACGTCGGTTTGCAATTATACCCAACAATGTTATAGAACATATTAAGCGCTTTTTCGGGCAATTGGGCATCACCGTAAATGCAAATTATACGCGAAAAAAGACCCGGAGTTGTCGGATACCCATGTCGTTTTAGCTGCATTAACACATCCTCCATGAATGAAAAATGGCGGGAATTTCCGAGTTTTAAAATTAGGGCATGGAAGGTGGAGTAATGGTGACGGAAATTGGGTTGGCGGGAAGCTAAATCGAAGATTTCTTTGGCTAAAAGAGGATCGGATTGGGAAGAGATTAATTTGTGGATTCGAGATGGGGATGAAATTAGGGTTTTTGGGAAAATATCTGGGTTGTTGTTGATTTGGGGATTTAGGGTTTTGGGTTGTTCTTGTTGTTGTGATTGTGATTGTGCTTGTGATTGTGATTGTTGTTGGTCGATTTGTGAGTGGAAATTAAGGGTGAAATTATGGGAGAAATGTTGAATTGTTCTTGTTTTTGTGTGTAGAAGAGAGCTGAAGGAGAAGAAGAGAGATCGTTTCATTTTGGAAAAGTATTTGAAAATGTTGTTTGATGATCATTAGTAACTTATGTCAGTATGTTAATGGGTGGATACAAGTAGATCCGACAAAGGCAGCCCGATTTAATTGATCCGATCTAAAAAAATTGACCCGAGTTTTGAAATAGACCCGAACCCGAACCTGAATTGATCTGACCCAACCCGAACATGACCTGAACTTTCTTAACCCAATAATTAACCCGACCTAGAAATGACCCGAGCCGATACCGGCTAGCCCGAAAATGACCCGACCAAACATAACTCTAATTGAACCGAAAAGGTTTGAAATAGCTTTTTCTCTATTATCCATTGACCAGGGAATGACCCGAATTGAAATAACCCGACCCGCTTGACCCAAAAATGACATGACTAGCATATCAAAATAGACCCGAAACCTGAAATAACCTGGCCCGACCCAACCCCGACCTGATTGACCCGTTTGTCAGGCCTAGAACAAGTGGATATCGTATCCGTTATAGTCCGGATTCCAGTCGGGTAGAGCTACTAGTACTAGGGCAGTAAAGCTCTCTCTCATAAGTTTTAACACTGATGCATTTCCTGAGGGGTTGAACACGAGACCTCTCATGGGTAAAAGAGCTCTGAATGTACATGTCGCTACTCACTACTAATGACGTGTCTCTAGTATAAAACACACCACTATTAGTGACATGTTTAAGTAAACTAGAGGGAAGTGGACGTTGGATTACATATGCAATAAAACTGAACAGACACGTCACTATTAATGGCGTGTCTTTAGAGGAAAAAAGTGTTGTGTTTGTTTATCCTACAGATACATAGATAGTGACTTATATTCCTCAAAGTGTTGATCAGACACGCTACTAGTAGTGACATATTCCTATATACGTCACTATCAGTGACGTGTTTGTTTATCCTGTAGATCAATAGCTGTTAACTTTATGGTCACGAGTGGCGAATACACACGCTACTGTTAGTGGCATGTCTCTGGAACACATCATTGGTAGTTGTGTGTTCAGGATGACAAAGTTTTGTTTTCTTCTATCTAGCTACAACAAACACGTCATTACCAATCCTGAGTGTTTAGTCCGGTCTCGGCTTCTTAAGAACTATAATTCCCCGCCAACGTAAATACCAATTTGGCAAAAACTTTCAAAATTCGAACCAAAAAACCAAATATCTTATTTTTAAGTACTACTGTACTTTTTTTATTAAAAAAAAGAAAAAAGAAAAAAAAAACAGATTCTCGGATTCTTACACAACCACTTGACTTAACAAAGTTATAAACACTTCGAAACTATTCTTCTTATCGGATAATTGTAGGTGCAAATGTGGCCAAGTTTGCACAAGTTTCAATTTTCAACACTTATGAAAACGAAAACAAACTTATACCTATTCCGAAAAAAAGGGCCGCAACTCTTGAATTATTGGGCAATAAAATGTGGTGGTACCACACTAAGGACCAATTATAAAGTAAAGTAGCATAAAGGCCCAAAACGACAGCAAACGACGGCAGCATCCCCATAAGCCACAATTTATGTCCAATTGCAAACGACAGCTTGTGGGTCGGGTCAACAATAGGTCCATCAAGGTACGGGTCAAGTCGGTTTATTTGGGTTATTTCCGGGTCAGGTAAGTCACTTTTTAGTCTCAAATCATCCTTATCAGATCATATAATTCAGGTCGAGACAGATTTACCAAGTCTAATTACACTCCTAAAACGTTATTCAAATCAATTATTTCCCTAAAAACTATTAAAATTACGAAATTTTTCGTTTAATAGTAGAATATTCCAACTTAAAGTCTACAAATAGTATTTTGTTTTCCAATTTATTTTTGTAAAGAGAGATACAAAGACGAATATGAATATATGTTGCCAACGAAATCTACTTCGACTGGTCTTCTATAAAACCGTCATACTCCGTATATCATAAAGTCTCGTACTCTCGTTTTAAATTCAGGACCCTCCTCAATAATTACCCTCGAGAAAACTGTCTTTCCGCAAATACCCTTTTTGCCAAAAGAATCCGACTGGCCAAACAAATTCATGCAGTGATTCAGTATTTCAGTCCTATAAATTGCATTGCATACAGTCTGGCACCAAAACAATTTATTGACCAAAAATCATTAAATTTGTTACATCTTTCTATTTTATTTTACTTTTTTCAACAACCCATCTTTCAAAAACACAATAAAACCTTGATTTCATTCAACAAGTTTCAATCTTTTTCACCAATTATTAAACCCTTTTCCGCATTCTTCCTGTAAGTCATCTTTTTCATTATTTTTCCGTCTCGTATTTTAATTAAAGATAAACATATGACAGAGACGGCACGAGTATCAAATTTAATCTGCCCCGTGCATGTTTAAGTTTTGCTGTGTAAAGCCACCTTTTTGAGTCATTAATTAATGATGTTTTAATATGTGTCATTGATTGATTTGACAATTTCTGTATTCCTATCCTTGTTGAATGATTATTATGTTGTTAATTATTATTTGGGTTCGAAGTGATGTCCATGTCTTTTGATGTCCTTTTCATCTTAATCTTTTTGTAACTTTTTTGTCATTCTGTTATTAGATACTCCTATTCATATTCATTGCCCTTTAAATACATAAATTCTCCGTTTAAGACGGACATATTCGTTTTAAAACTTAAAACGGGTCTATTCATCATTTGCTTTAAATATATGCTCCTGTGTACAAGTCTAATCATATCTTACTGAAACATCAACTGCTATTGCTGGTAAATTTGTGTTTTTTTATTTGTTTTGATATCTGCTTTGTTTTTATAATTATGATGAATTGCTGCCTATTGCTGATAGACAGTCCCTTTGTGTTGTTAGTACATGGGTAAGGTTGCGTACATTCGACCCATCATTACCTAGCAATTTGCGGGAGTCTAGGGCAATGTTGTTGTTGTTGTTGTTGTTGTTGTTGAGGCATTAGGGTAACCTTATTATTGATGATGAATTGAATTGCTGCTCAGTGTTTTTTTGGCAAATTGATCAAAAGGGTGTGTTAATTTGATTGTTTTGGGAAGTAGGCAGTCTGCGCTAACTAGCAGTCCTTCGATACAATTCTCAACTTAATTTAATCTTGGGTCATTCAGAAACAACCTCTTTGTGTTGCTAACACAACGATAAGGATGTGTATATCCGACCCTCTTTACCTCGCAGTTTGCGGGAGCCATTAAAAAACAGCATCTAAATAATTGAAATAAGGTGGGAAACAAAAGCAAGTTGATTTATTTGATTTTTTGTCATATTGCATCAATGGCTTTCTGTTATTGGGTACTTTTTGGCTGTTCATTTTGTATGGTCTTTTGAGATTCCACTTTCGGTTGCTTGCTAATTGCTATCTCGCAATTATGGCTTGCTGTTACTATATGTTGGCATAATGGCATTATACATTGATGGATCTTGCTTTTGTGATCCTTTAATATTCGTTATGATTCATGTGATTACCTAACATGAGTAGGTTTTAATGTTCAATACTACAACAGCAAAATACTGTGTGTGGATGTATGGTACTGTGATCAACAGTTTTAACTCTGTATTACTCACTTAATGTTAGGATTAGTGGCTTGATTGTTGCATACAACCGTCTCACACAAACCTCGATGATTATATGTAGCTCTGCGTTGAAAAATGTCAGATAGAAGTTTGATTAGGTCTTTCATTCGTGTTTTATGAGCCTTGGAATGGGTATAAGTGCACTTTGCTTGTGTGGTGGTGTGTTAACAAAAATTACACTAAGTGCATGTGGCTTGTTTATTGTTGCATCATTCTATGATTTTCTCAAGGAAATATATTTATTGCCATGTTTACTTTCTTTAGAGTGGAGGTTTCCCCTTTTTATGACGGTTTGTTGATGCTGAGATGTACCTAATACTTCAAAGATAAAGGATGTAAGACATTGGGCTGTGTGATGTTCAGGACGCGCATAATGTTAAATTTTCAGATTTTCTGGTTTGATTTCTCTGTTGTTTTGAATAGATACATACTAGCTAACGCGATTTTTATTGCGTTAGGAGTGGCTTATGCTTACAGTGTTTTACTGCATTTGCATCTTAATAGTGGTTCTGACTTCTGTATGACAATCCATATTAGCTGACGGCCTGACGCCAAATCATTTCTCAACCCATAGCTCTTTCTTTGTCTTTGTTTTATCACTTATGTTTGATTATGAATGCTCTTTTTAATTATATGGATGTAAACAAAGAGGATAGTCTTTTTTCTCTTTTTAACCCGGAACATCTTATTAAAAATTGTTTCTTAGTCATAGATATAAAAAAGAACTTAATGTTAGTTGCTGGTTTCCATTATCCT
Source organism: Silene latifolia (assembly GCF_048544455.1). Taxonomy (NCBI): domain Eukaryota; kingdom Viridiplantae; phylum Streptophyta; class Magnoliopsida; order Caryophyllales; family Caryophyllaceae; genus Silene; species Silene latifolia. The sequence continues at coordinate 8,306,240 of NC_133531.1, forward strand.
GGTATAGTCTCATCGGCTTTGGAATCTTTCTTTTCTGTCTGACTTGGAAGCGTACATGCTTCTACTAACAGGAAGCATACAGTCTTCTAGTGTCCTATTATTATAAATAGCTCATAGGAAGGTGTCTCAGAGAAGCCTTGTAGAGCTGCGCAAGTTTGTAATCGACTCCTCCACTAGTAGGAGAAATGTTAGTGGTAGGTCTAGGACTCCGCCCTTGTACCAATAGCAACGGGTTTCGACTGCACTAGTTATATTCCAGTGAGCTGTTTAAGTAAAAGAATTGACCTGTTGGTGTTATTTATGGGAGTTTTTTTGGCGTTCTGCCACACAATTAAACTTTCTCTTATGTGTCGGAATCATCTTTTGGTGTTTGCAACATATATGTTTGTTACAAATAATGAATTTCTCGTTCTGTTTAAAAAGAAGCTCCAGTATCTAAATTGTTTGCGGGTAGTGACTGTTTACATTCCCATTGCAAATAAATATGAATGTTTTGAGTTATCTGGAACACGTAGTTTATATGACAGTAATTTCTTTTATGCAGTAGATCCTGAATCCTGAACTTTTGCTGAGATGGAAGTACACAATTCTCATGACACACACATTGTTGAGATACAAAGAGACGCTGCTAATGGAAAGAAAGAGGTTGCAGGAGGAAGAAAGTTCTGCGGTGAAGTTCACTGTGAATTCAAAAGTGCCGGAGCAAGCTCAGAAGACAATGCCGAGCGATCAGCTTCTATGAGGAAGCTTCTTATAGCCGTTGCACTATGTGTTGTATTCATGTCAGTAGAAGTTGTTGGTGGAATTAAGGCCAACAGTCTTGCAATTTTGACTGATGCCGCCCATTTGCTGTCAGATGTTGCTGCTTTTGCTATCTCTTTATTTTCTTTATGGGCCGCAGGCTGGGAAGCTACTCCGCAACAATCTTATGGATTTCTCCGTGTTGAGATATTGGGTGCCCTCGTATCCATCCAACTTATATGGGTTCTTGCCGGAATTTTGGTTTATGAAGCCATACAAAGGCTTATAAATGAGACTGGTGATGTTGATGGCTTTCTTATGTTTTTAGTTTCTGCCTTCGGTTTGGTGGTCAACATAATTATGGCCCTTGTCTTGGGTCATGATCATGGTCACGGTCATGGTCATGGTCATAGCCATGGGCATGAACATGAACATGGTCACGGACACGGACACGGACACGGACATGGACACAAGCATGGGAATGACCATGGACATGTCCACAAACATGATCACTCAGAGCCACTTATAAAAGACTCTCATGATAGCGATGAACACAAAGTAAATGGCGGTCAGGGAAAGAAAAGGAGGAATATAAACGTCCAGGGTGCGTATTTACATGTTCTTGGCGACTCAATTCAAAGTATTGGTGTGATGATCGGAGGCGGTCTTATCTGGTACAAACCAGAATGGAAGATAGTTGATTTAATATGCACCCTTGTATTTTCAATCCTTGTTCTCGGAACAACTATCAAAATGTTGAGAGATATACTAGAAGTCCTAATGGAGAGCACACCTAGAGAGATAGATGCATCCAAGCTTGAAGAAGGATTATTAACAATGGAAGAAGTTGTCGCAATCCACGAGCTTCATATATGGGCCATCACAGTGGGAAAGGTTCTATTGGCCTGCCATGTCAAAGTCCATCCCGAAGCAGATGCTGATATTGTCCTCGACAAGGTGATAGATTACATAAGACGGGAGTATAACATCAGTCATGTTACAATACAAATTGAGCGTTAATCTACTCTTTGATGTCTCGGGGTTAACTAGCTAAATTATTAATCCAAGTAGTTTTATTTTTTGTTTCCTAATTAGTTTGCCTGTTGATTAGACTTAACAATCTCTCTCCCTGGGAGGATGTTTGCTGTGCAAGTATGAATGATAAAATCTTCTGTTTGCCCATATTTTTAAACGTAATTTTTTTGTTCCGTATCTTCTCCATTTTCTGTTTTCTTCCCTTTAATGCTGAAAACGTTGCAGTTAAGTAGTTTTAAAGTGCAGTAGGCTGGGAAGGAAGAATCAAGTAAATGCTCATTTTGCAGACATCATTCCATTGATGTTGAGGGCTATACATCATCTATTCACTAATTCCGCAGTTCGTTGCAAGAACTTTGTCAGGTACCTTCTTTTCAGTTAGCGGTCACAGCTAATTAGATGTCTGCTTTTTTGTTTGAACCTCGTCCTGGCATATATTTGCTGGCATTGAATATCATCTCTAGTGATCTGTGTTCTGCTTCACGGCTGAGTTTCTTGCCGTGTTTTTGTCATGAAGGGTTGGCGGATAGTGTCAGGGATATGCATGATATCTAATACTCGCATTAGGTTAATATACTATATCAGCCTAAGATACACATTATGACTTTGTTTGGATAGAGAGATTTGGATAGAAAGGAAACGGAAAGAAAAGTAGTCGGACTAGTTCCAAAACTCAATTGTTTGGTTAGTGAATTGGGTTAGAAAGTATCGAGGGAAGCGAAATATAGTTATTCATTTTCCTTCCTACAAACCAAATTAGCGGGTTTGGATAGTGAATAGATTTGATTTTTGAAAGGTATACAACCCCTTCCTTCTCTCGTAGACGGGGTACACCGTACACTAGGTAAAATATAGTCGTAGGTGTATAAATTGTGGATGATTGCTTGTTTTAGTTATTATGTGATTATTCGATGGGGTTGACAATGTATATTTTGTGTAGATTAATAATCTTCCCTGTTGGTTCCTCGGACAGGAAATGCATAGAGACGGAGAAAAGAGGATACGAAGCCGAAAGTCACACCCCTCTTGGATAGAAGATAAGATTTATGGTATGCTTTCGGCTTTCCAACAATATGCAGAAATTCACTGTTCTTGTCAATAAGGAAATAGTGTTCCCTTGCCTATTTATCGCAGGTGGGCTGCGGACGTGGGGCCCTGAACCGTCTCGGGTCTAGAAATGGCTTGGTGAGGTCGTACATTCACTTATGACTTGTTTTTACCAGAAAGCTAGGTTTTACTACCGGTGTCGTCACTGTCAGGTGTTCCTGTTCCTGTAACCGACCCCTTTAGTTCTATGGAAATGTCTCGTTCGGTTTGGGCACATGTGTTAACGTATGTGAATGGATTACGAGTTGGACAATATAATGTCCGTCAAAAATGAGAATTTGTGTACAAACCACTAAACCAGGTTACGTATAGTTAAATTATGATGAAGCAAAGTACAAAGTGATTTGATAGAACCTAGTATCGGGATCTACAAGAAAGTGTACAGTATTATTTATATGCCTTTGTTTATCAGCTAAAGACCATACAATGCATTATGCGTAGTCCCATCACGTAAGCCCTCAGGTGTATCAGGTCCGTCCTTCCAGACATGTTCATTACAGAACAAGCCCACAGCTTCTTGTCTTTGACTACACCTCCCCAATTTCGACCCGACCCATTTCGCTTAATTGACCCGTTTTGTATTGAACAGAACATAACTTATAGAATAAATTCGTCTTATGGTGTGAAACAGTCATTTTATTAGTTGAACACTCATTTATTGATATCAATAATGTGTTTTTATAAATGAAATGAGTGTCTAACACGGTAAGACGATTTTCTACAACATTTATTGTTTTTTTTGGTGTGTACCATCCGGCTTATTCTGAATTTAGTTGGGTAAAGTTCTCCCTTTTGAGTTTTAACATGGTTGCATCCTCCTCAAGGCTCGAACCCGAAACCTTTACTTGCCCTGAATTTTTTCCTCTTTGGAGTTTTAACATGGCTGCAGAACAAGCCCACAACTTGTTGTCTTTGACCACACCTCCCCAATTTCGACCCGACCGATTTCCACTTAAATTGACCCCTTTTGTATTGAACCGAACATAACTTATAGAATCCGACCGTCTTATGGCTGTAAAACGGTCATTTTATTGGTTGAACACTCATTTGTTACTATCAATCAATAATGTGTTTTTATATATGAAATGATTGTCTAACACGGCAAGACGATTTTATACATCATTTATTGTGTTTTTTTTTGGTTACCCAAGGGAACACCAGAATACCTTGCAAACCCGGGACCAGGTAAGTCATCAAGGTTGCCCTTGATGGCAGGTGGATACCGTAGCACTCCCGTGTAGGGAGTCGAACCCGGGATCTCTCAATTCGTTGCCATTTTGCAACACTTTGAGGCACTCCCGCGCTCCACTACACTCAAGCCACTACATTCGTTGCCATTTTTTGTGTGTGTACACCATTCTTGTTTTGTCTGAATTTAGCTGGTAAAACCCTCCCTTGTGAGTTTTAACATGCTGGGTTCTAACCCGAAACCTCTACTCAAGCAAAAATAATCTCTACGAGTTGATGTAAGAGCATCTTGATGGTTTGGGCAGGACTTGCTTTTGCGATTTCATAAAATCAAGTAGTCAAGAAATTTCAACCATTGGAGTGGCCATGTAGACTAGCTTTGCCCAAAAAATTTTAAGCTAGTAGCTCCATGAGCTACTTGCTTAAATGGACCCACAAATGTAATTTAACCAATAGGAAAATAGTTATCCTATTAATAAAGTTTTAATTTTTTTTTGGAAATTTGGAAATTGAATAAATAAATAGAGAAGTATATTAAGTGGGTTTAATTAAGCTAGTAATAAGTTGGTTAAATCATTGGAGTAAATTAAATTTTTAAAATGGTTTGTATTTAAGAAAATGATATGTGAAAAGGTAAAGTTTAGTGGCAGTAACTAACAATTGTAGATCTTTCTAAGTCTTCGTGAATATACATTTATCATTTTATTCTGACTAGAATAATTTGAATTATGCCGAAAAACTAGACATAAAACATCCCAATCTAATGTGACTTGGCCGGATTTTTTTCCTCACTGGAGTTTTTTTCCTTCCTTTTTTCTGGTTGTAACCTTTTCGAAAGCACTTGAATTACAAACGTTTAAATTAATACTATATGTTTTTTCAATTGTATGTCGCTTTCGCTTTTCAAATTAAGATGCTGAATTTCAATGTCAATTTACTCAATAGTAACATTTCCAAAATTCGCATGGAAATGCGGGTCTGAGAAATTTGTCATTTACATGAGTACATGACAAAAAAATCAAGTACTTTTTTTTTGCAATAAAAAAAATAAAATAAAAAAAATCAAGTACTTAAACAAGTAGAAACAGTAAATTTGAGGAGCAAATACTTCGTACAAGTGAAGAAGGTCTAGCGCACATGCTACTTCCTGACATAGGTTAAAAGTTGAATAATTTCTTCAGATGATGGGAAAAAGTTACCGTACTAAATTACTACTCCGTAACAAATATGGGCAACGTTAAGATGTGGTAAATATCAACAGTGCAAGATCTATTCTGTTATAGAAGTGTACCGGGACTAAAGAGATACTATGACATACTCCAATATAAACATGACCAAATTTACGAGTCATTTGAATCGGGAACAAATTGTGTTAGTGGCGGAGTTAGGGGAGGACTAGCAGAGTAACAGGGATGCTCGACGCTCGTTTCTGCTGAAGAATAGAAACTTCAAGGTTTTTAGTAGAAATCTTCGAACTTTTTAATTTTCAAAGTTTACTTTCTACAATGATCTATTTATCCCCGTTGAAAATTTTCATCCCGTAAGTTCAAATCCTGGCTCTCCCCTAAATAGGGTCATTTCAAACTGGGTTATTTAAGTTTTGATATGGTACGACTGTACGAGTATGTTATTATTATTGAGCAATTTATAAGGAAGCAATAAAATTTGGGTTATATCAGATCAATTCGAGTTGGAGTAGCACCCCGGGCCGAAGCTCGGTTTACTTATCATTGAGCCATTCTAGATAGGGTAGAGAGTATATAGAGAAGTGTAAAGAGTCCCTACAAGTGTCTGTCCTCAATGCTGGACAATCCTGGCTCACCAATAATGCTTAGGGGACCTTTGCATGTCTCTTTAATTTTCTTCATCATCTTTTGTTAGATCATCCATAATATACATTTGTGTTTGATTCATTTGAAAAAACCGATACTCCGTATAAACGAAATCGTTACGTTAATTATCCGACTATACAGAGTTATCTGTTAGCTTAGTTGTTAAGGACGAGCTTAATGAAATAGTGAAAACGATAGGTTGCAAGTTTAAATCTCATTCAGTGTAATATCGTACATGCCGAGAGCCCTTCTTTTACGAACAAAAAACATTAGACAACTTATTATAGATACAATCAGGGGTGGAGTTAGGATTTGAATTCAGCTGGGGTGAACAGATAATGATATAAAGAAAATTCGAAAAACGATGGAAAATTTAATCTAAAGACTTTGGAATTTTCATCTGTCAGCGGGAGCTAGCACCGCTCTGTTATCTCCTAGGCGAGGGATGTAATATCTTTGATAGCAGTAACAAAGTTAATATTTTATTTTTAGGTCATGTTCTTTTTTACTTAATTTCAGCTCATTTCAATTCAGCTAAGCTTTGTTCAGTTCAGTTTTGTTCACCTTCAGTCAGTTCCGTTCAGCTTTTCTCTTCACAGAATTAACTCTTACTTCAGCTGAATTCAGTTCACCTCAGCTCAATTCAGTTCAGTTCAACTCAACTCAACTCCATTCAATTTAATTTAGCTAAAAAACAGGGCCTTACTATACTATACTATATTGAGTGAGTTTGCATTTTACTATACTAAAACATTGTAGGAATGTTGGTTTTCTTGGAAAAAAAGCAGCAAGTCTTGCTATAGACGGATATATCCGTTTATAGCAAAAGACGGGTCAAATACCCTTAAAGTGGTGATATTTTTGGGCCCCATCACGCAAGTTGTTGTTTGTCTTATGTGTAATGTGGTATGTTACTTGGTCCGTCTTTAGTTATAGACGGATAGTTGCCGTCTATAGTGAGATTTTGTGGAAAAAAAGAAAGAAATTTTCTAAAGGCATTATATATAGAGAGTGAGAGAGTATAGTGAGAAAGGACTTATTTATTGCTTCACTGTACTTTAGCTTCACCAAACTCATTGCTTAGGTTTTAATGGAGAAGCTCCAAGGTCCCATTACTCCATATGTATGTTCTCTTACCATAAAGTCTATTTTCATCAGTAATTATTCTGTGAGACGGTCTTACACCGTCAATTTGTGTATGTTCATTTATTTGCATTTCTTATTGAAGATGTAGCTTTCTTGCATTTACTCCACCTTCCCCTTCTTCCTTAATTCCTTCATTTATTGCTTCATATCTTTCTAGAATTTGGAAAATATTCCTACTTATAATTATTCCTCTTTTTATTCCTTGTGTGTTCCATGACAACCATATTGATCTCATGTTCTCTATTTCAAGATGTTTTTCATACTTTCCACATTTTTCACCCTGTGCCCGACTCTCAACACTCTGATATGGATATGACACTTGAACACTTTAATTTAAGCCAATATAAATAGCCGAGTCTGGCACTTTGACACGTACCTGTTTAATTTTGATTATATTTCTCATTTCTTGGTTAAAACAGTTGATTGAAGAAGATTTGGATGTGGGTTGGTTGGAAGAATTTGTAAGCAACTTTGGAAACAATTATAAGTTTGAAGATTCATACAATAATGAAGGTTCATTACCAAATTTAGAAGATGAAATGCCATTTTTGCAAATGTTACAAGAAGTTGAAAATGGAGGATCATCAACATCATTTCAACAAATGCAATTACAAGAGCCTAATTATTTCCAACTTCTCTTGAAATTACAACACCAAAAAATGTCACTCATGGAAAACCATCATAATATCAACTATGATGTCGAAAACCCGGCTAAATTAGAGAGTTCTAATTTGAACATTGACCTACACTACCCTGTAAAACCCGAAACCGGCCTAGAAGAAGAACATGTACATGTTCAGAACTCCCCTAAAGGAGAAACACCCTTGGCAAATGCTGGTTCAAAAGAAAGGAGAAAAAGGAAGAGACCAAGTAAGAGTAATAAGAACAAAGAGGAAGTTGAGAATCAAAGGATGAGCCACATTGCCGTGGAGCGAAACCGCCGTAAACAAATGAATGATCATCTTAATGCCCTCCGTTCATTAATGCCTCCTTCTTATGTTCAAAGGGTTAGTCCATTTTTCTTTAAATTTGTTAAAGAGTTAGTCTTGTCTATTAGCGCGTAAAAATGGTTACTAAATGATCTGTTGTCTGCGATAAATTTGTGTGAAACCGTCTTTGCCAAGTCTAGTATGTTTTTTAGAAACCCTATGCATTTCTTGGTTTTCAATGTATCAGATTTTACAGTACTTGTGTTTTTTCCTTGATAATCTTGTAGAAAAGGTTTCTTCTTTTTGGCATTTTCTATTTGTAATTATTCTCATTGGTAATCACTTTAGATTTTGTCTAATCTATTAAAAGTTTAAAAAGTGGAAAGAGCTAGTTGATTGAATTCAAGATGGAGTATTACTTTTATATGTGATGAGTCAATTGGTTAATTTCCGACAACAGGAAAGATAACATTTCCCCGGTGTCTCAATTGTTTTTGAAATATAGAGAGACTGTTTCTAAATAATCCATAATTGAATATTTTTATTCTATCGAAGTTAGGAATTACGACTTCATAAGGTAAATTATGTACAATGCAGGGTGATCAAGCATCAATAATAGGAGGGGCAATAGATTTTGTGAAGGAAATGGAACAAATGCTACAAACTCTACAAGCTGAAAAGACAATGAGGCAATTAGAAGAGAATAATGGCAATGCCTCGGCCGCTTCCTCCTCTACCTCGTCCTCGCTCGTGACATCTCCAACATCGACATTTCAGTTTAGTAACTTTGACGAAGGGTATAATGGTAATTCCACACAAGTTAGAAGAAATAACAGTAATGAGGAGTTTACTGCAGAAAATAGGTCAGCTTTGGCAGATATTAAAGTGGTTGTGATTCAAAATCATGTCAATTTGAAGATTCAATGTCAAAGGAGACATGGTCAACTTCTTAAAGTCGTTTCGGGTTTCGAAGAACTTGGGCTCACTATTCTCCATCTCAACATCACTTCCTTGCATACCCTTGTCCATTACTCCTTTAGTTTAAAGGTACATTGTCTAATCCCTTACATCTTTCGTTCTCGATTAACTGAAGACGTAGTGAATTTATCGAGATTTTAGCATGAAGTTTTGAGGTTGTCGGGTTTTAAACCAGAGTCATGAGTATGAACGCTCATTGACTTACCAATTGAACTGACTGACATCAGCAATCATGCACATGGTTTAGTGGACCTAAAAGGCTGTAACTTTTGTAACTTTAGTTAAAAGAAGACGTAGTGAATTTATCAAAATTTTAGCTAGCTTGAAGATTTCGAGGTTGTCAAGTTTTAAACCCCGAGTCATGAGTATGAACGCTCATTGACTTACCAATTGAACAAACTGACATCAGCAATCATGCACATGGCTTGGTGGACCTAAAAGGTTGTAACTTTTGTAACGTTAGTTAAAAGAAGACGTAGTGAATTTATCAAGATTTTAGCATGAAGATATCAAGGTTGTCAGGGGTTAAAACCTCCGAGTCATGATTCATGAGTATGAACGCTCATTGACTTACAAGCTTAACTAACTGACATCGGCAAACATGCACATGGCTTGGTGGACCTAAAAGGATGTAACTTTCGTAACGTTGTGGCAGTACCGTGGCAGGGTAATTCCAAGTGGTCACATATCATAATAATGTACAATTAATTGCCACACAATTATTTTGATTTGTACAAAAAATTATTGATATATTTTGTTTATATTCAGCATAATTACAATTATTGTTTTGTAAATGCAGATTGAAGATTACTGTAAACTCGGATCAGCTGATGAGGTAGTAAAGGCTGTGCATCACATATTCAGTTTAATCAACCTCGGTTAAACCCGGTTAAGGAAGTTCTTAGTCTAGTTTCTAATTATGTAGCTTTAGTGTAATTTCTGCATATAATTCCGAGAAAAGAGAAAATATTTTATGAAATTTGATTGAATTTAAGGAACAATACACTCCATGCTATTGTTGATGCCTTTTTTTATTAGCTTAAGCTCGATATAACTTTTTAAATCGTACAATTTAGTCCAAATTCAAGCTTAGACCCGACATTATTTATATGTGAAAGGCAGATACTGAAACTCGATACCGTTTACTGACTCCATCTCATTTTCCGTATGTGTTTTTTCACGAAGTTTGATTGTTACTAATCTCATCATTACAAGGGAATGATAGTTTTTTTGTCATATTCAATTATTCATGGGAGTTGTCTACATCCCAATTTTTTTCTTTTTCATACTTCATTATTTCATTATTTTAGATTGTCTTTACCCCTTAAAAGCCATAAAGACTTTTGAAATATATTCCCCTATGCCCCTACTAGTTATTGTGGGGCCATTATATAATACAACAGATAAAAATTAACCACTTTATAATTGTTAGAGTTTAAAACCGATTTTAGAACTTCAATCATCGGCTTATGACTTTTAGTTGAGATGGTTTCTTAACATGGTAGCCAGTATTACGAATAAGTCACGGGTTCAAATCTCACCCCCTCAATAGCAACACAAATTGGAATATTAACCCCCTCACCTCCTTTACTTGCTTTCCCCTCTTTGATTTTTTGTTTGGTTTTTAGTCATATAGTGTGTCTAGTCAATTTCTTCCTATGTAGTACTAATATTCTGTTTAATTTTGGGTATATTTCACATCCCACATCCTACACCCTTTCATTTCCATTATCCATATTTGGTGTGCAAACATCAAGTTAGCTATGACTCTATGAGATAGATCATAGTCTCATAGATCCCCCTTAGACACAGTATTTACCTCACCCATCAAAACAAAATAGCGGAAATACGTTGTTTACGCGAAGGTATTGTAGGATATTCGGTCGAGAATGATGAATACCGAGAATTAATACATATCATGAAATTTTTTATTTCTCGACCATTTTATATCTTAAGTTAACATAACAACCGCATGCCGTTGTACAGCATACAATGTCTTCAGAATCGCTCCCGTACTATTTTGACCAGTAAGTAGCCTATACAACCAGTCGTACTTGTTGTAGACTGGTTATATAGAATATAACCCGAGCTTTATAATATGTTTACTTGAACTTAGACCTATAGTTCACGAGCTTTATTTGAAAGAATCTGAACTCCATTATAAAAATATTAAACTTAAAAAAATTATAATTACTCAAAAATAATATATATGCACTTAATTAGATTTTAATTTTTGACATTAAAAAATTAAAATATTAATAAAAAAATTATAAAAGCTTGAAAAAAATATACATAAGCTCAGTTAAATTCAAACATATCATGAAATTTTTTATTTCTAAGCCATTGCAAATCTTAAGTCAACATAACAACCGCATAATGTTATACAGTATATAACGTCTTTATAATATGAGTAGCTCATAAACTTCAATTTTAATGACAATATAGAAAGTCAAAGAAACCATGTGCAATTATGCATGGCGCAATGTTTTCACTCTTTAGCTTCTATGTCTCGTCACAATTTTGTCCCCTCTTCGTTTTTGAACCGTGTGTATCCAATTTCTTACGCAATTTGTAATCCAGATGAACAAAATAATTTTAATCTCAGTTGACCTCTTTTAAAAAGAATATATTTATTCCTGATCAATAATTTCAACTTTTTTAAGTTTGAGATTATGTAGTTATTCTTATGTACTCGTAACTAACTGATACGAAGTATGTCTTTGTTAAGTTTAAGGATAGAGAAGTATGACCCGTATGAGTCACCCTCACCCTACATGCTACCTCTCGCTGGTTTTGGAATTCAACATTATCATCAATGATCGTTCTCGAACAGACTCGGTTTGATCGTTTACTCATCTATCTTAATTTGTCTTAATCAACGATGTACGTTTCTAATTTAGATATTTTGGGCATAAAGAAATGAAGAACCGATATGAGATTCTTCAATGTAATTACATGCACAAATTTATTATTTATTGATACACAAAATCTCATTATAGACGGCACAAATCCGTCTATAACATATTGATTGGTCAAACATTCTAAAACCCTTGAATATGCTAAAAATTGGCCAATATGCCGTTAGCCATGTCAATTGACTTAGTTGATAAAGTGGTGCTCATAATCTGAGTTCAAACCTGTTAAAATCGCACTGCGGCTCCCTTCGACAAAAGAAAAAAAAAAACCTAAAAAATCACAATAATATAGTAGTTTGAAAAATCTATTGTAGATTACCTGCAAGGAAGCCGAAAATAGAGGAAAGAGGCGAGATTAATTATTTAATTAAGACAGGAAGTTGTACAAGAGAACAATATGCAATAACAAAAGCAGAATGCTGAATGCTACTCCCAAGACATCATGTTTTTGTCTTCAGCTTGTGACGAATATGTCTGTCTTCAATGAGACTTGCTGATTGTAGATTACATGGAAGGAACCCAAAAATAGAGGAAAGAGGCGAGATTAATTAAGACAGGAAGTTGTACAAGAGAACAAGCTTGACCGCAGTTAATTTGGGAGTTTGGGACGAATATTTGTCCAAAATATAATCTCAAGTTTCAACACTGATTGTTATTGCATAATGTGCCATACATCAAAATTTGCACATTTTCTCTCTTTGATCGAAAAATCACCGTAATCATAGTACGTAATCTTGTTTAGTTTAATCTAACTGATCAAAAAGGTCTTTTGCTTTACAAGTAGATTAACCGGGCTAATCGATCGTACGCAATACGATTGACATTAAACTAATCCTCTAATTTTATTATAAACGTAATTAATGTTGATGTCAGAAGACTATAATCAAATACTCCGAATCACATCTCTTTTCATCGTTCTTACCGACTGATTGTTCAATTCTTAATTCCGTATTTTGCATGAATTGACCACGGGGTATTGGGCTAGTATTGTCATACGACTTACAACAAACTTATAATTTTATACACATAACACACTTCAGTAAATAAGATTTATATATAAATAATTTGATCCATATTCCACCGTTTGAATATCCTCGTTTGAGTCATACTCCTTCCTCTTCACTGTAAATTTTCATATTTTCTTTTTCGGATTATTCGGATATTTTAGAAGGTAATCAATGCAAAGTAACCTCTGGCCCTCCGAATTCCCATAACTAAATTATTCACCTCGAAGTTTGATAATCTACTCTATTCCCAAGGTGGAAGCCCCACTTTTTACCTTTTACCATTTCTGATTCTGAGTCTTACACCTTTTACCATCTTTCTTCACTTTCCATATCCTTCAGTCAATCTTACGCCTTTGCTTCTCTCTTGCCTCCACCTTCGTCATGTCCTTCTCCTCCTTTGGAATCATCTAAAATCCTACAGTATATACCTAAACTTTTATTAGTAACCCGTCACAAACTTATGACGTATCACAAGCAACTTAAATAATACTTCCTCCATTCAACTCCACTCTACCAATTTCATTTTTGTATACTATTCACAAGTGAGTATTCAATTTCAATTTTCTCTCAATACGTAAGTGAAAATATATTCATGTGAGATTTTGTTTGATTCGTCTTTACGAGTACATTAAAAATATCTAACTTTTATAATTTTTGCAAATACGTAGCTAACGATATTTAGCGCGTAAAATACACGTTGGCAAGTAATAAAAAGGAAATGTAATTGTAAGATATAAAATTATCAATAGTACCTTGTATTTTTTCGTCACAAGTAGGGCTGTAACTGATCTGAGCCGGCTCGTAGAGCCCCGGAAATGAACTCGGTCAAAGCTCAACTCGAAATTGGTCAAAATTGATTCCGAGCCAAGGTGGACCAAATTCGAGTCAATTTCGAGCTTAGTAGAGCTTGGATAGGAAACTCGTTTATGCTCGTTTTATTTTTTATTATTATTATTTAATTTTGGCATTTTACAATTGTTTTTTTTTTTTTTTGATGACGAGGAGGTTGGATCCTCCCCGGATACAGGACCCCACCCTGCTAAGCGCCTGTACCATGTGAGTTCTTTTCCGCGGGGATTATTCCCTCTCCGGACGTCAGGTCCCCAAGAAAGTGTTCATCTAGGGAATCGAACCCAGGACCTCGCAATTCCTCCTTAGGAGGCTTTGAGGTTACCCTGGAATTCCACTAGACTCACACATCTTGGGTTACAATTGTTTTTGTTATTAACAAAATCATATTTTAGAATTTATGTTTATATTTTTATTATAGTAGTTAATAAGTATTTTATATTTGTATTTTTCTTTAAATATATTTCTTTTTAATTTGATTTAAAAGTTAAAGAAAGTAAAGAAAATTATGATTTAATCGAGCTTGAGCCTAATCCGAGCTTTAATTTTTTAAACTCGGAAAATTCCAAGCCGATTTCAAGCTCAAGTTTTCGCCGATTTCAAGCTCAAGTTTTCGAGCCGATTACAAACCCACCTGAGCTCGAGCTCAAATCGGCTCGGTTACACCCTAGTCACAAGCAAGAATAGGTGCTTCCCTTATTCTTCTCCTCATATTCATTAATATTGGAAGGTCATAACTCATAATGCTATGGTTTAATAAAATCAACGTAGACGATACTCGGTGGGCTTAGTAATAAGCCTCTACAAATACTCTTATACTAAATTAACAAGAATGCCTTTATATAAAAAAAAAAATGGAAGAAATTAATCCGTCAAGTCCATTTCATGATTGCCATAGTCCACAGACTCCATACCATACAAAAGTACGGCATGGTGTTTCTTACAGAAGTCGATTACTCCGATCATTACTTCCTCTGTCAATCAAGAAAACGTTTCAATACAACATTTTACTCCCAATTACCGCCTATTACAAAACTCTCAGAAGTTACTACCTGGTAAATGCTACACATTTTTTCTAACAAAAACTGAAACTCGGACTATTTTTCTATTTTTCTATCCATTTACAGGTTATTTCCTACATTTTCCTCAAAAATTTGAAACAATGTTCTCCTTCCCGAATAACCCCAACTCGGTGTTAAAAACGCTCCCATTCTCTCTTCTCTATTGCATCCTAAAATCCAGTTCAGCTCCTTTGTCTTCTTCCTGCTATTATAAATGTTTTTACCTTCCTTGCTCCATGGAATTGAGACATTAAGATTTGAATAACAGCAGGAACCATCCCTATGTGCCAAAAATGAATTTAACACCTTTTCATAGATGGCAGAGACGAAGTCAATCTTGAGCGGCAAAGAAATGAGGAGCAAGCTCAGCTAACCACATGGGATCAATAATAGTAATATTTCGGATATAATTCTGATTTGTTCGGAGAAGCTCATCGAATATTATGCAGTCTGCTTTTGTCCGAAACAGCAATGAAGTCGGGTGTATTTGCACTACCTGGCTACTTGACAATGCCCTATTCAATACATAAAAACATAATTGTCAATACTGCATGCAATAATTCAACTGGTTAATCATAAATCTATGGCAATTGGCAATCCGCCAGAAAATGGGTCATTTGATCAGGGCTTGGCCGGGTCATTTATGTGTGTTATACATTTTGAGATGGATCAAGCCGGGCCATTTCAAGTTGCAAGCATGTTTGGGGTATTCAGCTAATTGGGCATCAAGTTCGGGTTACTTTGGGTCCGGTTATCTTTAGGTCAGTTATTTGTTTGGTCAACCGATTTGATTAGGGTCATTGCTGGTCGTGACTCGTGACAGAGAGATTTTTGTTATTTTTAAATATGTAATCTTCTGTTTGATTATGAATTTGTCATTTCTTGTATTCCGGGTATAGTGTCAGATCTGTTTTTGACATGACAGGCCTGCATGCCCATTTACTAAGAAAAATATATTTTTTGCTTTATATACAAAGATAAAATAAAATTTAGAGTCTTATAGAAAGGTTATAAAGATTCTCAATCACAAAGAAACTACACAGAAATCTTAAATCGAAGTGAAGAAACACGTACCTGTATGTACCGTCAGGCTGCCGCAAAGCAGCGTTAAGGAAAAAGGCGGCAGCAAGGCATCTGCGAAATAGAAGCATATCCTCCCCGCACGAAGAAATACGAAATCCCATTTGTTTAACATGGGACTGAATTTGACTGCATGAAAAAACCCAGCAATCTTCAAAATCCATCAATTATGGAGGTAAATGTAGCACAACAGTTAAAAAGTATGATACTCCATGAAACATGTGTACACGAAGTATCCAACCAGGCCTCCCATTTTACAACAATCAGTTAGAGAGATGATACCTGTGCACATCACGAGCATGTCGTAATGAACGAGCATTCACAAAGTTGTCTTTGCACCACTTCCTCAGATTTTTGAGAGATTTCTCCTTGCTAATGCCCACATTGGCCTTATTCATGAAATCATCACATGATCTATACACATTAATAAAGGTGATGTGATCTCCTTCTGGACTTGCGAAGTGTTTTATTACATTCTTAGCCTGAACTCAGTAACATAAGACGGAAAAAAAAGCAAGTCAAAAAACAGACACAAGTTCATTTTGAAAAGAAAAACAATTCACATGATCACAAATTTATAACATGAAAAAATCAAATAACATGATAGTATTTAATTACTTGCAAGAGTTCCAATAATTCTCTGAACACATTTTGAAATATGCACTTCATCTGATTTGCTCAGTCTAGAAGGGAAAACTCCTTCTATCAGTTGATCGTACAACTAATCAAAGCTTCCGGTCACAGGTTCATACTGTTTTTCTCACATACTTGTAACCTTGTAAACATGAAGGTATATAAATTGTTGAAACTTGGAAGGGGAAGAAAGCTGGTCGTTGAAGTTTTAATTGACTTGGTAGAAGCAGTGAAAAAAATGGGGGAATTGGAGAGTCAAAATGATTCAGCCTCTCATAGTCTCATTCATGTGACATGGGAATGCTCATCATATACTCCATCCATTACCATTTAAAATAACGTGAAGGCTACGACCTCTCGCTAGCTTGCTGCTAACGTTATTTGATACATAATCACTTCACAGCAAATACTCTACTTAATTGTTCGTGAATAGCTCAACTATGAAGATGTTGGATTGTTGGCTACAACAGTAATGGAACAGCCACAAAAAAACAGCAGAATGGTGCTAGTATCCGCACGAAACTTGAAACCATTGTAAAAGCAGTCCCAAAAGAACAAGGCAGTATAGTTTGACATTCATACCTCATCTTGCTTGTCACGTGGCATATAAAAAATAGATTCAACAGAGAGCATCGCCACAGTTATCAGCATTTCCTCCAGGCAATTGAATTGACTAGACAAGATAAGAGCCTTGGAATAGACAGGGTCTAACGGAAGTTTAGCCATTTGCTGCCCAACAGGATCTGATAGCTTAGAATCGTCTGTTAGAGCACCAAGCAAAAACAATTCCTCTAAAGACTTCACGATGGCCATCCTGCTCAAAATTTTCAACGATTGTCAAAAACAGAAAGGCTCCAGATTTCCATAAGGAGCCATACAGCTGGATCATGAATTGTATATTACGATCATCGAGTAAAAACTTAAAAACTTTTAGATTGTTAAACTAAGTTGGTCATTGAATTTTGTCCTACCGTGAAGGTTTTTCCATAAAGTCAAAGCCAATAATGTCATCAACACCTAAAGCTTTGAGCTGTAAAATGACATTGGAGAGGTTGCATCTTTTGATTTCTGGCACTGTGGAATCCAAAAGTTTCTCAAACTCATTCTCTGGATAGAGGCGGAAGCACTTTCCTGGACCTTCACGCCCTGCACGTCCACTGAAAGAAGGCGTGACTATGAAGTTTAGATGACTAATCATCAAATTTTCCTACACCATTTTGTTTATTTATACAGGAAAAATAGAAAGTCAATAGCCATGTTGCTACACCCACAGGCCCACCGCCTTAATGAAACCGTCTACTAAATGACACTGTAACTTTGAAAATAAATGCTTTTGACTTGCAAGAACTTGTATCTAATACCTAATGGAAAAATAAATGCTTTCATATTGGTAGGAAATGCTCCAAGGGGTATGAGGGGGGTGTAGCTTAACATTTAAATTACACTCTTTTCTACATTACCATCAATGAGCATGGAGCACCTATGACAGTTATAGTAGAAAAATAGGTAAAAGGCAGCCCCATTACTGCATAACAATCTTGTTGACAAGATTTTCATAATTCTTCCCAATTAGTGAACACATTTTCATCAAGATTCCCACCCATCATTATTTGATAGCTCACGTAATTAACGTAATGAATGCAATTAAAACCTGTAGCTCAATCTAGTTGTGCATACCCTTCTATAACTTACAACTGCATCTAATTGGTGTAATAATTATCAAATTAAAATTCAGAGTACAATAATCATAGCAGAAATAGCCAGAACTTAAAGAACCTAAAACAGCCAAGTTGATATTACAGTAGATACTTCGATGATTATACTATTATTGGTTGAAAGTATTAAGCTCAAGGAAATTGAACACAATAGGACCACGACCAACACCAAGAGAAGCAAGGAAATGAGAAGTAAAAGTCATTTGATATCAACAAATAATCGTCTAGTAAATGGGTAATATGATCTGAGAATCTCCATTGCAGATTGTGATTAAATTTTACTCTGCACTCTACAGTAACTATTAATCAAGACATAGTTGGAAGCATCAGTGACACTAATGAAAAGGCTAATGTCATCTGACCAAAGAATAGTAATAGCACGAGAAAAATTGTCAAGCATCCATGCATACCTACCTTCTTTGAAGAGCTTGTGCTTTAGAAGTAGGAATAATGCTTAATGATTCTACCCCTGTTTTTGGATTGAAGTTACGTGCTTTCACCACTCCCGGGTCGATAACATACTTTATTCCTGGTATAGTCACCGATGTCTCGGCAATGTTTGTTGCAAGTATTACCTAGATATGATAACTTTATAAGCCTTAAACTCAATAAAATAGAAGATACGACTTTAGCTATCATCTTAATATTTCTGTTGTTGTATTGTCAGATTTCTGATATTAATTCGCAAGAGAGGAAAAAACTACTTCGTATCTTTTACCTTACGAAAGCCATTCGGCGCAGGCATGAAAACTTTCATTTGTTGTTCAGAGGGAAGAGAAGCAAATATAGAAACAGTCACAAGATTTTGGTTGTTTTCAGGGAACTGACGTAGTTTCTCTCTCACAAGCCCCTCGACACTTTCAATTTCTTCTTGACCAGTCAAAAATATGAGTATGTCACCTAGAGCCTCTTCTAAATGAATCTACAAATGCAAAAAAACCTTGAGAATCATACACCATGAAATAAGCATAAAGCAATGAAGAAACGAAATCATTATCAATGTAAGTTCCTCCGTCATTCACAGTTCATAATAGAGCAAAGAAACCACATTCAATGCTTATGATCATTTAATCTGGTACAGCAGACAGCATAGCAACGGACTTGTGTCATGTCCAGAGATCAAATAGCAAAAAATGCATCCCTATAGTTTGTTAACTTTGTTTTGTACAGCCATGAGAATAAAAGCTCTAAACAAGGGCCTTCGAGCGTCCAAACATAAAGATTTTAATCAACATGTGAAGAGAGAAAAGAACCCTGAGATAACCGAGTTCTAACTTCACCGGCCACAACATTGTAATGAGAAACACTAAAACATTGTATAATATTGGTCAAATTAATTATTCTAAATAGTTATAATCTTAATTTGATATGAAGTAGAAAATAAATTAAAAAATACCTATAACAGCTTTTCAAAATAAATATCATCACTAGAGACCCAGACGGCGACAGCCGAGTAGCGGACGGTTCTGCAACATCGTTACATTGACCGCTATTGCGATAGATACCGCGATTTTAAACCATGGTTTGTTTCCAATGACCCAAAATGAACAATGCAAAGAGAATGGCGCGCTACTTCACAATAAATGAGGCACAAT
The DNA here is from genome assembly GCF_048544455.1 of Silene latifolia. Classification (NCBI taxonomy): domain Eukaryota; kingdom Viridiplantae; phylum Streptophyta; class Magnoliopsida; order Caryophyllales; family Caryophyllaceae; genus Silene; species Silene latifolia. The sequence continues at coordinate 8,326,051 of NC_133531.1, forward strand.
CAGTTAGGTCAGATACTTTTCTTTATTCCATCGTAAAATCCAAAACCAAAGAATAATGAGTATTTGGTTCCACTGGAAATGAAGATATTTAAAAAAGACAACGCTACTTCAGTCCCAGAATAATTTGGAGTCGGGGATTTTAAAACAGGCTTGATTGAAAATGACTCATAAAAGTTTCTTTCTTTCTAAAAAATTTAGTTAAATACTAGGTAAAATCAGATTTGAAACTCAAGAACAACTAACAAAAACTAGGAAGTTTAGATCAACTAGTATACTGCCAGATTTCATACACCTTTACCAGTAGTACGAGTACCAGATAAAAAGAATTGGCCACTAAGAATCTAGACTACCTGAAATATTGTTGATATTGCTGCTTCCACATAATCAGACTGAGGATACAGAGTATAGAACACATCCACGGGGAACTGTCTGCCTTGGACGTGGACAGCCTTTGCACCATCAAAGTACTCGGAGAAAATTTGAGCATCTAAACTAGCAGACATAATTATCAACTTCAGCGGAGGAAGTTTTGTAACCTGGCACTGCTTAAGAGTGGTCCCATTTTCTTTATCTAACTTAACGTCTCTACTGATATTTGTGCTACCAAGGTTTAAGGAGTCTTTTCCAGCAAGTGATCTTACTTTCTGGACATCTTTCAGTAAACCCAGTAGCACATCAGTGTGAACAGTTCTTTCATGAGCTTCATCAACAATGATAACTGAATACTTAGATAGATATGGGTCCAACAATGATTCCCTGAATATAAGAAACACTCACATTATTATTATTTCATAATGTGGAAAAATTTAGACTTAAAATTTCATAATCAAGAAGCAACCAAACCATTACATAATATCTCAATGATGTAGAATTAAGAGCACCCATAATGACCAGAAGGAAAGCAATCAATCAGAAACATTTCAATGTTGCAACATGTAGCACCCATATGACCTCCTTGCTAATCTACATTAAGAGCTTTAATTGCAATGCAAGTGACCATCTTTTCCGTAACTCAAACGTCAGAACTTAGCCTATTAATGTCATCAGGTATCTTACGACATACTTGTTTCCACATAATGCTCCTTCTAAAATTTTAAGCATGGCCCCAATGTAGAAATCACAGGTCAATTACTCTGTCTAACTGATTCTTATAGGCCCCTCCTTTTTCTTACCTCCTTTTCCTAGATATTACGAACCCTCAACGTCACTATATTAGACTGCCCTTAAGACATAGGATTGGCATACTCTCATCATTGGATTGTTCACAAGGTCCCTTGTGAAAAACTGGTGTATATACTATCCACTGCTCTCGAAGTGAATTCCTCTCATCCATAAATAGTATGCCTGATTGATCTCCTCTGTCATTGCACAATAGAAACACAGAGAGAAACTAAGAAAGTGTCTCTTAGTATAATGCCATCAATTTTGCATCATAACCTCAAAAACCAAACAACAGCCAAGTGCTCCTGCATTTTCCTCTTCTGGTTTTCAATCTTATACAGAGTAGAAAGTAGAGAAGCTTACATAAAATAACTAACTCTATAAGTATGTAGAGGAACCCAATGCACCAGAATGACCTACCAATTTGTGAATAATTGTAGGCATCTTTCACAGTTAATGACCAGTTTAACAATGCTTCTGCCATAAAATTACATGGCTTATTATTCACAACAAAGGGAGAATTTGTAGTAAAATGAAATCATTATGTGGTCTGTCCAGGAGTCCAATAAGGAACTGGTGAGTGAGCTTTCTTGTAGTTATGGATGAAACAGTTCCCTTGACAAGAGCCTTGTAATAGGAATTGAGATAGCTATGGTATTGTCTGCTGCTTAAAGGAAAAAGATATGCGAAGTGACACTTTAAAAGAATATGTAAAGTTCATCCAATGTTTTTAGAAGCTGTTAGACCAACACCCACCATTCAGCTCTTTAGAAAAAGGAGATAATGAACCAACCACTTAACACTGCATTTATCGTCATGTTTCTCTTAAATACAGGTAACTACTCACATCAATCCCAAGTAGCATAACTTAGTAATTTGCAAATATGCAGTGTGTACAACAAATTTTATGACATTTAAAAAAGCGACGAGTCATTTAAAGGATGTATGTACCTCAACAATAATCCATCTGTCATATACTTGATTCTTGTTGAGCTACAAGTCATATCATCAAACCTAATCGAGTAACCAACCCGTTGACCTAACGATACACCACATTCTTCAGCTACTCTTTTTGCTACAGTGACAGCAGCAACACGCCTTGGTTGAGTAACCCCTATCACCTTTCCTTCACGGCCAAAACCAGCTTTAAACAAGAACTGCGGTAGCTCTGTGGTATAAAAAAAAGGGTTTCCATTCAGCATGACAAAGTCGTAAACAAGGCACTCTCAGTCTCTCACAGAAACATCAACAAAAGATAGCTCCTGTTTACTTTGCTACAACTGCAAGTATTGCCTCACCAATGAAAAACAACTCTCACTTATGTTTCTCGGATTAAATTAAACATCTTAACCTCATCTTGCAGTTGTTCATCAAATTTTCCTACTTTCATTGAACTTTGAGAGAGTTAGGCCATGTTTTTTTGAACTGAAATTTGTTGAACTGACTTGAAATGAGCTTATACTGAGTCCGAAAGAACAAGGTCTTGAGGGACAAGGAGCAAAGTTCGACTAAATTCGACAACTTCAGTATGTGAAGTGATTACTAAGTGCTAAAAAGACAAATAGACAAATCACATAGAAAAAAAACAACAAAAATTAACAAATTAACAAACAGTGGTATCTAACAAGCTGCATTGTTTCTCGAACCAACGATTATGCATTACCGACTATAGAACAACAAATTAATCCAACGATAACACGAACAATACAATTGAACAGTCGAAAAACTTACGAGTAGTTTTGCCACTTCCGGTTTCACCAACAATAATAAGAGTTTGATTCTTACGAACTTCTTCAACTAATCGCTTCTCAACTATCAAAAATTCAAAACAAAATCAACATTACTTCTACAATTCAATCGTTCTGCCAAACCTAAATTTGTTCATTAGTTTCAACAATAATAATAAATCAATAATAAGTGAGACAAGTTGAATTCTACCTGAAGCTATAGGAAGAGATTTCGTCTGCTCTAAAATCTTTTGCCGCCTGCAATAGGAACGAATTAATTGTTCATTAGAGCTCAAAAACAAAGATAAATTGGGGAAAAAACGGTTAGTAAGAGGAAAACCTGGAGTTGTTGTTGGAAACGGTGTCGTTTGAGTGGCGAATTTGTGAGTTCGCCATTGATGGCATATCGATTGATTTTTGCTCGAGCTTTAACAATGGCGGATTAGTTAGCTGCTGAATAATTTACGTTTCTCAGCAGGGGCGGATCCAGGATTTGACTAAAGGGGTGGCACACTAAGAAAAAAAAAATTGCGGACAACATTTATACATTAAAATTCTAACATTGTCAATACATATATACCAAAAACTCTAAACCAAATACCAACAAACCTAAGTTGAACACAGCCAAAACTTGAACACAGCCATATCATTCACATTAATCTTAGATAATAAATAAACGACAACGAAATTAATGCAACTAAGAGGCGAAACACCAAGCAAAATTAATGCAATTAAGAGGCGAAACACCAACCCACATCTTACTATATCTTGAATCCACCTTTGGGAAGCAAGTCTAAGACGCCCGGCTACCGAAATGACTGGAATGCTGGATTCGCCTCTATGATACTCACACTTCCATCTCATTACTTGTAATTATACATCAATCAATAACCCACAGTACTAAAATTACATGCTTATCCTTGGTTTTCTTCTGTATTCGTTTCTTGTTGAATTGGCAGGCAAACTCTTATAGGCTAAATGAGGTACTATGGGGTTTATACAAGGCTATTACTTATGTAAAAAGAGCTTTACGGAAATCCCACAGTCTATTATCCAGCGGGGCCAAGCGCCTCAATTAGCCCTCCCCTACCCTACCTCTGCTGTCCGGAGGACTCAACACCCTTGGTTCATTTTACCCAAAAGATGGAAATACTTAAACATTGATGTATGTGAAACCAAAATGCAGGCATGAGTGATGCAGGAAATGTGAGACTTCCACAAGGAAGGCATGATATGAAGAGAATCAATTACTACAAAACCTACCTGATGGCACTAAAGAAGGCGGGGCCAAACGCCTCTAATAATTACCCAATATACATAAATTGAACTCAAACAAGTATCCTACGAATCGAAATTAATTGCTAAGTGAGTGATTGATTTAGGGTTTGAGAAAAATGAGATAATTAACCAATCATTCAATCTAAACTAACCCAAATCTACAATTACACAAATAGAGAAATAGATTAACAAACTAATAAGAACAATTAACAAATTAATGAACCAAATATTCAATCAATCAAATGCTCAAGAATCGAATTTGGGCGAAAAAAAATTACTTACCCACTACCCAGGGCGACACTACGGCAGGATTAAGGCCGGAGGTGAGGAGTAAGCCGACGGTAAGGTGGAAGGCCGGAGGTGGGCGGCGGTAAAGTGGTCGTATTTTGGATATTGGTTTTGTTTTATTTTGTATAGAATATACGGAGTAATATGTTTACGTGGTATTCTACAGCGCCTTTTCAATTTTTTTTTTTTTTTTTTTCTTTTTTCCCCCTGTTTCTCAGTACACGGAGCAGCAACTGTAAAAATTAAAACCCTAATTTCAGCAATAAACCAAATTGATTTGGGGAAAAAGGAGATGGCGGCAAGTGTTTAAGTGATGGTGTCAAATGTCGATGGATGGACTAGGGAGTAGGGAGGGGGTTGTAGACTTGTAGTGCCTAGTAGACACGTTAAACGGGTTAATTGAATTGGGGCAGCCGAGTGAAACGGGTCATTTCGAATTCAAGTCAATTTTAGGCATGTTGCTATTCAGTTATTCTATGATTTGGATAAAGAGATATTTGTATCAGCTCGAATGCGGTCGGATTTCGAATTGTAGGTTAAATTCGAATTCTTCGTTATAGTGTAGCTCGGAACGATTTGGATAAAAAAAAAACACAAAATTGTACCAATGCCTCAACTCTTCATTGTTCTTTCCTTCCCTCTACTATGTTGTGTCATCATAGTTATGTCAGTTTGGCCTATGACTCTTTTGGTCGTAGTGCTCTCGGACTCGTATGACATGATCGACTTGACCACGGTCACCTTTCAATCACCTGGCAAAGCCTTGTTGCGGTTTTGCAACAAGTTTATGCAAATGTTCACCGCTCCAATCGTGGAGAATCTACATAATATGCACATAATGACCGAATAGTGCTTCCAAAAAAAAGAAACGTAATTTATTGCCAATAACAATACTCTCAATCCATTTAAACATCGATTATATGAGCTCATCAGTGAACATCTTCAATGGCGTACACCACCCGAAAAGAAGTATTGCAAGTATAGAAGATTTTGGGATGAATTACATTAGGTTTTAAGAGAAAGATAAGAGATGAAATTTAGGTGCTTAGTTGGGAGAAATAATAGTGTGTGAAACTATGTTAAATTCTTAATGATCGGGGATTTAGGATCCATTTAACTTTGCACTTACTAAAATGCAAACATGGGAAAAATGACATTTTTTTTAAAAAAATAATGTCAAAAGAAAATCAATTTGACTAATTTTGAAATATTTGTCAAACTAGAATCTACACAAGATCAAAAATAGTTCAAGAAAGAGTCGTCAAGTCACATGATGACTCCATAAAAGAGCAGCCATTGGAATGGGTCGAGTGACTACTTTTTTGAGGAAAAAAAAAAAACAGTTTTTCAATGAGTTAGAATAGTCAGTCGAGCCTCACTCGTTGCATTTATTTTAGGGTTGTGCTTTTTCACGTACGTTTTTTACGATTTTAACCTCGTTATTTTTTTCTTCCCAAAACAATTACTCACACCTTCTCTCCCCACCTATAGTAGGCCACTGGCCACCCTCACCACCACCACCTTCTAGATGGCAAACACCAGTCGACTACCTTATTCGACCAACAATGACAACAATTAGGTCGACTTCGCCATCAATCACCCAAATTCTAACCCTAGATACGACCGAATCCCCAAATTATCAACAACAAATCGCATCGCAGTTCCGCCGCTCAATCGCAAGCAAAAAATCACATGGAGCGAAGACCAAATTCCACATTGAATTCATGAATAAAAAACTTGACGAAATGATGTATTTGACTATTTTCTAGAAAGATTGTCATGATTGTTGCTCATATGATAATGATGACAATGAATTAATGAACAAACGTTAATTTTGATAATATCACCATGATTATTGCTCATATGTTGATAATGTCCATGGGGTCAAGTACTTGTGTCGCAAATTAATCGATTAGAATTGTTAATTGTTTTATTCATTGACTAGTTTTATACCCGTGCAAATTGCACGGGATTATTATTTAGGTTGTTGTAGAAAAACGTGTTAATAGTGGTTGCTCTTTAGATGAAGTATGTATCCAAAATATCTAAAATACAGCAATAATAAAGTTGTATCTATCGAGAGTATATATATATATATATTAATATATATATATATATATATATATATATATATATATATATATATATATATATATATATATATATTAATACAACAATAAGCCAATAAGTCATTACGGTGTAAAATCACAAGTAAATTGTCTTGTAATTTCTCGAAAACTTCTTTATAAACTACGTTATTTGTTCTAGTGGACACGCGATTATCATTATCGCTAATCAGAATCCTCGGTCATTTTTTGCTTGTGACTCTTGAAATAGCCACAAACTTGTAAAGGTGAATTGGTCTGAATAGTAACATACCCGTGCAAATTGTTAAACATGCTTTTCATTTAGTGCACGTTTGTAGAACCCGTGTAAGTTTAAAATAATTTTAACTCATTTTTCATTTAGTTTGTTAATTAGTAAAATAGGACAAAATTAAAATCGTCTCTCGTGCACATTTTAAAACGCTCGTAATATTATTCTGTAAATATATGGTAACTAAAAAGTAAACAATAATATTATATACTTCATAATTTTATTAAAATATACGTTATTTCTAACTAACAAACAAAAATTAGTCTTTAAAAGAAACCAACTTTAAACCAGTACGTACGGCCATATAAAATAATCTGATATAATTACTCTAATAATCCCATATAATTGCAGCCATTGGAATGGGTCGAGTGACTACTTTTTTGAGGAAAAAAAAAAAACAGTTTTTCAATGAGTTAGAATAGTCAGTCGAGCCTCACTCGTTGCATTTATTTTAGGGTTGTGCTTTTTCACGTACGTTTTTTACGATTTTAACCTCGTTATTTTTTTCTTCCCAAAACAATTACTCACACCTTCTCTCCCCACCTATAGTAGGCCACTGGCCACCCTCACCACCACCACCTTCTAGATGGCAAACACCAGTCGACTACCTTATTCGACCAACAATGACAACAATTAGGTCGACTTCGCCATCAATCACCCAAATTCTAACCCTAGATACGACCGAATCCCCAAATTATCAACAACAAATCGCATCGCAGTTCCGCCGCTCAATCGCAAGCAAAAAATCACATGGAGCGAAGACCAAATTCCACATTGAATTCATGAATAAAAAACTTGACGAAATGATGTATTTGACTATTTTCTAGAAAGATTGTCATGATTGTTGCTCATATGATAATGATGACAATGAATTAATGAACAAACGTTAATTTTGATAATATCACCATGATTATTGCTCATATGTTGATAATGTCCATGGGGTCAAGTACTTGTGTCGCAAATTAATCGATTAGAATTGTTAATTGTTTTATTCATTGACTAGTTTTATACCCGTGCAAATTGCACGGGATTATTATTTAGGTTGTTGTAGAAAAACGTGTTAATAGTGGTTGCTCTTTAGATGAAGTATGTATCCAAAATATCTAAAATACAGCAATAATAAAGTTGTATCTATCGAGAGTATATATATATATATATTAATATATATATATATATATATATATATATATATATATATATATATATATATATATATATATATATATATATATATATATATTAATACAACAATAAGCCAATAAGCTGTTACGGTGTAAAATCACAAGTAAATTGTACTGTAATTTCTCGAAAACTTCTTTATAAACTACGTTATTTGTTCTAGTGGACACGCGATTATCATTATCGCTAATCAGAATCCTCGGTCATTTTTTGCTTGTGACTCTTGAAATAGCCACAAACTTGTAAAGGTGAATTGGTATGAATAGTAACATACCCGTGCAAATTGTTAAACATGCTTTTCATTTAGTGCACGTTTGTAGAACCCGTGTAAGTTTAAAATAATTTTAACTCATTTTTCATTTAGTTTGTTAATTAGTAAAATAGGACAAAATTAAAATCGTCTCTCGTGCACATTTTAAAACGCTCGTAATATTATTCTGTAAATATATGGTAACTAAAAAGTAAACAATAATATTATATACTTCATAATTTTATTAAAATATACGTTATTTCTAACTAACAAACAAAAATTAGTCTTTAAAAGAAACCAACTTTAAACCAGTACGTACGGCCATATAAAATAATCTGATATAATTACTCTAATAATCCCATATAATTGCACAACGTAAGGCCATATAAATTAATTTTAACATGAAACAATATATTTTTTTCCACCTTGTGTAGCGACACAACATAAAAACTTCTACAATTAATTGTCAAAGTTAACGCATTTTTAATGAGACCATATTCGTTTTCAACGAAATACATGTGTCGATAATAATTTTTTTAAAGCTCATAAATCATACTTCTAGCAAACTTGACTCAAAATACTATTACCGTTTAATAACGCCGGTTAATCAAGTACTTTGCATGAAGATAGGGTTTCTAGCCTCTTTAATTGTTGATTTTAGCATCTCTAACAAAAAATCATTAGTTTAACTGCAAAACTATTAACGATGTAGTACATAGATAGTGTGCTTTAGTAGTTAAACTGGTGATTTTTATACATCGTTAATGGTTGATTTTAGCGTATATCTTGTACACTACATAGAAATCAACGTAATATATTTATATAGATATTAGGTAAATTTATCATCGTAGTACATACTCATTTATGTAAAATAATTGTTGATGTAGTATATTAATAAAGTTGTACAATACAATTATTAAAATAATTGTCAACGTATTACGTGTTTATTAGAGGAGAATGGGTATGTGAAATTAGAGAGAATAGATCAGAGAGAAATAAGAGAGAGAAAATGGAAGGAGAAATGAGAGGGGTATAATTGTCAATAATGTATTGTGATGAATAAAATATGTACTGCGAAAATGAGCACCCTAATTTTATCATGTCATAATTGCGACTACACAAAACTTTGAATTATAAATTCATTAGCAATAAAGAGATTCATTATCGATAAAGAGATTCATTATCATTATAGGCATAATAAAGATATCGTGATTTTTTAACTACACATTTCGCATCCAGATTATATTCCTCCATACTTATCAAATGAAAATACGAAAAATAAAATAAAATATTATCACATTGTTATAATTTACAATATATTTGGGAAATTTCTTTGGGCCAACTTTATTTAGTCTATCACATACGCGTTTATCGCTATATTAAATAACATATTATCAACTATCATACCGTCATACTATTGAACCCGTGCAAAATTACGCGGGTACTATGTTATAATCAAACTTGTGTAAAGGAGTTTTATTAAAATTTCGGATTTACAATGAGCCTATGAAGATATTATCTTGTCTAAACCTATTAAAAATTGCCTTGACTCGTTTATCTTAGGCCAAGGCAAATAAATCATAACTTGCGCCCTGATTAATCCCTTAATTTAGGGTCAAAATTTAAACCGGACGCAATTAATCTAATAGGCAAAGATAAGTTTATTTTATAGAAAGAAAATTAATTAATGATTCAATCAATAAGGCGTTGAATTAAATTCTATAAGCCATATATTTTCAAAAACGTATTACTATATGTATATCTGAAATGCGAAATAAAGTACATATACTAATAATTTCGTGATTGATATTGTGGAGTATTTTTTACCTCAGTCTATGTCTTGTAAATTTTGAGCCCGTCACTGTCGAGTAATTTACCTAATATACATATATACCTGTACGGTGATGCCAAAATGCCATACATGATGCATGATATTAATGTATGCCAAAATGCCATACATGATACATATATACCTGTACGGTGATGCCAAAATGCCAAAATTTTAATTTATCCAATAAAATTTTTGTTATAATAAAAAAAAATAAAAAAATATACAGGATGGATTTTTGAACTTCTTAGGCGACAGATATGTACGGTGATGCCAAAATGCCATACATGATGCATGATATTAAAAATAGACTGCTTAAAAACATGTCCAATAATAAAGATGGGTCATTAACTCATTAGTTTAAATACATGACCAACCATAAAAATTAATTAAAATCTCTACTTTGCTCACATTTCCTCATTCATTCAGCAGTCAATCTTCTTCTTCAACCCTCAAGATTTAACCCGGCCTACAACGGAGTAAATTCCCTTCTCACTTCACTCCGTCTCACCTACGCTGCTACACTATTTCCATTTCAAGATCATCGGAACACCAGCTAAACACTATATTTCTCAATCCCCCTTTCTTTTGATCCTTCATAAATTTCTCCCATATTTTTTTGATTTCGATAAATTTTTTATTTATAGTCTTTTATGGCTATATTATTCGGGTTCGGTAAATTTTTATTTTTTTATCGAAATATGTCTGGGTGTTACTATTTAACAAAATTTAATAATTGATTATTTCGGTAAATATTCAGATATCAATAATCAGATATATCCGTAGTTCCTCGGATCAGACATCGAAAAATTTGAACTTTAAATCGGATATCTGATTAACGTAATTTCAATTCCAACAATTTTTCACTCCTCTTTAATTATTTTCTAGTATTTTTAAATTACATTTTTCGTTATATGTTTTCCTGGTATTTTTATTTTAAGAAAATTATTGCCTATTATTCAAGTTATTTTTATTTTTTTTGTAATTTTTGCTCTATTATAAGCAAATTATTATTATTTTTTTCGGTGATTTATGCTCTATTAAGTTGATAAACTGAATTTTTTCACTTGTTGATTTTGTTAATTTTAAATATATATGTTTACCCATTAATGTTTAATTATTTAAATAAAACTATAAACTCCTACTACTTTGTACTATAAACTACTCGTACTTTAAAAACTAAGGAGTAATTGATTGTCAATGGTATACATAAAGGAGTTTATTCAACAAAAGTTGTTTGATAATTAATTCATATACAGAACATGGGCCTAAAAATCAGGAAACTAAAAACCGCCTTTGACATATTGACTTTTAACCACAGAGCGACACGTAGGCTCTGTGGTTGTTGCTTTAATATATAGGATTAATTAATTGATCGATGTTATGACTTGTTTTTCTTTCTGAAGTTAAAAATTTGTCTAACAAGTAAGTTACTATAATTTGCGAATTAAGATTCACTATTTAATTTTTTTTTTTTTTGGAGCAACTCAATTAGATTTTAGGAAAAATGTTGAAGTAGGAATTAATTTATTTAGGTTTTAGGTAAGAAGGGTAGGGGATAAAAAGATAATGAAAAAGTGTATGTGAAAGAGTAAAATCGGTATGTGAAAAAGTAATTCCGTTATTTTATTATCCAAATTTACCAAAAAATTACTACGGCGTCTCGAACCATAGAGGGTAAGGTTAACTTACTCTATACACTTTTACCATTAAGCCAATCCATTTCCACACTTAATATAAATTTGATTACAAATAAATCTATTTTTATTTTCATTTTCAATGACGACTTAATCTATAATCACCATGCGAATTCACAATTTTAAACTGTTTAACCACATTCAAACTTCAATCCTATGAAGTGGCGGACCCAGGGGTGCACACAGCACCCCACGTGCGCACCTTGATTGGCGGATTTTTTTTTTTAAAAACTAAAACGTAAAACAATAATGGATACCATTTCCGTGTAAACATAGGCAATAGCCAAATAGTGGCTCAGCGGATAAAGCTTTCAATTTTAAGCAAAAGCACAAGGGTTTGATCCCCTTGAAGCACCCTTTTTTTTGGCTCTTTGCTACTCGGACCATACTTATTTCGTTTATTTTTTTCCAACGACTTGTACTGCATTTTGTGTAAGTTGTTCAAATCTTAAAACCTTGATATTTTTCTCAAAAAAAAAAAAAAACGCAGTATTGAAACTCCCTCTTCACCAATTTTGTAATTTAGATGTTAATTTTCAGCTCTCTTAGATAACATTTTCTATGAACATTTTTTTTTTTTTTTTGCTTTTTGTTTTGATTCATAGTCGTCTATTTATGATTTTCTATGAACATTCTCTTAGATAAAATTTGAATACTCCAAGGGTTCGTCTAATTTGCACAAGGGTTCTATCCCCCTGAAGCACCCTTTTTTTGGCTCTTTGCTACTCGGACCATACTTATTTCATTTATTTTTTTCCAACGACTTGTACTGCATTTTGTGTAAGTTGTTTAAAACTTAAAACCTTAATATTTTTCTCAAAAAAAAAATGTAGTATTGAAACTCCCTCTTCACCAATTTTGTAATTTAGATGTTAATTTTCAGTTCTCTTAGATAAAATTTTCTATGAACATTTTTTTTTTTTTTGCTTTTTGTTTTGATTCATTGTCGTCTATTTATGATTTTGTGTTGTGAAATTTGATTATGTAATGACGATGATGAAATTTTATCTCTAATTATTTTGCAATGTTATTCGAATTTTATTTTCTTTCAATTGTGCACTCCCACTCTTAAACTTCTAGGTCCGCCACTGATCCTATGTATACCTAAAACGAGAAATATTTTCATTGCCTACCCATTTTGACAATATTTATCTTTTTAAGTTTTAACAGTCAGTCTCTTTTAAATATTAAGAATAATATAGATGCCTTATTAAACTTAAAAAGGGACAATTAGTGGAGTATTTGTAAGAATAAGACAAGTCTTTCTTTTTCCCTACTTCATAGGTAATATGTTTTTCAGAAAACTTTGTTCATCCTGGTCAATAATTTTCACTCTTATTTAAGATGTATCAGTCAATAATTTACACTTTTTATTCGTAAATAAACCAACCTATATGAGTGGGGACAATTGACCGGGACGAAAAACTATATTACACTACTTTACTCTTTTAAATTTAAGACGAGCATGTCCATCTAAAGCAATAAATTGAGATCTTCTTAGATTATTTTTAGGGATATTCTCTCGTGTAACCTTAAATTTTTTCGTTTTCTAAGGTGTACTCCTCGTTTTTCACAAAAAAAATTCGACCGACAATAATTCTCTGTCACGGGTTCAGAAAACGGTAATTTTTTTTTTCAAACCAATTATCTCGTAAAGGCCTTGAATTTGAAAAAAAAATCACCGCAAAAAGTTATAGTTCGTCAAACATTTTTTAACGAATAAACTTTGACCGACCATAATTCCCGACTACGAGTTGAGACGTCGGTGAATTATTTTCCAAACTAAAGACCTCTTAAAGACGGTCAATTTAAAAAAAAAAAAATTATCGTATTCTGAACTTGTAGGCAAGAGTTATCGACGGTCAAAGTTTTTTTTGCAAGAAAATAGGGGTAGATCTAAGAAAATGAAAAAGTTCAGGGTGAAATTATCAGTAAGACTCTCCCAAGTCTTAAGACTCTGCCAAGTCTTAAGACTCTGCCACGTTAGCTTTTCACTAACTTTTATTATTTCTTTACTGTTCAGACCCAGTGCAGACTTTATACATTATCCGTCAAACTCGGCTCGGACTCTACTTTTCCACTTTACTCTTTTTTTTTAAAAAAATGACACATGAAATTCACTCATTGGTTAATCTTCCTTTAAGATGGGAGGTCAAGAATCACCCAAAATTTTAAATTGAGTCTTTGATTTCCAAGACTCAACTTAAGACTTTGTCAAGACTATGCTAGATTATTGGTAGTCTTGAATGAGTCCTGTCTTAAGACTTACAAAGCCTTGTCTTAAGACTACCAATAATGTTACCCTAAGTGTAGACGGAAAAAATATCCCTTATTTTTATTACACAAATTCTCATTTGTGACGGCACATACCCACTTTTTCTCGCTCTGCAATACTATTCATGTGGTCCCCTTTCTCCACTAACCCATTTTGTTACCATTTTATCTCACAAAATATCCGCCACAAATGGTAACCCGTGACAAGGGAGACCAATTGTTTTTATTAATAGAAAAAATAAAAGAATGGCCGACTTGACCAACTAAATTAACGACCAAGATTCATGATGCTTACCAATAGATCACACGTTGACGGTCAAAGATGGAACAAAGCTTCAGACAATGACTAGCTAACACGTTATGGCCAAATACTCTCTTTCTCTCCCCTCCTTTACTCTACACCTCTACAGTAATCGACAGCCAATAACTCTTGAACCCTTTTACAACTGCCATGTAGCACTCGCTTTTGCTGCCATGTTGGCAATTTTAAAGGCCATTCTTTAACCACGTGGCAGTTACATACTTTCCACTTGCAGCCTTATCTTCTCTGTTTTTTTTTCTCAGTTCGCATCACCAAATATTCATGTTTGAGACCGTTTTAATTTAAAATGACTCGCAAAATAGATAAAAATAAAAAAAAGTTGTTAATGATCTTAAATTTTTATATCACAAAGAAAGGTCTTAATTCTTAAGTTAAGACAATCTAAAGCAAGACTTATTAAGTAAGACTATTGAGTTAGTATTATGTATGGGAAATATGAATTTATCTGATCAATAATAACCTTAATTGAGACATTGTGTAAGACACTGTCTTGAGCCACTTCGACCCTCACTGTGGTGTGTTATGATAACAAATTCGGAAATTAAGGACAATTTTTTTTGCGTTTATACTTTATTTATTGTGGATGCCCTAAGAGTACTACTTATATTCGATTATATTCCACTTATGAAACACCTTATCAACCTATTCAATATATATACTCACTCCGTTTCATATTATATGATTTTTTGTTTTTCGACGTGAGCCATTGACTTTGATTTTTACAAAAATACATTAAATTAATACTTGTAAAAATTATACCATAAAATTCCTTATGAAAAGATCATTTAAATAAATATACATCTTATTGGGTTTACTCTTGTATTTTGAGAATTATTGAAAAAAAGAAAAGAGTATCTGGAAACACAAATTTTCATTTGTGACGGATATATCCGTCGAAAGTTTGCGACGAGTCAAATACAACCCATATCGGATAGATAAGATAAAAGTAGAGTGCCTAGAAAACAACATTCTGTTTTATCTTATCTACTTCACATGATATTACTTAATCTATTGCAAACTTGTGACAAATATACCCGTTATAAGGGAGACTGGAAAAGTACCGGTACAAAACACGTATGGAAAAACAAAATGCTGTGAACTGGCTCCCTCAACTCGGTCCTTAACTCGTCCCCAACCGAGCATGTGGCTCAAAACATCTCCCATTTAAATCCCCCAAAAGTGCAAGGCTAGTCACTAATCCACCCACTACCATTCCGCCACTTGTCAACACCTCAAATTTTCACCGCTTTTCCTTTTTCTTAAACACGTAAAATCATTTTCTAGAAAATTAAATGAAATCCACAAAAAATATTCGTGGCTGAGATTGTTTCTGAGAATCACCTAGTTTTCCTTAGTATCTCCATCAACTTCTCCTTCGTCTCCCTGCTCTACACTTCACTTCGCTCATTTTCTCTCTCTTCTTCACTAATCCATCAATCTTCATAAATATTAATTAATTCATATATTCATGTACAGTGCATTAATTTTGATGAAATTGTTACTGTAATAATTAATTAGGCGAATTTTGTTTGGGACTGTCAGTGGATCGGCGATGTCATTATCTCAAGGTAATTATTATAATTATTGAGTTTTTGATTTGTTTTTGTTTAGTATTGTTTGATTTTTAGGGTGTGAACTTGTGTAAAGTATGCGAAATCGATTTATGTTGTTGTTGTCGTCGTGGATGAATGTTCAGTTGAAGTCGCGATTGTAGCGGTGAAGAAACTGTGATAGTTTGCGATTGATAGAGGCGAAAAAGTTTTCGGAAAAAAAGAAGAGGAAGAATTGGAGAGAAATCGATGTTTTTGTTCTTTCTGTTGTGGATGAAGGTTTTGTTTAAGTCGCGATTGTTATGGTGACGAAACTGTGATAATTCGCGATTGAAAAAGGAGAAAATTTCCAGAAAAGAAATAAAAGAAGAATTGGAGAAAAAATTGATGTTTATGTTGTTATTGTTGTGGACGAAGGTTTTGTTGAAGTCGCGATTGTTGCGGTGTGTAAACTGTGATAACTCGTGATTGAAACAGGTGAAAAAGTTCTTGGAAGGAAAAAAAGAGGATAAATTTGAGAAAGATCGATGTTTAGTTTGTTATTGTTGTGGATGAAGGTTTTGTTGAAGTCGCGATTGTTGCAGTGAGGTAACTGTGATAACTCGTGATTGAAAAAGGCGAAAAAAAAGTTTCGGATTAAGATGGAGGAAGAATTGGTGACAAGCCGATGTTGTGGATGAAGTTTTTGTTGAAGTTTGTGATTGCTTCAGTGAAGAAACTATGATAATACGTGATTGAAAAAGGCGGAAAAATTTTTTGGAAGGAAAAAATGGACGAAGAATTGGAGAAAATTAGTTGAATTTTTGTGAGAAAGCTTTTAGTTATGTTCAACTGTTCATCCTGATTTTGTGATATTTTCCTTGTTTTTCGGTTGATTTTGTGTGAATTAAGTGGATATCTATCAATTTGTGAGCTGTTTTTGCTGCATTTGTTTGTTTTTGTGCAGTAATTACTTACCAGAATTCAACGAGTGTGAATTCAGAATTCAGTAGAGCTACCTTGTGATG
Source organism: Silene latifolia (assembly GCF_048544455.1). NCBI lineage: Eukaryota > Viridiplantae > Streptophyta > Magnoliopsida > Caryophyllales > Caryophyllaceae > Silene > Silene latifolia. The sequence continues at coordinate 8,342,988 of NC_133531.1, forward strand.
CTCGGAGTGTTTAGAGCAGGGTTTTGTTGTTTCAATAGGTGATTGAACTAAGGGCAGTTGTTATCTTCAGCTGTAGTCCGGTAAATGGACGCTTATTCTTCCGGTGAAGAGCTACTTGTTAAGGTCTCTTCGCTTTACCTTTGCTTTATATTACACAAATTCTTGTATAAGATTGTTCTAGAAAGTATAACGGCTTTGTAATGCTTATGCACCTTGACCTCATCACATGAACTAACTGTGTATATAATTTTTCGTAAAGTGACCATTTTGAACTTCAATGTTAGTGTCGCTACATATAAGTGATTTGAAGTTAGTAGAACGCAAAATTGGTAATTGAGCCCCATTACTTTGTCTAATTGTGAAATTAAACCCCTTAAGTTTAGATTATAGTGATTAGGCCCCATAAATTATATAAAAAGTGAAATTAAACCCTTTATTACCCAAAATCTTATGAGAAATTCAATATATTATATACAAAAAGTGAAATTGATTATACTTTTTACAAAATATACAATCAAAATTCAAAATAAAATAAAATTAACAAATGAAATCATAATCGAAATTGAATTAACATCAATTAGAGAAGATTTTAAATTGTTTTATAGAAAAAAATATTTAAATTTTATAAAAGAACTAAATATTTTTCCTAAAATTGTTAACAATTCTTTAAAAAATATACAGTATATAATTTTCTTTTTGAAAAAAAAAATGAATACTCTAAAAAATATATGTGCCTGGTTTTAATTGTCTAAACACTAAATTTTTCTTAGGTAACAAAAAAATGTTTTAATAAAAAAATATTTTTTTCTCAAAAAATATAAAATAAAATAAAATATTTCATTTTTTTTCAGAATTTAAAAACATAATTTTATTTACATTTAAAAAATCCGATCTTTTTGTTTTTTTTTTTTTAAAAAAAAACATAACTAATTTTGGTTTTTACAATATGAGAAAATAGATTTCTCATGAGATTTTGATATGGGATTTAATTTCACTTTTTGCAAAAGTTAAGGGACCTAATCACCCCAATTGAAACTTAAGGGGTTGAATCTCACGATTAGACTAAGTTAAGGGGCTAATTTACTACTTTCGCGGTTAATAGAAGGTTGCTTTCAGTCTGGTATAAGAATTACTAATAGATTCTTAAGTGTTTTTGAGGTATCCTATGGTATAGCTTATAATGTCTCAAAATGGCTGTCAAGGTTGTATTAAAAATCGGCAATCGGTGTAGCTAGTGGACTTTGAATTCTGCTATGATCTCTCCAAGTTATCCAATTTGTTTAGTGATGTTTTGGCCTTGCTTGATTTACGATGCTCTTGTTACACTTAAAGTACAGTCGGCTAGCTTGTCGACTTTTCATTACAATAATTATACCGGCTAGCTTGTCGACTTTTCATTACAATAATTATACCAAGTACCCCAAAAGGTTTAACCCTGTTCGTTCTAAGCACCTCTTTTAACTAAAGGTTTACCAGTTATTGTGTCGATAGATAGAAAATGTCCATTCTATGTTGATTGTATCTTTCTTTGCTGTGGTGTTAGACAAGGAAACCATATACGATTACAAAGCAAAGAGAGAGATGGACGGAAGAGGAGCACACTAAGTTTCTCGAGGCCTTGAAATTGTATGGTCGAGCCTGGCAGCGGATTGAAGGTACTTATTTGCTTTGACCTTTGTTGTTTTATTTCAAATGTCTAATCATGATTCATTAATCATTACCACATCTTTTAAAATTAGGTCACCTATATAGCTACATCTATGTCATACCGATAGTGAGATTTGAAAATCAATCTACTAGACGTGAGTCACAAACATTGGCTTTTCCACTGTAATAGGAGGGAGAGAGCAACTTCGTGAATATATAATGATTCTAACAAACATTTTTCATCTACGTACCGGCGTTCTCAAAAGTGAGAATTAAATACATCAAGTAGAATTGAATTTATAAAGTTCTAATAATTAATCCCTCCGTCCCTATCACCTTTTCTTTTTACGTAATTCTTTGTGGGTGAGTATTTTAATCAAAGATAAACAAATGAATGGAACGCAGGAAGTATTTATTTAGCTTGCACGAAAACCACTTTAATCCATCTTGATTAATGATTACTTGGCGTAGTCTGGGAATGATTTCATGGCTGATGCTAAGTTGGAGGACTTGAGAGTTGAGATTGTAATAATGGGGTAATTATGAAGCTATGAATCTATATCAAGTTTGTCAAATTGAGTACTCTGTTCTGTAGCTGCAATCATAGTTCTAGCTATTCCAAATATTATTTAAAACATATCATACAATTTTACCTAAAAATTGTAATGAATTTCGCCAGATGGGTTCGTATGCTTATTACTTTTGTATTTTGTCTTACTCGAAGAGCTATTCCTTCTTCCTTCTGTTTTTTGTGTGGTGGTTTGCAGAGCATATTGGGACAAAGACTGCTGTCCAAATAAGAAGTCATGCTCAGAAGTTCTTTTCAAAGGTTCATTGGAATCTCTCATCTAGTTCTGTTTAGATAGATAATATACGCTTCCGCTTGTTCGGGAGCAAAGACTTTATTTCTCAATGCAAGTTTTTTTTTTTTTTTTTTTTGGATGTCAACTGTGTGATGGTCTTTGGCTAAAATATATCTCTTTGTTGTCCAGCTGTATGTTTTGGTATTGTTCCTCTCTTATTAGCCCCTCATAGTTACGGCATTTTATTTTCTACCCTCTCTGTCCCGGTGTAACGTTATTTATTTCCATTCTAGGTTTATTATTCATTTGTTCTCTATTTTTATTGAGTAAGTAGTAGACAAATGGGCTAGTGTGGAGGTGAACATACTTTATTTTATTGGTCTATTTCACATATATTTTCTTTCCTTGGCCTATGTGTGAAACAGAATAGAAAGAATTCATCGGGGTGGAGGGAGTATTATACCATGATTTCATTAGGGATGCATTTTTTTGGCATTGTAGGAGCCATTGAGGCAATGGGGTAATGTTGTTGCATAATCATTATTATGAGACCAGTTTGTGACAATTTCTTCCACTTCCTCTCAATATGTTTGCATTGGAGAAGCTACAATAAATAATATATTAACATACTTATCTGCTTACCTCTTTAGTCTTTTCAGTATGTTTGCATTCGAGTCAATATGTTAGCGCTGGAGAAGCCACAATTTGTAACATAGTTACATACCCATCTGCAGTTTTTTTTTTTTTTTTTTTTTTTTATTAAAAGAAAAATTTCTAGAAGGTAGTTGTTCGAGTCTGGGAAAGTAATTTCTCCTATGTCTTCCTTCTTGAACAAAAATGTTTAGAAATTAAAAGTCTTAATTGTTGGATTTTATCCAGATGTATGTTGAGCCAAACTCAAAATGTTGAGCAAACTCAAAAGGGAGGATAATCTTTAACTTACCATCATTGAAGCATTCGGCCTTCGGGTGTTAGTCTGAGTTTCTATATAGCTCAGCCCTTCATTACTAAATATGCAATGCCTCCGGGTTAAGAATGCATGAGTAAGTCTCATATGTTGTTTTTGCCATTGAAGTTTTAGAAATAGATAATAATGGGCAGACGTTATATGAAAATTCGAGTAAAAATAACTTTCTAGTTAATAGATGCAAAAACTTCTTTGGTGCATTATTGTCTTACGTTCCTCGGTTTTGACAAATTTTAGCTTCTGTACAACTGGTTGATATTGACATAATTTGTGCAACATTGATCAAATACATGAGCTAGAAATAATTCGACTTTTATTCATCAAACTATGTTTCTTACATTTTTTTGTTGCATTACTCTCAGTCTCTCACCTTCTAGATTGGTCGAAATAGTACTATAAAATTCAGTTCTCAGTTAAGTGATTTATCTAGACAGCTTTTAATTTTGCTCGAGGTTTTAGGGGTTTTCATACGATGATGTATATCAAAATTCTATAAGATATTGCTGCAACATTTTCTAATGTCTCAAAGTCTTTACCTTGTGGTGGGTTAAAGGGGCGTGATATATGTAGCGTTACCCACTTACCCCTATCTTCAGAAGTATCAGAACAAAGAGACTGTCTCGGATGACTCCTGTGAAGATACGAGACAAGTTTTTCTGGATACAGAACCTGCAATATGTTTTATTATTGTTCAATATTGCTTTTAAGTGGTTCATTGAGATTTAAGAGTTCTTTGTGCTGAAATGTTGACATGTTTTTTGCTTTCAGTTGGAGAAGGAAGCTCTTGTCAAAGGTGTTCCAGCTGGACAAGCAATTGACATAGAAATTCCTCCTCCGCGTCCTAAAAGGAAACCAAGCAATCCTTATCCTCGTAAGCCTGGTGCTGTTTGTTCCCCAAACACTCAGGTCAGACCAAAGGATGGGAAGCATATGCCTCCCTGTTCTTCACATCATACAGAACAAGGGATAAACTTGGAAAAAGAACCAATACCTGAGGTACGCTTAGTCCTTCCCTTTCCTGTAATAAGGTCTTAATTTACTTACCATGTCTCGCTCAACATTCTGCACATAATTGCGGCTCTTCAGAAGCATGTTTGTGATGATGGCGAAAAAATTCGTGAAGGGACTTGTGAAGGTGACAAGTGCTCTGAAGCTGTTACATCCTTGGGAGTAACTCGAGAACGCCCTGATAAACCTGATTCTATTGAGATAACTCAATATGATACAAGTGAGATTTGAAACAGTTTTTTTTTAATTACTTTGTAAAACTTGTCTTCTCAATAGTCTTTGTACCAAAGACACAAATCTAATTTCGTACTATTGTCAGAAAATGAAATGCATGCAGCTAAAACTTTTCCCAGGCATGCTCGTGTTCAGATCCTCGACGGAAGCTCAGGAACATGCAGTCAGGGTCTTTCTTCAGATGTATCATATCAAGAACCCAAACCTCAAACGGAGTTTGTGGGCCATCCTGCATCTAGTCCCATAAATCAGCAAATGTACCCGACTTTTCATCCTTCATATAATCCATTCCCCAACCACCACGGAGATTACTCTTCTTTCCTGCAAATGTCGTCAACTTTTTCAAGTCTTATTTTGTCTGCTCTCCTCCAGAATCCAGCTGCCTATGCTGCAGCTAGTTCTGCAGCTTCTCTTTGGCCCAACCCAATTGTTGAAAATTCAGTCAACTCTCCTGAAGTCAATAATGCAGGTTTTGGTCCTGGGCCAAGTATGGCAGCAATTGCTGCAGCCACTGTAGCAGCTGCTACTGCCTGGTGGGCCGCGCATGGACTTCTTCCCTTAACTGCTCCTTTCCCTGCTGGTTTCCCTTCTTTTGGTAATGTTGGCCAAACTTCAGTGGCTAATGAAGAAAAGGAAGAGAACTTCAAAATACCGGGATCTCAAGTACAGCAACCAGAACAGGAACATTCTAAATCCTCAGAAACTTCATCATCTAATTCGGGAAATTCTGTTGAAGTTATAGATGTTGGAGAAAGAGCCAACGATGCTGTAGAGGTTCCTGTAACAAGTGAACAAAAAGACACAAATGAAGTCACGAAGAAGCAGGTGGATCGCTCCTCCTGTGGTTCCAACACACCATCAGGCAGTGATGCTGAGACTGATGTTTTAGGGAAGGACGGCAAGGGAAATGAAGAATCCAAGGAACCCGACGAAAATAGACGCATTCGCTTTTTGGGGAACACAAACGATAACTGGAAAGAGGTTTCGGAAGAGGTAATGCTCGTTCCCTTGTCAAAAAATGAGTCTTGACTCTTGAATCGTAATGTGTCCCTTTTCATAGTACACAAAACTTATATGGGACTGTTTTACACTTGTTACCAATTCGTAACCTTATATTATATATGAGAAATACACAAGGATTTGGGTTGGTCTCACGTGTGAAACTTCTCATACAAGATTCACTGCTTATTTGGTTTTGTCGTGTAATTCAACATCTCAGGGTCGCCTGGCATTTAAAGCACTCTTCTCAAAAGGGAGATTGCCTCAAAGCTTTTCACGCCGTCAACATCTTGCTGTTGAAGATCTAACGCAAAACACAGAACAAAGAATTGAAGAAGCACTTCAACTCGATTTGAATAGCATCCCATGGAAAACAGCTTCCGGTGATCAAAGTCTAGGGAAAATTGGATCACACTGTCTGGGTAATAATAATAATACCAAAGAGGGGCCGTCGACAATTGGGTTCATTGAGGCGAAAACGAGCAGCGGAACAGGTTTTAAGCCATACAAGAGATGTTCCGTGGAGGCTAGGGAGAGCGGGATGACGAACTCCAGCAATCAAGAAGAAGGTAATTGTTCGAAGAGATTGCGACTCGAAGGAGAGTCTTCAATTTAATGTCCAATGCCAAACACAAGTGTTCATAGGAGCTGTATGTTTTTTATTTCATTTTTTAGCTTAATTTTTCCCCTTCAAATCACGAGACTTTTCGTGTTGTGTATAACTATTAGAAGACTTCAATATTTCTGACGCTTATAAATCCTTGAATAACTCTCACAATCCCTGTAATTCTTATTCATCATCTAAAGTTTTTGTTACTTCGTAATACACATGGTTACACTTGAATCTTTAGATTTACTAACAAATTACCGACATAGAGGGAGTACTACTGTATAACCTTTACCTTAGAAAACTGATGCCTTGTAAAACTCAAAGCAGGGAGAAATATCGAGTTTAACACAAGTTCTTGTTTCAGACGGCCATTTTGTCTTGTCTGAAACAATAAGACGGGATTGTCACCATTTTATGGTCAAATGTAACCTCAATTGTTTAGCCAGTGTTATCGCTTGTGGTAACTTGTTTTCCAGAAATGGTCGCATTTAGCTGGTCAAAAATCCCGTCTTATTTTTTCAGACCAAAATAGTCCGTCTCTACTCTTGAGAGACTAACTCCGAGTTTAATGTAGTAGTGGAGTGTAGAGTGTAAATGAAGCTAAAATTCTGTTACTTTAAGTCACATATTCAATCCAAAATCACAAATTTCAATGGTTTTTTGACCTTGACCTTGTCACACATTCATTCCAATGTGCTCAACTGGAAGTGAACTCATCCCAGTCCAGAAATCATGCAAATATTTGTGTTTTTCAAGTATGACCATAGACCATGCAATACCATAGACCATGCAAATATACCATATGTTGTTTCTGTTAACATTATTTCGGATCTTAATCACTTAAAATGATCGAGTAGACCAATATAGTGATGTTATTGTCACGCGTAGATCTACTCTATAGTCTATACTATACGTAAAATAATTAAGAACAACATTTGAGCGTTTGTTTTACAAGTGAATGGCAGAAGGCAGTGACGGAGTCGGGATTTGAAGTTAACGGGGGGTAAAAGGGTAAAGTATAAAGGGACCTCCGAAAAAATCCGAAAATTTTAACAAAAAAAATCGAAGTTTCAAACGCCAGCAGGGACGAGCGCCTATGCTTGCCCCCCACCCAGCCCATAAAAGCCGTAAGCAATTTCAGAATTTCCCCGTTAAAAACTTAAAACATCATCATTTTTTTAAGAACAACTCTTACTTATAAGTTGTAACGATCACAACATTCACAAGTTTATTAGTTCTCAGAAATTATTTTCTTTTTAATTCAAGTAAGAATTTGTGTTCCTATAAATACAAATACAATTGACGTACTTTTACCCTTTATTATATTAACTTCTTTGTAAAATTTCACCAAAATAGAGGACATACAATAATTGTAAAAACTAATCTTAATCCATAAAAAGCAGAGATAATATCACCCAATTACATTAACCTAGACATTATACATTAATCTAGACATTATATGTCCAATGTACAGTAAATTACAAATCTTAACACATGACACATGCTTCAAATTTTTTGATCCTACAAATAAGAGTACACAGCACACGAGGGGTTAAGAGGCACATAATCAGATGGTATGTGTACCCCATTACTCAGACCAACCGTCTTCATTTCCCTCATTTCTAACAATAAGTCTTGCTTGCGACGGGTCGGATCTTGCGACGGGTATTATGTGAGTGGAAATGGGTAGAGGGGACAAGATGGGTACCCACCCCATGTGCTTTGTCTCTCACCCTTATGGGTTTTGTGTGAGAGAATATGGTACCCGTCTCTTGTTTGTGACGGATACCTCCGTCACAAATAAGAATTTGTGCATTTCTAAAGTGTTTCTTTTACTCCAATGCATATCTTTCTCTTCTCCTCTTTCCTCTCCATAATCTCCATCAAATTATTGTATAGGAATATAATCCGATTCATATCTGACCCGACATCTGAATTGAAGATTTTAGAATAACTCGTAACTTGAATTTACCTGAATATTTGTTATCGCAAATTGAACATTTATCCCTAAAAATCTTGATAATTGTATACTCGAAAAGATCGACCCAAAAATGTCCCGACATGACCTGAGATTTTGCAAACTCGACCCGATTAGCCCATTTATTTACTAGGTCTAAGGCTCAGTTTATTCTGGCTTAATTTCAGCTCAATTAAGTTCAGTTCAACTTAGCTCTATTCAGTTCAGTTTAGTTCCGTTCAGCTTCATTCACATTCATTTCAGCTCACTTCAGCTAATCTCTTCACAAATAAACTTTTACTTCCATACTATTCAATTCTGTTCAGCTCAGTTCAATTCAATTTAGCTCTTTTCAAGTTTCAAACGAAAAAACAGGGTCTAACTCGATCAATAAAAAACCTTCTCACAATTTTTTTTTTTATAGTAAATCTCCAAATGTCCTCTTTTCACTCTCCAACATCTTCTAATTCTCACTCACTACATTACCTGCTTTCTTACTGACACTTTCCACTTGCACCTTCAAATCTCACTAAAATCATTGAAAAAAACTTCAAATTTTCCCTTCATTTCTTTCTTTAGTGTAATTTAGACATGCCCTCTTTAATTAACACTCTTTTCTTCACTTTTGTCCTCACTTTTACAAGTTTTACTCAATTTCATGCAAAACCCATCACAAATTTAACACAAAAATCTCAAATAAACCCTAAATGTAATGAAACTTGTGGTGATTTTCAAGTATCATACCCATTTTACATAAACAATGCATCATGTGGATGGTCTAACACATTCCAACTTTCATGTCTTAATTCAACTTCCCTTTTCCTAAACATTGATTCACAAAACTATAGAATTTTAGAATTTTTTTCTGATGGAATTTTACTAAATTTTCCTGGATTTTCCAACACTTGTAGACCTTACAATGACTTAAACTCATTTAAATTCAATGCAAACAATTTTAATAATTTTTTAGGAATTTCAAATGATAATATTATTGGTTTATATGATTGTGAAGATTCATCATTATGTAAAACTAATTGTGAAGCTAACAATCTTCCAAATTGCGACCGCAACGGTAATAATAATAATGTTAATGGACCTACATGTTGTTATCCATTATCAGATCATAGTGTATGGTATAAAGGAAGTGATTTTGATGTATTTTCTAAGTATGAATGTAGAGGGTTTTCTTCATGGGTTGTTCCAAGAGGTATGAAGGTTGGTAAAAGAGGTGTTAAACTTGAATGGGCAATTCCTATGAATTTGTCTAATAATGGTGTTGTTATTTGTGATGTTAATGCACAAATGATTAATGCTACTAATGTCAAAGATGGAATTAGGTGTTTTTGTGATGATGGTTTTGTTGGTGATGGTTATGTCAATGGAACTGGATGCCTCAAAGGTTTGTTCTTTTCAATTCCCTTTGCTATTTTTCTTTCAATGGCGAGGAAACACGCATCAGCTACCTTTAGGGTGTGTTTGGATTGAGGGATTTGGAGAGAAAAGAAAGGGAGGGAGAGTAGGTGATTTAAAATCCTTTGTTTGGATAGCAAATGAGGGTGGAGAGAAATGAAGGGGGAGAGATTTAGAGGGATTCAATTTCTCTCTTCTAAGCCTAATCAAAATCTCTCTACAATAGACAAGATTTGGAGGAAAATTGTATCCAAACACCCGCACTCCTTTTCCCCTTCCCTTCTCTCCCTTTCCCTTCCCTCCTTCCCCCTCCCTTTCTTTTTCCACCACTTTTGCTATCAAAACACACCCTTAGTGTGCACTGGGTATATACGCGATAGCCTGTAAACCACGTATATCAGGTCAATCAACCTTTTACAAGGTGGCGTAGTGTAGAAGGCATAAGTTAGTTCTTGGTATAGTTATGACTAGTGGCGGAATTAGGATTTGTAGTTAGGACTGAACAGGTAATACAATAACGTAAACTTAAACTTTTTCTTATATATAAACTAATATTTTCAATTGTTCATGGAGGCGAGCGCTCTTACTAGCCCCCTAACTCCCTTACTGATTATGATATAGGTTTGGAACTTGTCAAGTGTCAACTTACTGGAAAAAGTTGATCACTTGGTTTCTTGATTAATCATATTAACCCAGTGTCTCAATAACTCCCGCAAATTAGTATCATCTCCATTCTAAATTTATTTACCCTTGCATAATACTTGCAGAATGCTGTCATGTTTGATTCATCAAAACTATTATGGTGTATTATAGTATCATCAAGTTAAAAATTACTCCGGATTTAGGACAAAAGTAAATTGAATGATGGAGGGAGTATTCTGTATTTAGATGAATTTAGCAACAACCCTGAAACCCGAACAACACTATTTCAAGTAGGACAGTTACATGTAAATAATTCAGAATATTTTTTTATTTTTTTCCCTTTCTGCAGCATGCTTCAAGGATGGAAAGGAAAAATTTGGCGAAGACTGTGAACCAGACAGAAACCCGAAAAAGAAGATCATAATACTAGCTGGTATATATACCGACTTTCATCCATTAAAAAAAAATCGTAAAACTACAGTATTCCTTAAGCACAAATTCTTGTTTCAGATGGTCTTAAGTTAAGACGTACTAACATTAAAATGAAAACGGCATTTTGAGAGGTCTTAACTTAAGACCGTCTTAAGCAAGACCTAGTGTTCCTTAAGAACTCTACTTTTGAATGCTAAGAACAATGTTACTGTTATATCTGCAGTTCTGACATCAACTCTTGCTGCTGTCTTCTTGCTTACACTAGTCTGCCTGATAAAAAGGTCAGTTAAACCTTCTGTGTATGGCTCATCAGACAACCAGCCTCACTTTCGAAGCACTTTTTCATTCCGAAAATCCTGTAATACTCGCCTCTTTACCTTAAAAGAATTAAACGAAGCTACCAATGGGTTTGATCAAGGCCATGGTGGCCCTGTCTATAAAGGTACCCTTAAAGACGGTTCTGGTATCGCAGTTCAGAGAATCCAATGCCAAAATGAGCAAGATCTTATGAATGTTTTAAGCCGGATTGAGCTTCTATCCTCGATTATACATCGACAGCTTGCTCACGTCTTTGGTTGTTGTATCGACTCTGGTTACGCTCCTATGGTTATTTACGAGTTTCCTGAAAATGGGAGCCTTGACGAGCATTTACAGAAGGGAAAAGACGAGAAAATTGGACTCGATTGGTATAAAAGGTTGAGTATTGCTGCGCAAACAGCGAGTGTACTCGCTTTTTTACAACATGAAATATCTCCTCCTGTTTTTCATCATGATTTGAAGACGAGTTCCATATTTCTCGACCAAGAATGTAATGTGAAAATCGCTTGTTTCGCAATGTTGGAGGGGTCGAATTTGTATAGAAGTGATGTTTACGACTTTGGAGTTGTTCTTCTGGAGTTAATCTCGGGATCAAGTCACACCGATTTACCTACAGTTGGGATACAGAAGATTAGAGACGGAAAAATAGAGGAGATGGCGGATCCTCTACTTTACTACCATGAACAGCCTCCGTTTAGGAAGGAACAGATAGAGATGGTTGCTGATATCGCGACAAGGTGTTTGATATTTGGAGGAGAAGGAAAGTTTAGGATGGTGGATGTGGCGCGAGAGCTCGTCCATATTATGAAGGAGAGTATTGATGGTGGTAGTAAAAGAGGTCCTGCTTTGGAGGAAACCTTCTCTAATTCAAGTTTACTTCAGATGATCTCAATGTCTCCTGATTCGATTTATCTTCCTAGTAAAGTCTAACTCTTCCAGCCAGTAGCGGAGCCAGGATTTTAAGCCAGCGGGGGCGAAAGGGTAATAATATTATAAGAGGGCCTTGAAAAAATTCAAAATTTTAACTAAAAATTTCGAAAATCTCCAATGCCAACGGGGGCGAGCGCCCCTGCTAGCCCCCCTCGCTCCACCACTGCTTCCAGCTTTCGGGTCTCGACAAATACCGGAAGATCCAAATCGATGTTGTTTCACTTAACAAGTGTATGAAATTATGAATTGTAGTGTTCTTAAGCTTTGTTGAAATCTTCTTAGTTTGTAAATGAGCCTACCTTTGTGTATATGCATTTAGCAGATGTAAGATATTTTCCTTTTGATGTAACGGAAGCCACGGGGCAGTTTTTGATGTTAACGGGATACAAACCCAGGTCGTAAGTATCATTCATCTACAATTTTACCAGTTAAAGATATAGCTGACATCTGAACTTAGTGCCAGATTCCAGGGATTCATATTTCATGCAATTTCAAGTAAAGTATAGCAGGGCTTGAAATTTACCAACACACATCCTCTCCATTTCTTCTTCTCTCCATTTCCTTCCATTTCCTTTTTAACGGTCCGGATCATATTTTAGATAAAACTGCACAAAACACTGTGGAGATTGCTTGCAATGACAATTTGACTGGAATTTAATCTTTGGACCACAAAACTGCTCACAAATTCAAAGAATTTAAATATGAACCTTAGATTAATATTCATCTAACACAAAATTAGATAAAATCAAAGATCATTGGATCAAGAGATGAACACCCAGCTCACAAACCCCCAAGAAAAATAAGAGTGCCATCACATGACATACTCGGTTAGAGTACAAACTAAGTAAATTTTACAATAATTTTTTTTTAGAAATGTTGATTTTGGGTTAATTCGGGTAAGTGCGGGGTTTTTTTATTAATTTTGGGTTAATTCGGGTTGGGTCGGGTCGGGACATTTCGGGTTTCGGGTCGGTTTCAGGTCATTTTTGGGTAAATGAATAAGAGAGAAATAGTCATTTCAAGTCTTTTCGGATCAACTAGAGTTATGTTTTGTCGGGTCATTTTCGGGTAGAGTGGTTTCGGATCGGGTCAGTACAGGTCAAGAAAGTTCAGGTCAGGTTCGGGTTGGGTCAATTCGGGTTTTCGGGTCATAATCGGATGATGTAGTTCGAGTTAATTTCGTGTCTCGGGTCAGCCTTTTCGGGTCGGGTCAATCGGGTCGGGTTACTTTTGCCCGGTCAAATTCAAGCCATCAACACAATATAAAATAATTCACCAATCTATGTTATTCTTTTTCTACCACGTGTCTACAGTCCCTTTATGAGTTAACCTATTCAATTTCAGTACTAAGTAATAAGTATTAAACCAATTTCAACGAGTATCCGATTTAAGCCCCATACTAGTTTATCGTACACCAACACCTTTAAATATTTTCTGTTGCTCCTCAAATTTTGTAAGGCCCCTTTGTCTGACCCGAGAAACCATCCGTGGACATTTTTGATCCGGGACTTTAGAATCACGAAAAACGTGTATTATACACTTCAATTTGAGCCGTTCTAGAGGACGTTCCGGGTCGTATTAATTTTCTTCCGGTTTTTCTACCACGTGTCTAGCAGCGCCGCTTCAGGAGTTACCCTATTTAATTTCAGAACCAAATAACAAATATTAAACCAATTGAAACGAGTATCCGATTTAAGCCCAAGACCGATTTATTGCACACCAGCAGCCTCAAATGTCCTCTGTTGCTACTCAAATTTTGTGAGGCCACTTTGTCTGCTCCGGGATATCATCCGTGTGATTTACGGACATTTTTGTTCCGGGAACTTAGAATCCCGAAAAACGTGTATTTTACACTTTAATTTGAGCCGTTCGTAAGGCCGTTCCGGGTCGTGTTTAATTTTCTCCTGGTTTTTCTACCACGTGTCTACAGTCGCTTCAGGAGTTACCCTATTAAATTTCAGTACCAAATAACAAGTATTAAATCAATTTCAACGAGTATTCGATTTAAGCCGAAGACTGTTTTATCGCACACTGGCACCATTAAATGTCCTCTTTTCTTCCTCAAATTTTGTGAGGCCGCTTTATCTGACCCAAAAAACATCCGTGTGATTTACGGTGTAACACCCTCATATACCAAGGAGCCTTTACAAGACATTCCCTAGCATATAAAGGCGTTACCATCTCGGTTGCCCGAGGATAGCAATCATCAAAAGTCGATAAAAGAACAATTACAGTTTATTACAAGGTTAAACCAAAACTACTGACATAAAAGATACAACTCAACATCATTATGTGAACTATTCCTCTCATGACTCGTGAAAGACTCATCCCGCCAAGTGTCCAGCTATTATTCAAGGCATCACCTGCTAAGACTGACTGCTCACCATAAGGGATCACGGCAGACACAACAGAAGCAAACAAGAAAACAACCACACAAGGTCAGTAACTGCGAACAATACATCAACAACAACCAACTCACTACAGACACAACAAAACACACACACAAGCCACCACTACTACAACCGATCCCCTTCACCGACTGTCCACTGGACCAGCCCTGCCAGTGGAGGACCGCAGCCGTACCCACCAAATCCCCGCTCATCATAACGAGCGATAAACCCATGTCCATTAATGTGCACATCCCCTCCTGTGGCGGGTTCCACAGAGGGCGAATCAAGGGCGTGAAGCCACTCCAGCAAGTGACTCCACTCAGCCAGGGACGCGCCCCGAAGATCACAGACAGTTATACGATAACCACAATCAGCTGCACCACAATCACGTTAACCGAAACAACACAACACCAACCGATTATCACAATCCATCAATCACGTCGACACAACATTAGCCAATTCATATCAAAAGACACACTAGACACCCAACAGTACTGAGTAGGCGAACCTACCTCTAGCCAACCGCAGCGATTCCGAGTCCGACCACAAGATATCAACCAACCAATCAACACACCTATACAAGCAGTACAAACACCTATTACTATTACTACAACCCTAACTGAAACAACAACGACAATGATGATGACGGTGACATACCTACGCATAGCTATCCGACATCAAGACCGCTACCCGACTCAAGTAACCCATCCCTACGGCACAAGCATCCTTAAAGGCTTCCATGGAAGGAACTAGGGTGAAGGGAAGAAGGAGAGACGACATTTAGGTTTAGAGGAAAGAGGCGGAAATGATTTGCGGTTTCTCAAAACACGATATATAAATCCTCGCTGTAAAGACGCTACTCGATCGAGTAACTAACTTACTCGATCGAGTGACCCCTACTCGATCGAGCCTCCCACCTACTCGATCGAGTAGCTTCGACTAGATCGAGTACCACATACCCAACGCTTATCATGACACAAGGTATCTCTCATGAGGTTTCCTAAAGACTAAGACATGTCACCAAGGTCGGTCAACGTCAGTCAACGGGTCCCTAAAAGGACGGGTATTACATACGGACATTTTTGCTCTGAGAACGTAGAATCCCGAAAAACGTGTATTATACATTTCAATTTGAGTCGTTTAAGAGGCCGTTCCTGGTCGTGTATTTTTATCCTGGTTTTTCTATCACTTATTCAATTTCAGTAACAAATAATTAGTATTAAACCAATTTCAACGAATATCCAATTTAAGCTCTAGACTGGTTTTTCGCACACCGACAACCTCAAATCTCCTCTGTTGCTCCTCAAATTTTGTAAGGCCTCTTGTTCTGACCTGAGAAATCATCCGTGTGATTTACGGACATCTTTGCTTCGGGAACTTAGAATCCCTAAAAACGTGTATTATACACTACAATTTGAGCCGTTCGAGAGGCCGTTCCTGTAACGCCCCCGAAAAGCAAACATGCAGCTCAAAATAACTCTCTTTATTAACAATAATGGCAGCGGAATTACAAGGGCGTCACCGCCGTATTTCCCTTCGGAAAATACAAGGCTTTTACAAAAATAAAGATAAATACACTTGTTAAAACTAATAACTCTATTACATATTCATCCTATTAGGTCATTGATCCTATCTGAAATTCCTCACACTTGTCCTTCCCCAACACTTGTACCTGAAAGAGAATGAAAGTAACGGAATCAGCCAACCACAGGCTGAGTATGACTCTGGTAATCTCCACCGGCCCTACTTACCTCCATTTTAATATTTATACTTCTTCCTGGTCGAACAAGGACTACAAATAGGTCACATGAACACAGTCGAATAATTATTAAATAGACATGCACAACCTGTCATTTCAGAATGCAATAAACTCACTTTACAATTATACCGGTCTACCATTACTGAATAGAGAGACACTACGGAGTAGAAACTCCCCTAGGCTAAGCCCTCCTCCATGTACACAGGATCCCAGGTCTAAGACCCATGTAGTTCCCCTGACACTTTCACCAGTAATAATCAGAACCTTAGTTCACATGGGGACGTGCCCCCTTCCATGTACACATGATAAATTTATAATGTCATCTCTCTCCCGTAATCGTATTCCGAATGCTACAATTGGCCAATAGCACATTATAACAATAGTAGTAACATGGCAATCACATGTTCATATAAAGACATTTAATATAACATGTGAGTAATATAATGATATATAACATTATATATACGGTCGATCACACTACACAATAATCAGTACAATATTAATTATTTCTACACAAAATCTCATTATAGACGGCACATATCCGTCTATAACTAAAGACGGACCAAATACAATACCACATTCTTAATAGGACAAGCAACAAGTGGAGTGGTGGGGGCAAAAAATGTCACCACTTTCAAGCTATTTGACTAGTCTTTAGCTATAGACAGATATATCCGTCTATAGCAAGACTAGCTGTTATTTTTATGACGAAGGGTCCCGAAATCATACCTTATTATTTAAGGATCTCTCTAAGAATATTACTCGTATTAAGAAGCACTCAAACCCTTTCTATTTTCATCTTGGTCTCTTGTCTTTTTGAGTTCCATAAAATAGAAGTGTGGTGTATTTATAGCCGTATAAGTCGGTGTACATCTTCTAATCAATTTGAGTGATTTGGTCATAGCTTATGCAAGAAACTTAGCATACAAGACTTCTTAATGTTCATCTCTTCATTTTTATTACCTTATTATTGGTTATTATAAGACAAGGTTTATCCACAATATTAGTAAGCTAGGTTCTATTCTTTAACTTCATAGTTTACTACAAACGCGAAATCTTTGTGATTAATTTTACTCTAATTAAGATAATATATAAACCGCTTAGTGGTTATCGACTTGTCTTATTTATATAAATATAAAATTATTATTTTTTTCGGGTCATTACATTTTAGCACCAAATAACAAGTATCAAACCAATTTCAACGAGTATCCGATTTAAGCCCAAGATTGGTTTATCGCACATCGGCAGCCTCAAATGTCCTATGTTGCTTCTCAAATTTTGTGAGGCCGCTTGTTCTGACACGAGAACTCATTCGCGTGATTCATGGACATTTTTGTTTCGAGACCTTAAAATTTCGAAAAACGTGTATTATACACCTCAATTTGAGCTTTTGAGAGGTCGTTCCGAGTCGTGTTTCTTTTCTCCTATTTTTTTTTACCACGTCTCTAAGGTTGTTTTAGCAGTTACCCTATTCAATTTCAGCAACAAATAACAAGTATTAAAATAATTTCAACGAGTATCCGATTTAAACCGCATACTGGTTTATCGTACACCGGCAGTCTCAAATGTGCTCTGTTGCTCCTCAAATTTTGTGAGGCATCTTTGTTTGATTCTAGAATTCATCCGTGTGATTTACGGACATTTTTGTTCCTGGACATTAGAATACCGAAAAACGTGTATTATACACTTCAATTTGAGCCGTTCGAGTGGACGTTCCGGGTCGTGTTTATTTTTCTCTCGGTTTTTTTTACCACGTCTCTAAGGTCAATTCAGGAGTTACCATATTCAATTTCAGCACCAAATATCAAAAATAATACCAATTTCAACAAGTATCCTATTTAAGCCCGAGACTGGTTTATTGCACACCGGCAGCTAAACCTGGCAAACGGGTCAATTGGGTCGCGTTTGGGTCGGGTCAGTTTTGGTTTTTAATTGATTTTGGGTTAATTCGGGGCGATCAGGACATTTCGGGTTTCGGGTTTGTTGGTCGGGTCTGTTTCGGGTCAAGCGGGTCGGGTCATTTCGGGTCGGGTCATTTTCGGGTCAATGAATAAGAGAGAAATAGCCATTTCAAGTCTTTTCGGTTCAACTAGAGTTATATTTTGTTGGGTTATTTTCGGGTTGAGTGGTTTCGGATCGGATCAGTACGGGTCAAAAAAGTCCGGGTCATGTTCGGGTTGGGTCGGGTCAATTCGGGATTTCGGGTCACAATCGGGTGATGTAGTTCGGGTTAATTTCGGGTCTGGGGCCAGCATTTTCGGGTCGGGTCAATCGGGTTGAGTTACTTTTGCCAGGTCTAATCGTCACCCTTAATTGTCAGGGTCAAGTGGAGTACAACAGGGCTTGTGATTTCCCACATAAAACTGCACAAAGCACTCTGGAGAACAATATGGCAACATTTAGTCTTGCTTGTGACGGAGGTATCCGTCATAAGCTTGCGATGGGTCGGGTTGCATACCTTATTGTGTGGATATGAGTAAAACAATAGACAAGATGTGATTAAAAGACTGTCATGACCTTTTTAAAATAAAAAAATATTTTATTTTGTTTCCCAAAAAGAGGAAAATGGAGAAAAAAGATTACGCATCTGAGGTAGTACCTCAGACCTGGTAGTTTTTGAGCATATACACATTTTTTCTGAGCATATTAACATTTATAAATATAGTTTTTGAGCAATATTATATTTTTTTAGTGTAATATTTTAGTAAATATGCTCAAAAACTTTATACTAAAACAAAACTCAAAAACTTTAAAATAAAACTCAGAAAATAAATAATAAGAGGTACTACCTCAGATGTATAGTCTATGAACTGAGGAAAATGCAGTAACATTTCACATCTCAGTTTCAAACAGACTTTTTCAATCTCCATTGTCTCTTTCTAAAAAACCTAAAAATCGACCATCTTCATGTTCGTCATGAAAAAGCCACAATTTGAAGATCAATACAATCCCATTTTTCCGAAACCCAAATCATAAACCAAAACCCTATGTTTATCTTCATCCTTACTACTTAACAAAAAAACCAAACCAATATGAGTTTTATTATTAACAAATTCCATGATTATTACCATTTTTAGCTTGATTTTTTACATTTTTAGTTTGATGTTATCATTTTTAGTGCATTTTTTTTGGCTAAATTCACTTTTCATTGCTACCGTTGAATTTTTATTGGTGATTGTTACCAATTTTAGTTTGATTGTTATAATTGTTGTTCATTTTTCCTTCCTATAGTTGTTGTGTTTTGTTAAACTTTATATCATTTTTTTTTAATCAAATTCCAAGATTATTCCCATTTTTGAATGGTATGAAATTTTGATTGAAGAACAAGACAATATCACCACATCGAGTTCACTTATTTATATATTAAAATACTTTGTAACCAATTTTAGAGATCTTACAGACTTTGGGAGATGGTAACATATTGATCAAATAAGTAAACATGTAGGAAACTTAAATATGTTTTCATTTTCTAAATGTTTGTGACCAAATTTAACTGGGTGTAATCTATTGGTCCCTATCACATATTAGTTGACTGAATATTATGATACTCTTCAAATGGTCACTTAATAAAATTTAGGTAAAGATGTTCCAAAATATAATATACACAAAATCTCATTTGTGACGGCACGTATCCGTCACTTTGGAGTGACGGATACCATTTTCCTTCACAAATGACCCAAATAGAGGAGAGAGGGAAACACATGGGGGTGCCCCCACCTTGTCCCCCCTATTCGTTTTGTGAGTGGCATTATCCGTCACTTGCTCCGACCCGTCTTCAGCAAGACTAATTGTATAATATATGGCCATTTTAAAGATAATTGTTTTCATTTGTATATTCTAATGAGGTTATCTGAAATGGTAACATGTGGTGACATATTGAATAATTTTGTGAACATGTTGAAATGTGCATTAAATTTTTCTAATGTAGCTGTATGTTTATATTCTTCTACAAAATGTCACCATCTTTACATTTGTCACATACTGAACGATAAAGTAAACATTTTGTAATACAAAATGTATCTTGTATTCAGTTTTATCTTTTAATACGGAATATGAAATCTTGATCGTCATTTGGAATACTATCATCTATAAACTTCATCTCTTATGACGTCATCGTAATCTCTAAAGCGGGTACTAGGAAAAAATTACGAAGAAAAGAGAAAGAGGGTTTAAAACCGTGCACGCGTTTAATATTCGCCATGATGATAGTAATTTATAAAAAGGAGAAACTAGGAAGAAAATAGAAAGGGACAAGGAATAAATGCACAAGGACACTCATTTCACAAGCATATTGCAAAATTGCAAGAATTCCACTAAACAAAACATGTGTCATAACTCACAACTTTTGACATGTTCTTGTACTATATTTGTTTCAATGTCCTATAATTTCTCTTATGAATTGAAGCCACATTTTAATTTTAATTTTAATTTGAAAATATTGACCATTAGCTAACCACCATTCCTTACATCTCTCTTTTCCCACATAAATTCTCCCTTCTAACACATACATTTTCCTTTCTTCTACCACATTTGCATTATTCCCATTCCTCTAAATTTTGAGTTTTCAGGTACAGATAGCTTTTCCGCAATATTAATATGCGATATATGCAGAGGCGATTTTAGGATTTTATCCTTACATTGATGTAATTTGTGTCACATAGATGCATACCCTATGAGGCCGGACCCTAACACGTAAAATGATCTAACTAACGTATATATTCATGCAAACGTGCATCTTTTTTCATATATTTTACAAATTTATCAGATGAATAATATCTATATAATTCGAGTTTAAAAAGAAAAAACTTTTTAATGTATTAATGACGGAAAAAATGTGCCTTAACATAAATGTTATTTTTTTTAGTAGCAGAAGAGATGGCTGAAGAAAATATGACTGCAAATTCACCTCGTCAACCTGCACGCTTGAACGAAAGGATTCTGTCATCTATGTCCAGGAGATCTGTTGCAGCACATCCATGGCATGATCTTGAGATCGGTACGTTCAAATTCGTCTAATAAATTACATAAAATACATAATGCTACCCTTTCAAAATTTCAAGTTTTACAAAATTCTTGTTGCAGGACCTGAAGCACCACAGATTGTCAATTGTGTAAGTTCTTACCATCAGAACGTTTTCTAGCGTATTTTTTCGGGTCCTTTATTCACAATTTCGCGTTAGATTTGGCATTAAATTTTCATTTTACTGAATATGAGACGCAAAGGACAGTACAGGAATATCGGGATTCAACATGGCGCGTAACATTAATCTTAGAGTAAATTAAAAATTACTCCCTTTTAAAATACAGTTTTTTTAAAATTACTCCCTTATATAACTTTTTCCTAAAATTACTCGCTTAAGATGCACTTTTATCAAAAAATTGCTTCAAAACTCCAATTTAGGTGACTTATTACGTCTGTTTTTGAAAAGTCCTTGTTAATCAGATATGTGATGTAGGTTATTGAGATCACAAAAGGAAGCAAGGTTAAGTATGAACTTGACAAGAAAACAGGGCTAATTAAGGTAATCAAAAATCAAAAAAAAAAAAAAAAAAAAAAAAAAAAAAAAAAAAAAAAACTTGTAAAAAAAATATCTACATTGCATTTAGCACCAAAAATAGATTGTCATTTTGAAGTTTCGTCTTATAATTGCAGGTTGATCGCATCCTATATTCATCAGTTGTTTATCCTCATAACTATGGTTTCGTCCCTCGCACGTTATGTGATGACAATGATCCCCTTGATGTCTTGGTTCTCATGCAGGTACTTCTCTATTCGACAATAAATTCACACTTTTTTTTTTTTACTGTAGTTCATCCGGAAATAATTTCCTGGTATTTTAATTTACAATTGCGTAAATCCAGCCTCCCTTACTCTTAGCCTGATATAGGCGAGAGATTTTGAGGAACTGGCCTAAGTAGGGGTGGGCATATTCCGGTCCGGACCGGAATCGAGTGGACCGGAACCGGAATTAAAAATTCCGGTCCGGTCTCCGGTCCACCATTTTCCAAGATTCCGGTTTCTAGTTTCTGGTCCGGACCGGAATGTCCGGAATTATGGTTATTTTCATTTTTTTCTTAAAATTGTATTTTTATTCCAGTCCAACGGACCGGATTTTGAAAAAGTGAGTAATTCCGGTCCAACCGGTCCGGTCCGGTCTTGGACCAGAATTTTTGTAACCCGGTCCGGTCCCGGTCTGTGAATTTTGCCGATTCCGGTTCCGGTTCGGTTTTGAACTGGTGCCCAAGCGGCCAAGCATGATACAGTCAGTTTTTATGCATGTTTTTCGGCGTTTTGTTTAAACTCACCTTATGAACAGGAACCAGTCCTTCCTGGTTGTTTCCTGAGAATAAAGGCCATTGGACTAATGCCCATGATTGATCAGGTACGGGATTATTTCTTCCGAAACCAAAATGATTGCCTGACAAACGAAAGTAGACGTGCTAATGACAGATTTTAATGTTGCAGGGTGAGGCAGATGATAAGATCATAGCAGTTTGCGCAGATGATCCTGAGTACAAGTATTACAATGACATCAAAGAACTTCCTCCACACAGACTTGCTGAAATTCGACGTTTCTTTGAAGACTGTATCCTTAAACAATGCCCAAGTTATTTTCTGTTTCCTAACTGTTTTCGAATTTAAGAAATAGTTTCGGTTGTTTTTCAGTTTAACAAATAACACAGACAAAAAGAATGAGAACAAAGAAGTAGCTGTCAATGATTTTCTGCCAAAGCATGTCGCCTTCGATGCTATTCAGCACTCAATGTAAGTTCTTCCATCTGAGTCCTCACAGTTATGCTCAGTCAGAGTCCGTCTTGTATGCGATAATCTCTCTCCCACCCTCTATGGCTCTATCTTATTTTCTCGTTAATCGTTGTTGATGGAACGCAGGGATCTGTATGGCGAATACATCATGTGCACTCTCAGACAATAGACAGTCATCTGTAAAGGGAGCTCTTTCGAAATGCAGTGTTTCGATCGAACCTTCTGCCTAGGGAAGGAGCATATGAAATGAAGCTCCTGTATTGTATATTCATCTTTTTCTTCTTTATTCCTTATTAACAAATTGTAAGTTCAGATTCTGTAAGCGGTAGCTTGTATTAAGAAGCCTGAAATGAGAGCGTGTATTACATTTTTCGACCTGGTTATATATTTCCAGCTTAACATGATGGGAGTAAGTCTTGCTTAAGACCGTCTTAACTTAATAATATCCTCTCAAAGTTATTGCTAACACATCAGTAGAATTGGATGACTTATCCCTAGTTGGATCAGAAGCCGTGGTTATAGATACAAGTTGAACAATCAGAATAGCTAAAAAATTGGAGGGGTTGAACAACCTAAGGCGAGTTTGTAGACCGAAATTTCTCCAAGATTTCATTGGTATATCGCGCTTCAATAGTTCAATCAATGTATTACAATAATTTCAGAAGTGATTTGCTAGCAGCATTGTGCGGGTATGGGTATTACACACTGAATCTCATTTACTAATCTACTAAATCTACTATTATCTTAATCGACTGCATCAGATCAAGGTGGTTTACACCCTCTGAAAACCCAAACCTGGAGATGAATGCATCCTTGGTCACGCACTCACGCCAAAGTCTAAAAATCAACTGCAATCATTCGCACCATTTGCTTAAAAGCTCCAACAAAAGTGTGGCAGCTGAGTCTTTGGCCTTTTTAACACTAGGCATTGGTTCTCCAATGCATTCATCAGTCCAACCCTTATCGGTAGTATTCACTCGCACTCCAAATGTAAATCTCTTGGCATGCGCTGGACCGCCTTCATTCAAACACCTGAATACACAGTCGTGTTATACTTTATCTCTCGAGTTCTCAACTTAACACTACCTCCGGTTTTTAACACAAGACAAGACGTTTTCATCATTAAAGAAAAGTGGTGATATGACTTTCTATTCACAAAAGCCTGCCTACTTGAGAGAAACATGAACAAATTTGTACCATTAGATTTATAGAAAAAAAATGTTTTCAAAAAAGTGCATTTTTATAACAATTCAGTCAAATATCATGTAGAATATATTGAGTTTGAAGTGAAATTTTAGAAATATGAGTAGTACATTCTCATACTTACGGATGAAGGGAAAGTTTAAGGATAAAACGATTCTAACCTGTATAGCGGCATGGGCCAGTTTTTGCGCAAGCAGATATCATTCAACGTCTGCCTCGTGAACTTCTCTCCATTATTCTTTTTCTTTTTCCCGTTGTCATCAGCCTTGTCCTTGACTGCAGGAGTTTCTTTCTCCTTCAATGTGACGAGCGCATTACGAGCAGCTAGTTTCTGAGCCATTTTTTTCTGTGGATTTTGGGCCAGCCCAATTTGGACCCCATCAACATAAACCTCAACAGTGGCCAGATTTCCATTTCGAGTCGCCTTATACTCAAGGCCTTCAGCCTGTTGCTGGCAACGTTCTTGCAGCTCCCTCACAGGATGCATTGGAAGAGTTTCTGGAGTAACCATCGGCTGCAACAATGGCTCAAAAACCTGATCATTGAGAAAAGTTATTGTATTAGTCATCAAGCCTACCAACAAAAATTGCTATACAACAAACAGTTCAGATATAAAAAAAGCATGAGCTCTGTTACTCCTACTCGGACTTAACTGTACGGATGGACGTGTCTAGTATCAGACCGGATAACTTTGCGAAATTAATGTTTTTCGTTTTTTGGTCCAAAATGAAGTGTAGAAACGTCGTGTGGTGATTTACGGGACATTTTGCCAAAGTGAACTGTTGAGTAATATGAGAGGGGGCAAGACAATAAACATACCCTCCAAACAACTGAAGTGGCAAGTCCACTGTCAAGGAAAATAGCTCCAGCTATTGATTCAAATATGTCACCAAGTACTTTTGGGGCCTTGCAATCACCTAGTCCAAATGAATTAAACCCCGGTTTTGACAGCTCTTTTTGAAATTCCTTCACAAAGTCCCGAATCTGAAGGAAAAATGAGATAAAATTGAAAACAAATTACATCAAGTTACAAAACTATGCGAAGCGCACGAAACCAACTAAACAAAAATCACAAGAGGATGAGAAACACTGAGCAAACCAACTAAACAACGTAGGGAGACTTGTATGAGACGATCTCACATATAACACCAACCCTGATCTCTATGCGTTCTTCATCTCATTGTTGAATTCATGGGTTGATCCCACATGCAAGACCATCTCACGTAAGTTTTTGTACAATGAAAAAGCTTCGGACTTTCAAACAATCGCAAAAATGATACCTGCTTCTCGAGAGCAGTAGAACCATGCCTTAGATGCATATGAAGCTTATTTTTAACTGCAAGCCGTGCAAAATTTTCGTTATTAACAGCTGCAGCACGCAAATCAGTCAGACGGCCAGGAGGTAGATTTGTATACTTGAAAAAGAGGTGCTTCGTAATAAGATGATCAAGTACGGCATCGCCCACAAACTCTAGTCGCTGATAGCAAGAAACTCCTGAAGACGGGCGTGAAGCATGTGTAATGGCTTCCAACAGCAGAGTCCTATCATTGAACTTAACCATAAGAGCGCCTTCTAATGCATCAAAATCCACACTTTTGAGGACATTATCTGGGACATTGGTTGGCCTATTTGGGCATTCAATATCTTCAGGATTGAACTCTATCTCAATTCCAATCCATTTCATAAAGTGATTAGCAGCACTCTTTCCACCTTCAACATAATGAACTCCAATAAGTGCTTCAACAACATCTGCCAATGTCTTGCTAGAAAGAACCCGGTATGAACTGGAATCACCTTCAAGTTCACCATCTTCCATCTCATCATCATCATAACTAATCTCATCTCTTTCAAGACCGATTTTTGAATCAGATTTTTCCTGATCAAATAAGAATGATTCCTCATCTTTGCTGTCCTCGTCAAAAACTGGAAGTACACCTGGAGCAGCCCATCTAGATGGTGCAAACCGATCTGCTTGGATATAAAATTGAAGACTTCGACCCAGTGCATGGTGGTATAAAATCATATTGCTCACCATTTGCTGCCTCATTCGAGTGAGCTGACCTTCGTGCCTTTGGGGATACTTAAGAAAAAGAAATTTACTAACCACCCATTTCAAATAAGCATCTCCGAGGAGTTCTGCTCTTTCATAGCAAAATGTCTCTTGACATGAGGCTGCGGTCAAAGCTTCCAGAATCTGTAAGTAGCAAGCCAGTTAAATTCACAGATGAAAGTTATACAGTTGAAGAAACAAACACAAGGATAACTGAGAAAAGGACGACCTTTGAAGCGGGGACAGAGGAGTTGAAGATATTCTTGAGTTCAATAGCAAGTAGCATGCTTTCTACTCTTCGCATTATCGAAGGCAGTCTTTGGGCACCTCGAACAAGTTCTCCAGGAAGTGGGTGCACAAAACACAATTCAGCAGGGAGAAATACATAATACGTTTTGTCAAGGGCCTCCCCAGATTCACCTTCAGGTTCTTCTGAATGTTCAAATCTCGGAGAAAGAAGATTCTTGCAATGTGAAACACCCCGACCTCTAAGTAAAGGTTGTTTCTTATAGTTCAATTCAACTCCATACCTGTAGATAGCATAAACAAATGAATCCTAAAGACACCCACTAATGTACAGACCATAAAATAAGTTTTATCCAGGTTACATACTTTTGCATATAGTAGTCTGCATATGAACTATACTCCAATGGACCAAGATAACCTTCTTTCCGAGGAAAAGAGTTCTCAGCAGTCATATCATAACGTACAGAGTCCACATAAAACCTCTTTCCAGAGTGAGCAGCAGTGACAATTTTTCCAACCAGGTCGTCCTCGTTAACACAGGCATCAGCCAACACCAATTTGCCTTTAGGAAGTTCTGATTTACCATGCAAGACATCATCTCGGTTAAGAACCAACCCAGAAGCTTTGACAACGTCATACTGCGCAACAGCTCCTCTAACACCATAAGTAGGATGAGATTTTTGTCCAAATGCCATACCATAGCGCAGTTTTCCAAACCCATACTCTCTTCTATCCCCACCCAGACTCCGCTCATTTGTTCCCAAGTAAACATCTGGCCGAGCCCTTTGTAAGGGGTTGTTCCATGCATCTGTCTTTGTTATATTCTCAATAAGATTCCAGTCAATTTCTCTAAGTGGATCAACACATTTATCGCAAACCATAGGAACGAAAACATAAGCCTTTGCAGGATCCCATGGAGTTGTTGAAGGTTCAACATCGACGTCTAGTACAATGCTCATCAATCTCACATGAAAACTCTTCAGGGATGCTAGCTGTCCATGTAGGAAGGGGTGAACAGCAACTTTAAGCAAAAGCAGAACACCACAAATCCGCGACTAAAAGATTTTAAAAATAATAGAAATAAGATATAGGGCTTAAAAGCACACCTGACTTTCTGTGATATTAACTGATCCTCGAAAGACAACATATGTCTTACACTTCATGGTCCGAGCGATAAAGAGATCCATCGACATCGATAACACCTGATATCCGAATATTGTTAATATTTAAATGCAATTAAGCTGACCTTCTGGCTCATTTACACCAAGAAAAACAATGCAATTAAACTACAAGCAAGTCAGAATGAAAAGAGTGACCATCGTTTTAACTACCTCTGCATCCAGCTCCTTGCCAAAAAGTATTGAATATTCTGATGCTTGGGTCACGAAAGGATCTTTTGAGGATCCTATGTGTTCCCATTTCACAGAATACATATACAGATGAAATATTTTGGAATTATCACACACTTCTTTTCCAGACAAGATCCAATCACCCTGTGCAGTCAGAAATAAAAAAGTGATGTTGCGACTGAAAAATTCCCACCCTACCTCTTGGAATAAATGGTAACATAGACGTAAAATGCAGACTGAAATCATGTAGATTGAAGGGAATAAAAGTGAAGATAAAGAAAGTGCTAAAACGGTACATGATACTCGGTACAAAATTCCTAATAATGAACATTTTGTATCATTATACCAGCATCCAGACAAGTGACCAAATTATGCCTTCACTGAGGCACATAGAGTTTTCACAACCATATAGACAGGAAAACAAGCTAGGATAATCAGCTGTCGAGTATACTCTAGAACAGATCTGAAGGCATGACATGTGCTGCATCTTCAGGAGAACAACGGGCTACTGAACTAGACAAAAATCAACATGCTAGTGCATTACAAGACGAAATAGACCTACATTAAGCTATGTGTCAAAAACAAACCTGAAGAACTGAGGCTACCCCTTCAGGGTAAAATTCTCTATGTCGGGCAGTTCCTGGAAGTGGTTCACCGTCATCATTAGGTTCAGTCTTCTCTCTATCTTCACCACTTCCCTTGTCAGGCAAGAGCATGTCAGTAAATGCCCCCATTTCATGAAGCTTCTTACAAGCAGCCAAGCAAACAGCCTGCAAATTGAAGCTCATGAGCATAGAGAAAATAAATGCACAAAAATCACATCATTTGATT
Organism: Silene latifolia; assembly: GCF_048544455.1. Taxonomy (NCBI): domain Eukaryota; kingdom Viridiplantae; phylum Streptophyta; class Magnoliopsida; order Caryophyllales; family Caryophyllaceae; genus Silene; species Silene latifolia. The sequence continues at coordinate 8,371,540 of NC_133531.1, forward strand.
AGAGTTGATTATTCTATGTGAATTTACATCCAACACACCTGTTGAGCAAGGCGCATTGAATTGCATGCTGGTCCCTCAAGCTTTTCAAAAGGGGCATTACAAGGGAGTTGAAGCCTGCAAGAATACTCTGTGGCACCACCTGGCTTCTCATGCCGCTCCATGATAAACTCGGGACGAAGAATTGAATACCTGGATGTGGTTCGTGGATGAGGCCAATATAATAAGATTGGAAAAATTCAATCCTCTTACTACTAAGAGAATCTCTCTTAGTTTTCCCGCCTAAGCACATTATTTATTCAAATGGGCCATTGCTTTGGATGCTAAATTATAACATGGACAGTATAAAACATTTGATCCTACTTTTCCACTAGCCCACCTTTGAAAACTATAACATGTGCAATTTAAGGTATAAAATTGCAATATAGAGATATTTCTTTTTTCACTAATTGCAATTTATACATTGCATTTTTTTAATAAGGAAACAATTTCTATTGAATTGGTACCGGAAACAAACTAAAGGAAATTCTTTCAAAGCAAATCTACAACGAAAATAACAGAGTATGTCATTTGATTTAGTATACTCCGTATATATTTTTGTAAGTAAAAAAAAATTGTGTTTTAATTTAAAAAAAGAAAAGAGAAAACATTATTTTAATAATCCGTAAATCGTCTTTTTGGATGTACTGTTTTTACTGATGTATTTTTACAAGGTCGTTACCGATTGTTAATTATATTTAGTTAAACTTTAAAGGTTAAGAAAAAAATAGTTTAACTTTAAACTGTGAATCATTATATTTAGTACTCTGTAGATTATAACATTATATTAGAAGTACAGTTAATTTATGTTCTTAATATAATTGTGGACATCTTTATATAATATAATCAAGAAAATACCATGCATTTCATGGGATCTATCCTAGTTTCAAAAAACAAAATAAAAAGAGATAAAGAATAACAGAGTAAAACTACATCATAAACTGCACCTGTCGCTGGGAAGCTGTGAACAATAGAAGTGTACAAGACCTACAGCAGAATTCAAGCTCACAGTTGCTCCAGTTGCAGCAACCTGATATACTGAACCTGGGCCAGAATCAGCTGACAATAGTCTTGAATTGCCCTTAAGATGGCTTATATCAGTCCTTTGAATGGCCTCCCTCCGTAAAGTTTCTTCACTATTCCTAGCATTCTTCAAAAATGTTTCGTGTGAAAGATTCCCCCTGTTTAATAAAAATGTGGTGAGTGTAATGTCTCCCTTCCCATGTCTTTTAATCAAAGTAAAAGTTTAAAGGAACAAGATCATAATTTGAAAGGTGTTAAGTACCTCTCAACCATCAAGATATAATCAGAGCCTGGTTTTCTCGCACGACCCCTTGATTGTATATATGCTAAAACAGTTTTTGCAAGATCAAAGCGAATAACCACATTGCATTGTCGAATATCAAGCCCTTCCTCGGCTACACTCGTGGCAACAAGCAAAGTCACCTAGACCATATCATAACAGTAACATAAAGGGTCACTTTCAGCACAAAGTGAAGTCTAATTCTTTGAGCTTGTAGAGGAGGATACAAGAGAAGCAAATAGACAGGTTGGTTCCACTCAACCACTAGTGCGAACAAAATCACAGCCATGAAGCTATGCAACATTACTAAATGTTCAATGCAAATACTCACTTATAAAAAAGCATAATTAAAATTCCTCGTTAATAAAGCGTTTAGGTTGGAAAAAAACTTCTGTCACTCCCTCTCACAATAAAGGTTCTACAAGCATACAGCAATGTCTAGAGCAAGAATTAAGAAAGCAGGCACCCAACATAACCAATCCCAGGACTATGAAATTTCAAGGCAGACTTCAGAAAGGATTTTAAGTCATAGGAACATTTACCATAAAATCACTCACAACAATACTAAATAAACATACAGAGAAGCACCCACATCAGAATAATCACAGTGAGATTTGTCCGCCTTAGTAAGATAGAAAACATACACGGCCGTCTTTAAATTTGGCAATTGTGTCCTGCATTTGTGATGTGCGCATCTCCTGGCTATTGTTATGCCCAATCAAACTAGCACAATTGATAAAACCTAAAGAAGGAAGCTCAGCAAAAACCTGCATATGTGCCAAGCCTTCAAATATTTGAAACACTAAGCAGGACAAGAGATACATTGAAATGAGCATCAAAGGTATAATGAACCTTTGGAAGAACCAAGGCAGACACCACTCTCTCCACGAAGATTATGGCACGGAAATCATCAGTATGCTGGTACTTCATGAGTACTTTGATCAGAGACTGCACCTTAGGGGTGACCTTCCCATCAGCTACAGCAGCACCAATAACGACATCAACATGCTCCCCACCAGAGACCACTAAATCACGAGTAAATCACCACTCAGGACAAATAGAATCAGTTATCAATCGCGCAAAGACAATTTATCCTCAATTTGATTGACTCCTCAAAAAACTACCAAGCCCGGCTTTGACTTAAACTAGAAAGAGAGAGAGACTAGATAGAAGCTATATACTGTGGCCACCTATGTCACTTTGACTCTTCCTATCACCTTGAGTACCTCACTCGACACTTGGACAATTCGTTTAAGACAAAACATGTGGATTATAGATAGCTGAATATGACACCAGGACATGCACCATGTCACATACTTCTAATCAAGCCTTAGTAACATAGGTAGCCACAACAGAATATTTGAACAGGGACTACAAGTCCACATAAGCCTGTAGTGTCCAGAGATGTTAAAAAATCTCTTAAATAGAGGTTAGAAAGAAGTGTAAGAGGTGGTGAAAATAATAAGATTACTGGAAAAAATCCCCATCTCAACCAGTTAAGAGGCATATACATCTTTAATTAACCGAACATATTCATGGACTTATGATCAGTATTTATTTGGCTCTTCACTGTTATTTGTGGAGAAGCAGTCAGTAATTATTAATCACAATACTCACCATGACAATCAGGAAGCTCTCCCTCTTCAATCTCATCAAAATTGTTAGTATCATGGCAAACAAAATCCTCTTGTGTACCATTTGTATCCTTGCTTGAAGCAGCCCCCTCAGATAACTGGCACTGCAAAAGTCCGACGACTTTGCTCAGATAGGATTCTTGAAACTTGACGTCGAGCTGGTAGTGTGCCCTCTCATCATTTAGTAAAGCTGTTAAAAATGACTGTGCAACCTGCAGATGACATAATCAGAAAAATTGGCACCATAAGATAAGACCAACTTAAAATGAGTTCCAAAACTAAATTCTTAAAGACAAACCTTGTAAGCACACCACTGTCCAAGTTCACCAAGTGCATAATTGATCGCCCTTAATTTCTGAATTAAATTAGCAGCACCATCACTCTCAGTTCTTTCAGAAACACCATAAACTTGGCGTAACTCTTCCTTGGCACCAGCATCTCTTGCACCCATGAACTGCCATTTACTTTTTCTCGAACTTGCTCGTGCAGCCTCTTCAACGGCTAGTTCCATTTGTTTGATTTTTTCATGAAGAGACCACAATGATGCTGCTTTGTCATACTCCACGACTATTTCTGATGGCATTGGGACATGTTTTTCCAGCTCTTTACGGTCTTTTATGGTACAAACAACAGAATCCAACTTAGTCTCAAGATTGCGTATTTTGATTGCACAATCCACTTGACTGGAAACGCCTGCCCAATCAGAAATTGTATAAAGCATAACATAGTGAACATATTAACAAGAACAAGCATACATTTACAGATATGAGAAAAAGAGGAGCCACAACTACAATGCTGAACAATAAGCAGACGTCAAAACACTCTTGAAGGTGCACGACTGACCTCGAGTCATACTCATTTAAAATGCATTAGGTACATACCCTTCAAATTGACAGGAGAAGCCGTCATTCCAAAAACTGTAGGCCGTTTCTCCTTCGGCGTAGTGTGATAGAATTCAGACATCACTAATGAATATGGATGTTTCTTGACAGCGTGATGACACTCATCTAGAATAAGAAGATGGATATATTCCATTTTTATTATGCTGTGCCTAAGAATATTCAGCAAAATTTGGGCTGTCATAACTAGAACCTGCATAAGAAAGAATTGGCACAAATATAATGTCAACAACCTCTACATAGCACAAAGGAGGGAAAAATTGTTTAGCTTCAGAGGCTTCCCGCAAAAAGAACAGCAAATAAGAGGAGTTCTCATGGTTACCAAATTCGCTTGGAGCCCTACGAATCGCGAATTGTTAAAAGCGAATTCTATCATGTTGCTTACTAAAAATACATATAACACACATTCTATAAGAGCGAATCGCGAATTGGTAAGGACGTATTCATAGCGAATTCGGTAACTTCTAGACATGCTACATGCATGTACAGAGATTTCAGACTACAAATGGTCAGAGTACTTAATTATTATTATTATATATGAAAGGAACGGTAGCAGCAAAACGATAGAAGTGTTGCCAAAAAACATTTCAACTAAAACTAAGGGCTTTTTGTCAGAAACTACCTTTAATAGTATTATTTAAGGTGTTTTGCAAGCAACTACCTTTCATTTTTTTGGCTTTTAATTCCCCTTTATTTTTGTTTTTTGTTAAAAACTACCAAACTTCGCTTCCAGCCAAAAAAGTCCACATTCTGGCGGTTGACTCTCCTTTTTAAGGTGTGAGTCTTCAAGCGAGCCTAAAAACCCATTTTTTGTTAGAAAATGCATGCTATCATTTTCCGGCCAACTTTGAGCTCTTATTTACTTTTCCCTCCAAATTATCTCCTTCATTGAATTTTTACCAATTTTTACTCCCCCACTTCTATATCCCCCCCTCTCTCTCTGCCCCTCTCAAACTCTCTTATTGCTGAAAGTTTCTCAATAAACAAATTGTCAAGCTCACCCTCGAGTTCCAATGCCTCGTATATGGGGATGAAATGCAACTGTGGGAGGGAGAAAAAGATTTTTAGAAGAATTGCCGAAATAAACATAAAATCCAACCCAAATACAGCATCCCAATAAATTTATACCTTTTCTTATCATTTTCATAACATTTGGTACAGAGAAACATTTCACATATATTTGGTTCCAAAAGTTCCATTGGTACACCATCATCCACTTCCTATCTCACTCTACAACAAAATGTTCACATACTACAATTGAAAATCCAGTATATGTCACAAAGCTTATCAAATCCTCCAATGTAAATCCAGAGAAACACTTTCAAACAAGAAACACCCGCTACACTAAAATACATCAAAATCAAACAGAAAATAATAACAAGCCATTAGGCACATGACAGCCCAACAATCTTAGCGCTTCCCACAAATGCATCAAATGGTCGTATTAACTCCATAATAGTCTAACAGAATCATAAGAAACCTCTGATGCAACAGAAAATGAAACGTAAAAGGTAACACCGCCAAGATAAATGACAAAATACACAACAAACATATAAGGTGCAGGCCAATACTACCAAAGCCACATAATCATGCATCACGAAGGATGCACAAAAAGATTGCACTGTGGGAGCCTTAAGCAAACAATCATACACCAAAGTGATGTTAAGTCAAAAAATCATCAATGCCAAAGGAATGCAAAGTAGTAAAACATTAAAACTTAAAAAAACTGAAATTTCATTTGCAGTGACAAAACAAAGTTTGCCTACTCAAAAAACCAACAAGCTTTTACACATGCTGACTTCTATCATGTAAGATACCTGCTTAGTATCAAACTCACGTTGCCATCTCCGAGTGTCCCAGAAATCTTGACCCATCTCACCACAATAATGACCAACATTGTATCCAGTTTGCTCACGTATCACTTCTGCTTGCTGAGGTAAGGCAATTACAACGGGCACAATTCAATTATCCTCAAAAACCACAGTTCAAATCCTCAGACAATTAATGAAACACAGATTATATCTTTACCTGATAAACTAATGGAACTTTTGGTACTAAAAAAATGGCTACCATTTTTTTGTTTTGCGGTTGCAATTTCTCACAAATGCTCTTCATTAGTAAAACAGCTATCAGTGTCTTCCCCGCTCCAGTCTCAAGGAATGCAATTGTATTCCGTTGTTTAGCTTGCTCAAGTACCTCCAGCTGATAATGGCGTGCTTGTTCCTCCAAATTCCTCTCCTTAAAATTCCCCTCATTCGTGGCCGCTCTTCCATTGCACTCTTGGTTCTTCTCCAACTCAGACTTGTTCCCATCCCTATTCTTTTCAACCTCATACGACCCCACACGATACACAATTTCCTTAGATCCTGGCCTTTCCCGCTCCCAATAACCCTTTGCTTCTCGGTCTCTCCACTCCCTATCTCGACCTTCTCTTCTCCCATTATGATAATCTACTCTCCTACTACTCAAATCCCTCTCCCTATTTCTATCTCTATCCCAATTCCTATCCCTATCCCTATCCCTATCCCTATCCCTATCCCTATCCCTATCCCTATCCCTTCTACCATTTTCCTCGGACTCTCGGTATCTCTTCCTCCCATTATTCTCTCGATCTCTACCATAAGTCGGACATCGACTCAAATACCCTCTCTCATCCCTATAACCATCACTAAGACGCCGCCTTTTCCCATCCGTCCCCTCGCTATCCCGCTCTCTATCACCTTCCTCCTTCATCTCTCCATTCATCTTACCATTATCACTCCCATCCTTCCTACCGTTACATTGAACCCCCAAACTCACACCATTCGGCGAATCAACCTCCATTTTACACTCAACACTAGCATTTGCCACCTCCACACCAACACCATTCATAACACTAACGTCCTCAACTTGCAAAATTTCCATACTATCACCATCCACATTGGCCGGCAAGCCGGCCCCGCTCTTAATACTATCCAATATATGATCAATTCCACCAAAGAAATTATCGGCGATTTCTCCGCCGTTTTCAAAATCGGCGGGAAAATCGCCGATTAGCTCACAGGGAACTATGTCATCTTCTTCCTCACACGCATCCAACCAATACGAGCTCGGCACCACCGTCACCTCCGTCACCGGCTCAATATCGCTTTTTTCATCCGCCATTGACGAAAACAATAACTTTTATAACAATTAAGCAACAATAATCAACAAAAACAAATAAATTAAATACGAAAGTAGCTCAATCAAATCAAAGAGTAAAATTTAAAATTGCAAGATGAATTATAGTAAGCAGAAAATAGCGGTGATAGACCGTATGAAGCACGCAACAAGCAATAGAAGAGAGAGAAAGTGCGAATTGTGTGATTCAAAGATACGACGGTCTATCAACGCGATTCTGCAGATATAAAGTCACTCAATTGATTCTTCTTTTGAAATTAATTGATTTGGTAAATTATCAAACCCTAATTGGAAAGATTGGAATTAATTGGATAAATTAGGGTTTTTGGCAAAATTGGGGGTTTTGGTTTTTGGGGAGGGGCTCTATTTGCTTGTGTTCTGGGTAATTAACGGAGAATGGAAGAAGTTTAAAAGGGAAAGAAAGGTTCGAGCCGGTGAGGGGTTTTGTGAACCGGTAAGTGAGTAAAAATCGACTCGGGTGTCCCGATTCAATCTCGTTACGCTTTGTAAAAGTTATTTTATGTTATGCAAAACGATCGCTTATAGCGGTTATTGGTGTTTGAGATAATCACATTATATCTTATTGTGATGCTATTAGGAAAATAATATTATATTAGGAAAACAGATCTTTGATACTCCGTATTTTCTAATTTGGATAATCGTAGAAGTCTATCCCACCAAACTAAGAGAATAAGAAAACTCAATGATTTTCCCGCCTAAATGCATTCTGCTATAAGTAGGCCTAATTTTTTTTTTTGTCATCTTAATTCACTACCATTCAATACATTAGTGAGACAACGAAAAATTCAATGTGTAAGTATAATTTTTTCTCTAAAACAAGAAACTCGGTGGGCCCCAAACATTGATATTTTATATTAATATTACCTTATTTAATACTAATAGAATTTCCATAACTATATGCGCAATCTTTGGCACAAATAAAATATTCAGTATCATATATTTCTATACATAGAAAAGTTTTAGCTCCAAACATTATGGTGTTTGTATAAAATATAATATAGATTATAGAGTATAATTAAAGAGTATAATTAATACAAATAAAATCTCCAAAATCTTATGATGTATAAATAAATTTTGCCGTTTTAAATAACGTACAAAAATTAGCTATGATGTATAAATAAATTTTGACATTGAAACTGAGTTTGATTAAAGCTAATTAGCTAAGTAAAAAACCAATTGATTATATAAATAAAATGTGTCAACTTCGCTCTTTTTAATATTTTCATCTTATACAACTATACAAGCTAACATGTTTTAATGTCCAATATAAAAATGTGATATTATTATTGTTAAAATTAAAGCTCAATTAATTTAACCCTCACAAATACCGTGCTTTATCACGGGATCTCAACTAGTTATATAATACAAGACATCGGTGGTGTTTCATGGCCGAGGATTGTCCCAGCTCGTGATGCGTAGTTCATCTGTATGTTCTGTTTTTTAGTTTTGTTATCGTTTTCTTTTATGGGCTAATCCCGCTTCTTGTAACAAAAAAAAAAAAAAAAAAGAGTCGTGTGTATTATATTCATACGATTATCTCTAACAGTATGTTAGAACTTTTAGAGCTTTTAACTATTTTTTTTTTGTGTCAGATTGAAAGATTATCGTCTAGGCTATAGATCTAGCTAGAGCATGGGCAATTCTATCAAGGTTTCTAGGGTAGTGACTAAGAGAAAAACAATGACAAGATAACACTAGTGAGGAAAGAAAACGGATGATCGACTTTACATCCTGGATGACATCGGCAAAGCCATAACCTGTAACACAAGATTCAAGCAATCAGAAGTCGCATTCAAATGCCAAAATCCGTGAGCAGTGGCATCCATAATGGCAAATTTAAGTGTCATAGCTTCAGCTTGAAAGGAAAACTTCGCCCAAAACAGAGTACTGCCAAAGTGAAAATTTACACCCACAAAATCTTGAAAGAGTCATCCCGCAATAGCCTTATAGTTAGATTTCCACGAGACATCACATTTAATACGAATATAATTTGTGCAAAGTTTGGAACCAATCAAGAGATGAGGGTAATGCTGAATAATGATTGAAGCACCATCATAGTCAATAGGATCATCGAAACTGAAAGAAGCTACTTGCCTCTGTTTCTGACTTTGTACCCAAATGTTGTTGTTTGCATCAAAGGTCAGAGTCCTAAAGAGGCTATAATGATCACCAGAGCATCTTGGAAAACCACTTTGTTCCTTACGCACCATGCACAATTGCCACAGGCCCACAAGATGCTCACAAGGATTGAAATGGAAGAAATATGGTCATCACTTTTCTTGAGAAATTTTATCCAACTAATAATCCACTAGTGTAAATCCCGCGCAAATGCGCGGTAAATATAGGCTTTTTAATTTTTAGTGTATTAGTTATAGATTTTATATTTATATCTCGCGAATTTTTATAAAAAATAACTAATATTAAAATTAATCAAAAGAATTGAATAATTCCATGAATTGTATTTTTTATGAAAATATTTTAACTACATCAAATTTTTTAAAAAACTTTTTTTTCGTCACGAATTTAATAATAGGAGATACAGTTTTATGTATAGATTAATTTAAATGGAAAATTAGTTTAATAAATGAAAATCTAATTTGTTTCCATATATAAGTTTGAGCACTTTGGAGGGAAAACTTTAGAGAAGTTGTATTCTCTTAGTGACTTAGTATATAGGAGGATTTATACTTTTAAAATTTACACCTCATTAATATTTATCAGTTCACTTCATTGTATTTTGATATGAAACAAAAAAATTGAAATGGAAGACTAATAAAAAACAATTATTTAAGTTGCGAATTTTGTTTAGTGGATGTTTTTTTGTCACGAAGCTAATAGTAAGAAAATAAGCAATTAAGCATGTGTCAAGTTATTCTCTACAGTAATAATTATTGCATTACTGTAAAATTTAGCAACTTATACTTTATAATTTAATATCAATTTTATTTTATTTAATGAAAAAATCATAATTATGAATTTATTTAAAAAAATAGAGTTTATTTATAAGAATATATTCATTGAAAAGATAATAATGTAATGAAAGAAATTTTTATTTATTACCTTATTTAGCTAGATGTTTTTTGTAGGGAAAACTAAGAATTTTTATTCTTTTAGTAGTAGGGGGGTTGCTGAATTGCAATAGTATCCCCAACTTGACAACGAATACCCAACGGAGAGGCAAACTAGATACGAGAAGCAAGCGGACAATCATGGAAAATATGACATAAGGATTCAATCTTTGGTGGATGAGAACAACAATTAGAGCAATAATAGTTCCACTGGAGATCTCGTTTCAATGCTTCATGTCCACGGGGCAACAAATTGCACATTATTTTCCACAAGAAAATCTTCAATTTATTGTGAATAGGTAAAAACCATAAATCATTTCTGCAGAAATCTAGCAAATATGAGGTCAAACGAGACTTGTCCATGTCTGTGGCCTTTTTTTAACTAAAAAGATCATGCTTAACCTACCATCCTAAATCATTCATGCTTTCAATCAATATTAAAATGGAATATCTCAATATCCCAATGTCTTAAGAATCCGAGCTATAGGCTATAGCCCGTAAAAGTGGAGTCCAGTGATTATATTTTGGGTGAAATTTCCAGGAGATCCAGATTTAAGTTTTCCTAAAGAGCAATTTTGTGGAATATTTATAACCCAAGGCCATGTTTTCTAAAGTTCGAACCACTCTCGGAAAACTTACCTGATATATACTTCCTCCATTCAACTCCACTCTACCTATTTCTCTTTTATACACTATTCATAATTGTATATTCAATTTCGATTTTCTCTCGATACGTAAGTGAAAATATGTTCATGTGGGATCTTGTTTGATTCGTCTTTACGACTACATTAAAAATATCTAATTTTTATAATTTTTGCAAATACGTAACTAATGATATTTAGCGCGTAAAACACGCGTTGGCAAACGTGAAAAAAGAAAGTGGTAGAGTGGAGTTGAATGGAGGAAGTATAATTTACAGGCTATCACGTATACTATCACGTATATTCGAGGGTTTATTTCTCCATGCACCCATACAAGATCCGTGACTACGTACATAGAGTACTCCATATTTTACGTGAGAAGCGATATGATAGTACGAATATGACCACAGAGAACCCACCCGTGACATGCAATTTAATTACAAGACCAAACAAAGAGTAGATGAGTGCTGAGAAAAGCAGAAATGCGACAACTCGTGTAGGTCAATTTATGCTCTTCTTACTCAGTGGTCCACTACAGAATCTTCGTCTCCCTCCACTTTTTTATTGGTGGCTTCTCACTTGTGTCGTGTCCGGACAAGTAGTAGGTCATCACTCGATCGAGTCGGGTTTAATTGAAATTGACAATACAAATGTATTATACAACCTGGTCTAAACTTTTAAGTTTAAAGATCGGTTAGATGCGATACAAATATTTTTATGTTTAGCTAGTCTTGTTTGTGATGGGCTAATCCCGTCACAAGTTTATGACCTCTCACAAAAAGAGAGAGGGGACAAGGTGGGACACCCCCCATGTGCTTCCCACTCATCTCTCAATGGACATTTTGTGAGAGAAAACGGTATCCGTCACAAACTTGTGATGAATATCGTCCGTCTTCAATGAGATTTTGTGTTTTATGTTAGTGATGAGTAACTTTAGAAGCAAGTCACTTGGATAGAGTTATTTTAGTTAATGGTTATGAGTCTAATGAATCAAGTTTGGTTTAGAGCATGTTTAAAGGTCTTGGTTTTTTTTTTCTAACGTAAATGTTATTTAAAATTTTTAGTAAATTAATCACATTACCAAGTTAGGTTTTTTGAGCAGGTTAGTTTCGCTCTTAAGCAAAATTTAGATCGTCAATTTTATCTTCATCGATCACGTTCACGTTGGACAATATGAGGAAGTGCTTTTCTGGTATCTTAATAAAGTTTCTTAACAAATTTAAGACAACAATATATTCCAAATGTATCAGGTCAAATATGTCACCACTTTCATAATAAGATAACCCCACTGTTGTGCGGAAGCGTGAATACCTCATGTTGGCTTGGGCCCCTTCCCAAAAGGGCTCATACTATTTTATTTTGTAGATACTTAAAGATGATCTTCCATCTGTATTCTAAAGATGTGGGACATGAGTTTACAGTTTTGCACCCTAACAATCCTCTCCTCAAACCAAGGACCACCCCCAACTTCTAAACACCCGAAACATCACCAAGTCTGGGAATTTGCTACACCTGCATATCGAACCAGACGTGTTGCACCCAACCTGATAAGGGTCGTCCACCTGATCAACAGTTCTAGTACACAAATGGTCTTTGTCCCACAAGACCTATGACGCCTTTCATCCATTTAGCCCTGTACCGGGCTTGCTCAAGGACTCACCCCCGAGCTAGGAGTTTCATGCCTTATAGTGTACGCCACCTTTAAGTCTTGACTCCATGCTTCTTCTTGTGTCCAACACCTTGTGATAATAGTACGATATTGTCCGCTTTGGGCCAAGCCCTCGCGGATTTACTCTTGTGCCCCTTCCCAAAAGGTTTCGTACTTTTATATTTTGTAGACACTTATAAAGATGATCTTCCATCTTTATTCTACTGATGTGAGACATGTGTTTGCACCCTAACACCACTATCCCACTTATTATTTGTTTAATCATGAAAGTGGTAATATATTTGATTCGTCTATAATTTTAGACTAATAGTATCTATCCGTCTAAAGAGAGATTTTGCGTATATTACTCCTCCCTGGTCCCTTAGTATAAAGTGGAGTGTCGTCATTTATACCTCAAGAATAAAATCGTGTAGAGGAAAAGACAAGAGTGGGTCTTACAATGATGCGGAGATGGGGCAAAAAAACACAAGTGATGAAATAAGTGATCATGTGCTGTCATAAGAAATAGCCGTGCAAAAACTACGGCATTGGTTACATTTTTCACTTGGACTTTATGGTGATTGGCCATCAATTCTCGTTTCACACGGGATATTCCGTTTGAAAATTCCGATGGTCTTATGTGATTATTTCTATTGTAAAATGTGATAATTTAACGCCAAAATATTATGAACAGTGTTGACTGTTTAGGTAATATTTTGTCAAAAAGTGGCTATATTTGGCTGTAAATGGAGCATATATGACCCGTTTGAAGCCTTCAGACGAAAATAAACGTTTGAAAGAAACCTTCTAAGAATCCATAGTGAACCAGTTAATAATTAAATACAGTAAGGATCCTCTGTCCCACTTTTGTGTCCCATTGTGTGTGCCACTCCAATCAGCTTTTGACACATCACTTGTTGCAAAATAAAATATTGCAATAATTATATTAATTTGTTGATGTGTTAGAAGGTGATTGGAGTGACACACATATCGGGACACCAAATAGGACAGATGATCCCTACTCAATTAAATAATACTGAGTATGGTGGAAAATTGTCGTATAATTTATACGTTATTGTTTTTCGAGATAATACTCGTAATATAAATGATATTATTGTTAGAAATTAAAGGAACAATATATGATAGGGTTGTTACTGGTTATTATATATGGAGGGTGTTCGTATGTTCAAGTGTTCATTGAGTTCGATATCATACGTATCCTTGTTTATCAATTACGAATATATTTTATTAGAATTAATACCAAACCAAACGAGAAATAACATCAATATAATTCAATAACTGATTATTCTCCGAGAGTAAAAATTTACACCAACACACAACAATTCATCAATATGGAGTACTATTTTGGTATCTTTTTTTGCATCAGTCATTTGTTTATCTTTTATATTCATTTCATTGTGAGTGATATTTTAATCAAATGTAAACAAATATATATTTCAATCAAATGTAAACAAATGTCGGAATGAAAGGAGTATAAATTTGTTATCACGCAAGTGATGCAACTATTCTTTACTATGATCATTGTTCTAATCTAAAGTAGAGCTGTTTATGGGTCGTCCCGTCCATTGAGTCCGTCCCATCCCGCCCGCAAATTAAACGGGTATGGACAAGACATTTAAAGAAAAATACAAAGGAACAGCCCATTAACCCGTACCAAACCCGCTAACCCGCTTGTTCGAGGGCCGAAAATTTAACGTGAGCTTGGCCCAAGCCCATATTTGACACCTCTATTCTAAAGATTGGCAGAGTTAAAAGAGGCATTTAAGATGCTCTAATAAATACTCTATACCAGTACCAGTGTACCACTATTAACTGACCATGAGGTCCATGACATTTCATTGCTTAGTCTTGTATAAAACGATTTACATAATTGTAGTAGAACGGATTCAAATATAACCAACCATGTTGATGGATAAAGGTAGTTACTATAAGTACAAGTTTTATATTTTTATATAACCGCCCATGGCCGTCTTTGGGCCTGTGCGGGCCGTGCAGGCGCACAGAGCCCCCCAATTTTTGGTCCAAAATCAGCGGTCTGTTATAATCTTGGAAGAGAAAAAAATTGTGGAAAGTAAATTAATGCAATTAAACTTTAAGCGGCATATAATTTTCTCATCTATTTTACTGAGATTTCCAAAAACTAGCTTTCAATTTTCCATATTTATAACAAATTTCCAAAAATTTATTCCCAAAATAATCTTGCATAGCACAACCATTACGTTAGAATTGGTTTAATTTCCTTATTTACTACCTTCTGAATTAATTACTATAACAAATACTTTTCATGGGAAAAAAACAAACACAAGCAAAGTAAAAGAAAAAAGCTTCTCCATAAAATTTGTGAGTGAACTTACAAACGAGATAAACATTGTTGATTGGCAAATTTTTCAAGACGAGAGGTAGAAAAATTGCATTTATCAACATTAATATTTTGTTTTCCTCCTGAATTCTTTAGGGTAAGTTAATCATGAATGTTTCTTAATTCTTGCTACTCTCTTTTTAATTATGTTCTTTTGTTTTTGGAGACTATGTTCAGTTCCTCTTTGTAATTTGATTTATATATTTCTTTTAATCTAGTTAATAGTCTTTTTTTTAGTGTTGTTTTTGATTTATTGAGTATTTAAAACTAGTCGGACATGAGATTAAAAAAATTCAAATTATGCTATTAGAGTCGTTGCACAAAAAAAAAAAAATCAATATACATAATTTCAGCACGCTGAAATTGTCGAGAGCCCCAAACTATAAATTTGCACAGGAGCCCCTAATACGCGGAGACGGCCCTGTAACCGCCTTACGCAAGTATTTGTGCAACTTAATTGATTTGTAGCGGTAATAGACAACTGCACTAAGTACGACGACTTTATAATAGCTTAGACATCTCATTCGACACTCACGCCTCCTCAATTTCAAATCATTTGGAACAAAAGTGACACAAAAGCCCAGTGACACTATAAAAGTGTCAACATGTAATGTAATATCAGAGGTGGTGGTTTATACCCTAACCTAGATAATCGCCATGGTTGGGGTGCGGACAGTGGTGGAGCAAGGGGGTTAGCAGGGGCGGTCGCCCCCGCTGAAGTTTGAAAATTTCAAAATTTTTAATTAAAATTTTTGAATTTTTTTCGAGGCCGCCTTATAATATTTCCCTTTCGCTCCCGCTGCCTTGAAATCTTGGCTTCGCCACTGGGTGCGGAACGCCCAAACTAAAAAACGATAGGGCGGAATCGAAAGAGGATGCTTGCACACGTTTATGTGCAAATCCATCCAAATTTACACGATCGTTAAATTCATTTTATACAAATTTATTTTCAAATTTGGATCGTCTAATCCATTCTAATGGTAATACAATCAACCCCTTGATTCAATTTTTTTTTTTTTTTTTTGGCAGCCCCCTTGATTCATTTATCAAGCAAGTGATAGCATGCACGGTTTGATCTTCGTGCAAAAAATTTTGGTGGGTACGATTGCACCACTCGTTGATACACGATAATGTTGGTTATAATAGATTGTTGTTCGATTAGAGATCCAAATAATGGCCGTGCACGAGATTCTCAAGGTACTACCAACCCTCAACAATTTTCCAACACACCTAAATCCGTAATAATTCTACTCAACTCAAATCAGGACTAAATCAGATGGTATACACAAAAATAAACAATTTTCTAACACATACGGGCGATATTGCCATGTTAAATTATCCCTGCAACATAATAGATTTGTTTCCTTAAATGTTTACATTGAGACTAGCAGATATGTTATCCAAGTCACTTGAATCATCAAAATAAAAATAAGAGTAACATCTTGAATTAGAGCTAATTAGAGTAACATCTCAAATAACCGTAGTTAAGGGCGCAGAATTTCCATTGCATTCTGCAACTTCGGCTGGTTTACTGATGTTCACCACTGCGACTTTGTCACTGTTTTTACCCCACAGAAGAATGTACAGACCGCAAACAACCAAGACCGATCCGTAAACACTGAGAACAAACCAAGAAAGGGTCATATATGAGAGGTTAGAACTAGCCAAATACCGTGTTTTTGACCTAAAAAAACTGTAGTTGTGTCTACAAGTGATGCGCTGTCAAAATGAGGTATCTGAGTAACCGGACTAGGGACCAAGCCATCAGGAAGTATGTCGTTTTAAAAAGAAAAAGAAAAACTGAAAGCGACTGACCTTCCGATGTAAACTTGTTCATGAAAGATGGTAAAATCCAATATCACTACAAAAATCTGTATGACAGGGCTGAATGCCGCTGTAAACACTGGTCCCTTTTGTTCAACGCACCATGATATCCCGACATAGCAAAGTCCTGATCCAAATATTCCCTGTAATTATCACCATTATTATCAGTCAACATCTGTATATGCTGTATAACATCTTAAAACTCCTTAGAAAACTAAGCACAAGGTATCCCAAAAAGTCTTGGAAAAATAACATTGTTAAGATAGACACAGCACAGGTAGCGTCTGAAGTTTTCCATGAAAAATTATCAGCAGATTGTTGATAGTGGGTTCCAAGGTGGTACCAAAATCAACTATTAGCCAGTTGTGGTATCTCATTTTTGTGTAAACCGGAAAAGGAGGTCTAGTCTAAATAAACTCACTGCAAATAATACAGTAATGATCTCAAGCTTCCCAGTGAGAATCCAGACACTAGTATCCCTGTTGATGGCAAAACACAGAAATGTTGACTGAACTGCACCAAGAGCCGACATCACAGTTGTGCTTGTGTATTTGCATGGATACATCTGACCAATTCTTGCTTGTATAAGAAACCATCCTGACCAACATAAGATGCTTAAAACTAGGAATAACGACCCAACAGTCCAGTTTCTTCGTCCGTCAAGTTTTGAGTTATGAGCATGGTGGTATGAAGTAGACATTCCTGAATGGTTCAGAGGAAATCCTCTGTAAAATATCAGAACTACAACTCCACCTATGCAAATTAGCGAGCCTGATACTTTAGCGATCCCACTTTTTCTTCTCAAGTTTACATTTTCCTGCCTGCAAATTAGTGCAATTTTTGCCTCAATAAGCTAGAACAAAAACTTATACTCCTATGAGATTATGAGACGCTCTCATATGTGAGACCAACGTATTATCTAAAACGGTAAATGGGTGATTCAGATTTGGTACGGATCTGGTCAATTCATGTATGCTTGAAATCGGGTTAGGATGGGGATATTTTGGGCTCGGGTATGTTTCAAGAGTGCCATTATTCAGACATTTCGGGGTAACGCAGGCCGGATCTGGTCAATTCAGGTAATATTCAGGTATTGGGGTTTGTTAAGGTCAAGTCAATTTTGTCGGAACAAATTTAATCCTATGAGTATGTGAAAAATACGGAGTATAAAATGAAAAAACCGCCTCATACAAGCCTCACTATTCAGCTAGTAGACAAAGTAAGGACTGTATGATGAGCTCACCTGAGTAGTAAAGCCAGAAGGAAAGTGAAGATAGGCGCGATGTTGGTGAAGGCAGTTGAATACGCAGCAGAAGTGTACTGGATCCCCATTAGTAACAAGTACTGAGTAAGTGTTGCCCTGTACATGTTGGCCTTGAAAATGTTACTTGAGATATAGAACTTGCTACATGATGAAAACAATAATAACCAAATGCCTCAGATGCTTTCATCCTATTGCAGGATACAGAGAGTCGGATTATATTCAACCTTACTCTTTACAGTAAAAATTCTATCAAGGATTGCAACATTCGATATATAGTTCATGAAATAAGAATTGCATTCAGAATACTTAGACATCGACTCCATTTTAAAATGAAAAACCACAAAACAGCCATGTTGAAGTCGAATATGAAAAATATATAGGTCACAGCATGCATAAGATACTGGCTTACCCCATTAGAGCACTGAAAAAGAGGTGGCTAAGGATTGGCATTGTGAGCTTGGAATCGCTTTTCCTGCAACATAGGTCTCATTCCATTAAAACTGGGACAAGACTGCATTTTGAGATGCAAAAACTGATGTTTAACATCAGTCAATAGAAGCACTGAGTATAATACAGTCTAAACAAAGATTACCTTTCACAGAAGAAGGCAATAGGCATCAAAAAAATAGCACCGACAATCAGACGGTAGGAGACAATGACTAACTGACTTTGTCCATCATCAAGAACCTTCTTAAACAGAATGTTTAATAGAGCCAACACAAAGTAAACAGCCAGAATTACAATAACAGGCTTCCATTTAAGACATTCTGCCATTTCAAAGAAAAAGTTTTCTTTTCTTCCTCGGTTTATTGTTTACAGAACAAAGTTTAGGTAGAGTCGCTGCATTATAAATAAGAGTAACAAAGGCAAGAACCAGACATGCATAGACTTGCCATGTCCTTTTAATTTCCTAATTTAGCAAGAATTTTATGTTAACACACTTTCAATTACTTTCTGCTTGATTCTTAGTCATATTCCTCTGCAATAAGTTGAGCATTTCATCACTGGTCTACAAAAACCCGCATTTTTTTGGCACGTTAGTAGCTCAAGGCTCCGGTCAAAGAGGCTATTTTGAAATTATCCATCACGGAAATTGCTTCATGAATTGTATTAAATGACTGCTCCTTCACACTATAAGAAGAGCACGCCGTTCACTGTCCATTTCGTTTTATTTCATCATATTATAAAATTGTATTAGGTAACAAGTCGGGATTTTTGAATAACGTTACGTATATCAAATTATCAATGACTGGGTATCAGCGACATCCAACCGGCAACCCCATGTGTCGAAGTTCAGTGAAATGACAGTCTCATGGAAGAAAGTAACACTAAATGAATGATAAACAAGAATGAGAGAAGTAATGTTAGCCTTCAAGAAATATCATATGACTGTAAAGGTTTGAACTTTTACCAAAACAAGAAAATTCACTCCAACCTAATTTGAGTGAACGTAAGAAACAAGCCATACCCTTTTGCATGGAATCATATTCTTGATCTTTGAAACAGCCTCGTGCACAACTTCAAGAATAATATGTCATATCTAATGAAAAAACTAAGAACTACTTCATAGAATTGTAACACAATCACACATTTCACATCATCTTTTTTCAATCCCATTGTGTATAAAGTGTATCCAGCTGTCAAAGCGAGATAACTACGTTCGCCTGGTCGGAGACAAAAATAAATAAATAAATAAATAAATTCTTTGACTATCACACATACTATCATTGCCAGATTAAACTCTAGCACTCTTTGGCTTTGAGGAAAGTTATTGTTCTTATTCCAAAGTTACAGAGACATAAAAGGTGGTCTGAAAGATGGTAAAGTTAGTCCTTTTACCACTACATTGAGGGAAATAAGCAAAAAAAGGAAAAAAAAAAGATGAGATTATGTATACTAAATGAATCTGCATCACTGCAAGTCAAAAAAAGCTATTTCAGTAGAGGCGCGGGGAAATAGGCCAAATAGCTAGTTTAGATGGTGAAATGTTCGATGCTGGTATACGCCCTGAAAAAGGACATTCGGGGCAAAAAATTGATCTGGTTTACAAAATAGCCATTTCCAGCACTCGAACCTGCACCCGTGTTGTGCTCTACTGTGTGTTGTATTCTTGGTAGAAGAGGCTAAGTAACATAGTTTTTTCTGTTTGTGTGTGAAATGAGGTACACAGTCAATGTAATACAAGGGGAAGGGGATTAAACATGTGATCTTGGACGTTCGGTCTTTACTACTAGGCCAAGAAATCATCGGTTCTGAGTAGCATAGATTTGGGCCCGAACAACAGATTTTTACCATCACAAGGGATTTTCTCTAGTGAATGCTGTGTACCATGTCGGAAAGTGCGTAAACTTTCAGAATTGTGTTTCTTACTGAAAGACTATCAACTGTCCCTATCAGTCGTGATTGGTCTTCATACATGTTACAACCAAAGGAATCCAAAAACCCTTTCCGTCAAGGTCAGTATGTTAAAGCCATTGCTACAATTGAGCATCTATATGTTACTCGTAATTGTCTAGAAATACTTCCAACTACTTGGTTCTCTCCTAAGCTGATCGAGATCTGTTAAATCTCAGAATAATTCTAATACATGCAAAGACAGAAAATCAGAGGTTACACTTGGAACAATAAATGCCAGATTAAACTCTCGCACTCTTTGGCTTTGAGGAAAGTTATTATTCTTATTCCTCTACAACAATGTGCATAGTCCAAAGTCACAGAGACATAACCAGGTGGTCTGAAAGTTGGTAAAGTTAGTCCTTTCACCACCACATCGAGGGAAATCAGCAAAAAAGATGAGATTATGTATACTAAATGTATCTGCATGAAGAAAAAAGCTCTGGAAAAGGACATTTTGGGGAAAGATTGAAACTGGTTTAAAAAACAGCCGTTTCCAGCATTTCAACTTACGCCTACTTTGTGCTCTACCGTGCGTGTTACTTTTGTAGTATAGTCTAACAGATTTTTTTTGTGTGATATGAGGTACACAGTCAAGGGGAAGGGGATTGATCATGTGACCTAGGGTGCTCGGTCCTTATTACTACGCCAAGAAATCATTGGTTCTGAGTAACATAGATTAGGGCCCAAACAACAGACTTATACTATCATAGACACGAGATTTTTCCAGTGAATGCTGTTCACCAAGCAGGAAAGTGCATAAAACTTTCAGAATTGTGTTTCTCACTGAAAGACTATTAAATGTCACTGTCAGTCTATCGCTATTGGCCTCCATACGTTACAAGCAAAGGAATCTAAAAACCCTTTCCGTCAAGGTCAGCAAGTTAACACCACTGCTGCAATTGAGCATCTATATGTTAACTGTCAAGCAATACTTCCATAGTTCCATCTACTTGGTACTCTCCTAAGCTGACCAAGATCAGTCAAATCTCAGGTTAACTCTAACACAGGCAAACAAAGAATATCAGAGATTACACTTGGTACATTAATGCGGAATAAGTTCCAAATCAGATACCTTGTACATGAGACATGGTTAACAGGAACGCACAAATATCCGTTGATCTGGTCACAAAACTGATCTTTGTCACATCGATTCCTTAATCGACCAGTGAAAATACTACTTGTTACCAGCTACATAGCTAACAATCTAAAGACATAACTAGTCACAACTCACAAGACCACAAAGTGCTAATTTATGCACACTTGGGCAAATTGATTTCTCAATGAGCTTCTAACTATTGCTTAGGGCAAATTGATCTATCAGACAAGCAGCGATCACGATACAACATAAGATAGGAGGAGTAGAGACATAAACGCACACTTACAGTACTAAAGTACATGTGATTTGATCATTAGAACGTAAGTAAGTTAACTGGTCTTATCTTTTGTCTCCTCAAGGGACGATGACTTGAACCAAGGGATACAAACTGATGTAGTCTTCTGGTATTCTCTATATGCCTCAGCTCTGAAGGATTGCTTAAGCATTCTCTCTTCAACTAGAGTAGCCACATAAGACAAGCACAAGGTGTTAACCAATGCACCTATAAGTATCCAGCGTTGTCCGAGGCTCCATGCTAAGATACCAAGTCCCCACCACCATAACTGCTCCCCAAAGTAGTTTGGATGCCGAGAGTACTGCCACAACCCCTTCTGCAAAATGGGTATGGTGGGTGTTCCAGACGCCTTCAGCTCTTCATTTTGTGTTCTAAACTCATGAAGCTGAGTGTCGGCATAGTAGGCGACAATCATACCAGTCAAGCAAATAGCAATGGCAACAAGGTCCCAAATGCTCCAAGGTGCCTCAACAGTATGGATGATGTAGTAAGGTAGGGTTACTCCCATCATAAAGATCTGTTGCAAATTCGGAAAACTATAATTACTACTCCGTATTTACTAGATCATGTCATATACTCATATCCAAATTAAGTATCACACTCCGACATTTATATCAAAATCCATGGACAATTAGTCAAATACCAATCAGTTAAGTCTTCCATAAAGAGAGGAAATTCCGATTATAACTATAAACATTTTAGATCATTAATGTGTACCAATTTTGACCTATTAGCATCTATATCAAACTTCATCTATGGCGGTCAAGCACCAACCTACAATGTTCTTCAGAATTTTTGTTTTTCAAGGAAATTAATTGCCGGAATTCATGTGAACTCTCAAAAATTAGATAGATGTACCTTGAACTTAATATGCACATATATGATCTAAACATGATGATGAGCACGCACGCACAGTCGCACACACATAAATCCTACTGATACTTTCTTGGTCAGGATAGGTCGCAAAGTAACATCCACACTAGCCCCCCTGCACTCTCTTTCAAGAGCCTCACTCGTCAATGCCAGGCGGGGTTCACCCCTAAAATGAGTTTGGCCGGGAAGGGTCCTCCAAAACTAGACTTTTCTTTATAGTTCTAGAATGCTTGTTATTTCATCTAACTAAAATTAATATATTCAAGAGAAAAAGGGACAATTGTGTGTCCAAATCAAATAAAAGAACTAAGCTTAAAACTACATTATGACAACCACAGTAGCATACTAGGCCCGCTAGTAGTCAAGTGGTTTTGCAAGAGTAACGGGTGAGAGCCGCTTCTAGGAATGTCAGTATCTCAGTGGAGCAATGTCGGGTGGAATAGGCTAATCCTACACTGGTACCCATCAAGCAAAAGTATTGATCCACACCCACCCCATTACTCTTGTTCAGACTGACTAATAGGATGACCACCATGAATGTGCACGATTGATCCGCGTTGACCCGATCTGACCAGACTCACACCTGAACCGATCAACCCAAAAATGAACCAAACATAACACGACCCCTGACCCCATCAGACCCAAATTTTGCTGGTGGCAAACTAACTCATACCCCTAAATGACTCATAATAGAATGCCCAGAACATCACTGAACTCAAAATGACCCAAACCAATGCTAATGCAAAATACCCAATTTGACTTAGTTGGAAATATCCCGACCCGAATGACCCATTTATTAGGTCTTACTATTTTTCCGTCTGAAATAAGACGGATAAAATGTTGCCATTTTTTAATAAAATGTAACCATTTAATCCACAAAATGTTATGACTAGAGGTGTCACTTTTTACCCTAAAAATGATGTGAAAAATAATGGTAACATGTTATCAGAAAATAACAACATGATGACATGTTGCCCATCTTATTTCAGACGAGAAACAACCGTCTTAAGAAAAACGCACTGTAAAGGTTATAACTTTACCAAAGTTTACTCAAACCTACTCCATATTTTTGCTGAAAGTTGCTAACTTTAGCTTAAGATTTCCCTAAGCATAGCTAAACTTTGAGAATCAACCTTAAAAACCACAGCTCTACAGTAAATCAATCAAAAGTAACAATCTTTCAGTACACCAAGCTAAATCTACTCCCGCCGTCTCAATCATTTATTCACCTTTGATTAAAATACCCTAACAACGAAAACAAAAACGTAAACAAATGATCGAGACAGAGTGAGTAATAAATAAAAAGATCAAATACCTGTTGTGCACAGTAAATGCTAAGAAATGAGACCCACCACCAATTATGTCCATACTGTTGACGCATATCAGAGAAACGCCAATCTTCCCTAACACCAAATTGCCATTTTTCACGACGAAAGTAATTATGAGACATCCTTAAACTCCATAAAGATGTCATAATTATCACAATTTTGGACCTCCATGGATTATATGATGAGGTTGGATGAGTTGCATAGTAGTATACTAGCATTACTGGGATTGCTGGCCAGTATGGATCAATCATCTGCACACCCACAAATTAATTCATCTTCATAAAATTAAATTGAATTCCCCGTTAACACTAATTCTCGGTGAGACGGTCTTTCAATAAGGTACTCTGAGATTTAATTTGTATTGGAAATTTTGTGATATTAACAAATTTGGCACGAATAAATTTAATTTTTCTTTTATGCTTTTTTTTTGTATAAAGAGAGATTCCAAGGGTAATATATTTTGACAGAATTCAAATCGTGAATATTATCTCTCATAACTTTACCACTTACTGTAATTACTAAACTGTTTTACACTAGCATTTTGATTTGATAGTTAATAATGTTGCTTAGGCACGATTCGCACGAATATGAGGCCTTATAAATAAGATTCTTTTTAATAATCGGTTGAAACAAAATAAAGTTATACTGTATTAAAACGAGTTTATAGTGAACTTGTTACTCCGTATTAAAAATGGACTGACATTACTTTTTTTTCTTTCTTTATTCCACTTTTTTTCAATGTCCTAAATAAAGTCGTTAAATTACTCAGCTACTTAATATAATGTGTTTGACTAAGACATTAAAATGTGTCACAAAAGACAAGAGTATAAGGTAGTGCAATATCATACCCAATGGTTAGATTGAAGATTAGCAATGACCCAAAACAAGACATTGATGTTAAGGAAGTAGAGCACAAAGGTGACGAGGAAAGGGTGGTGGTAACACCATGACCAAAGGGACGCGAGAAGGTGGTCAGGGTTCGAGTAATGACGGAGAAAATAGATGTAGAAGAGGATTGAAGGTAATGGAACAACTAATGCTAATATTAGATTCTTAAGGTTGTTGTGCTTGCTCTTTGTTGTTGCCTCCATTATTTTGGGTGTTTTTTTGTGTGAATCTAGCATGCAATCACTAGTTTTGGAGTGCATGTAAATTCACTAGGGAGGGCTTTTTTTTATAGGGTAATTGTTTACTATTGAGGTGCTTAATCACTTGGAAAGTTTGATTAATGAGTGGGAATTCAATTGATTGGTTTTTTTCCCTTTTCAAATTTTGATTATTAAGTGTACTAGTGACTAGACCAATTAGTGTCATGAATAATCAAATTATTAGTTTTTGGTTAAGATGATTGTTCAGGCTAGTCTTGCTATAGACGGATATATATTATTCGCCTATTCTAAAACAGTTAAATAAAATGAAAGTGGTGGCGTTTTTTGCTTCACCACCCCACCCACTTGTTGTTTGTCCTATTAGGAATGTGGTATTGTATTTGGCCGGTCTTTAGTTATAGACGGATATGTGCCGTCTATAATGAGATTTTGTGATGATTGTTTGACGTATTTTAAAAATAACCGGGAATAAAGAAATGTTAAATTTGAGTATTTAATTTTAAATTATAGGAGTTTTATAATTCTTCAAAATTCCTGAAGATGTGTATGTTATGTAAATTTGTTTTTTTCTTGTTTAAAAGAGTTAACTTATGTCGCTGGTGAGAATTGAACCCTCAACTTCATAATTGGAATAAGAGAGTTCTTACCATTTGAGTTAACTCTTATTCTATTATATTTACACATTTGATTCGGATGGACTTCACTTAGGAGGTGTACCAAGTCATATGATGTCACATTTCTCACTAAATAACAAGATTAGTAATTTTAAATTGATAAAGATTATCAACTAGTCTCAATTATCCCAATCATTAGCAACCTTTTCTTTATCAAATAAGTTTTTTTTTTTTTTTTTTTTTTTTTTTTTTTTTTTGACAACAGGTGAATAACTTACATTATTGTACCCAATACAAAGTAAGTTACTTCTGACTAGGAAAGACCAGACACTTCATACCTAGATCTAGCACTACAAAGCCATCCATAGAAATTACATAACCTTTATTCAAAAGTAAATCTACAACATTAAGGTAAGCAGGAAGAACGATGGTAGAAAGGCAGAAGACGGCAGCTTGGTTGTGAGCGTTGATATCAGCATCATTAACTCGAAAGGCCTCCAAAAACAGTCTAGTCATACAGCCGACGGAGTGACACTGACGAGGTGCACTTACGCTCTTGCGAAAAGAACGTAGAAAGAAAAGATGAGAAGCAAGACGGAGTCTGCCCTCGACGGAGATAAATCTCCTACACCTAAGACAACGCATCCATTGATCATAAAACAGACGGTCCGAGAATACCAACGAACAATGAGTAACACGAACCCTCAAAGACACAAACACCGCAACACTAACACCATTAAGAGGACAATGCTTACCACCAAAGTTTATTATATGATAAAGAAAAGACAAGAAAAGCAAAATTAACACCATTCCAAGACAAGAAGACCACCGTCTCAGACCCAACCAACTCCATCCCCGGAAACCCAAGACCACCCTACCCAACACGCCTCAAACAGGAAACCGAACCCCAACAAACTTTATCAACCCCCAACAAAGAAGCAGCCGGTCGCGACCAGTCAACCGCGAAGACACGGACCAACCGACACCCAACAACCACCCGACACTGAGACTCCAAATTCTAAAACGGACCCCCCCAGGACCAATGGCACACGTGCAGCCCAACAAACCTAAAACCATAACAGACCGAGAAAACCACCAGGAACAAGGACCGATCAGGTGGGGGGAGGGGGCGAGGGGAAGGGGAAACACCAGATCGACCCAAGAAAACAAAACCCTTAACAGAAGAGACCACCCAGATGAGCTATACTCAACGACCAGACTCGACGACGACCGACGATTACGCGACTACTGCGCGACAACAGGACTTACCAGGGGTGGGGGAAGGGGCGAGGGAGAGGGGAAACACCCCTGGAGTGCACGTGATACTTCAAAGACAGGACAGGGGAACGCCGAACGGACCGACCTCAGCAACAACCACATCAAAACCGTTCAAACCCACCGGACGGGCAGGACTGAAACCACGAACCGACGAACGAGGGGGGAGATCAAACCATAAAGGGCCGCCACAAAGAGGAATCGTGATTAATCACCGGAGATGGGTCAAGGAGTGACCCCATCTCCGGCGATGGGTAGGGGGAGAAGGAGGGGAAGAGATTGGTAAGGGTGAGGCGGCGGATCAGAAGGGAGAAATTAGGGTTTTCTTTTTTTTTAGAGAGAAGGGGGAGGTTATAGAGAGAGAAGGTGAAAACCGGACCTATTCACCTATACTAGTAGACCTATGGAGTATGGATACGGGATACCATTAACCAATATAAGATTACACATAAAATACCGATATAATTAAATCGTTTTTATAGTGATTCCGAACAATTTCTTAAACATATTGATATTGTGATGTAATTACCTGTACATAAAAGATTAGTTTAGCGAAGATTATCATCTTGCCTGATAGCTGGGGGTTTAATAGTTAAAATTTGGGTGTAATTTCCAAGAAACTCAGTTTTAAGTCTCCTCAAGAGTAATTTTGTGGAATATTTATGGCTTGAGTCCATGCCTAATAGACTTCAAGTCTGTCATTCTCGGGGGACTTACCTGGTTTACGGGATTTGCAGGCTATCTCGTATACCGAGGGTTTACCCAGTGCGTACCGAAGGTAGCGGCAGGGATCCCTCGTCACAAAAAAAAAAAAAAAAAAAAGAATTATCTTATTATTTGTTAAAGCGATAAAGTTAATGGTGATTCCAGCTAATTTAAGAAAGTTAATTGTATGGCTAATCATTATTGAAGAAAATTAACCATTACTCCATGGGCCCACAAGATTAACCATAAAAAACAATGGGCTCCATTTCACCACCATGCGCCGAACCCAATCTCACTCATATTGCTCCCGGCCCCACCAAATCCATCAAAGAAAATACTCCCTCCAATTCATTCATTTTGTCCCTCTTTCCTTATCGAAGCTAGTCGGATTTTTGTCCCTCTTTCCTTTTTTGGTAACTTTTGTGTGATCCAAATTTAATTACATGTGGGGTAGAGTGGAATAGAGTGTTTTGTGTGGTCCAAAATCATTTTCTTAATTCTTGTGCAAAATAGAAGGGGGACAAAATGAATGAATAGGAGGGAGTATTAGCTTCCGCCTTTTCTTTTTCGAACCGAAAATAAATTATCTCAACATATCTCAACACCCCTGGCTTAGAATACCACATTGCCTTTTTTATGCCGTTTACATTTGTAATAATTTATGGAGTACGTTAAATACAATAGTAGCGGTGTGTAAAAATTTTCAAATGGTTTTACTAGGGACCGATAATTTAAGATTGACTGAAAAGAAAATAATCACTACTCGCGAGTCGCGACAATTTCTTGCGCCTACGCCCTACGGCCTAGCTATCCCCATTCCTTTGCCACTGTTGCTTGCTAGACATTTTTTGTCGTACTCCTTCACTTTATTCTTTTAAGGAAGGGGTCGTCTGAGTAATTATACGAAGTATTAAGTGTGTCAAGCATGCCATATCACTTTTGGACTAAGTAGTAATCTCCTTTAATGTAGCAATCAAAATCAAAGCAAAAAGCGAAGAGTGTGTGAGGCTGTGAGCTAAATAAAAAGCACTAAGTATCTCTTTTAGGACGACATTATTCATTTTAAGCTTAACACATATCAAATACATATCATTTATATATATAAAAATATAGAGGGAAAAGACGAAAAGTAATATATACGTATACATACAAGTGGTATGATATTTAATCCGTTTTAGGCTTAAAACGGATAGTAACGTCTTAAATGAGAATTTGTGAAATAAAAGGAAATAACAACAATATAAATGAGGTGTGAAGAAACCCAAAGTTCCACATGTGAGGGTTGTCCCACATTGATAAAAAAAGAGAAAAATTACCACTTTATAAGGCAAGAGGCTACGACTCTTTCTCCTCCGTTTGGGTGCGGCTCAGGCCCGTTGTTGAATTTAACATGAGGAATTTAATGAGGATGTAGGAAACGTGCATGCTACATTCCCGATTCTGGCAAGGGTAATAACTAATACGGAGTAAGTAGTAAACCATGATCATGATTCATGTTGGCTAATGATCACAGAATACTATGTAGTACTTTCTCCATTTCATTCAATTCCATACATTTGCTTTATACACGTATATCAATGCTCATTTTCTTTTGTTCATATCTTTAGTTTCATATTAGTAAAAATTATAAAAATTTGTTATTTACAATGTACTCGGTAAGATAATTAAAATAAGATCTCACATGACTATATTTTATGTTATATATTAGAAGTTGTATCGAAAATTCTCCCTACTTGTGAATAGTGCTCAAAAAGGCAAATGTATGGAATTGAATGAAATGGAGGAAGTAGTAGTTACTCTTCCTTAAGGCATTTTTACCTTAAGACGAGAAGATTGTCACCATTTTTTTAATAAAAAGTGATAATTTAACGACAAAAAGCTGAAGTATAAACTAAAACTGTCATTTTTTAAGAATAATTTGATAGAATTTTTTATCAGTAAATTTCACCTTTTATCCGTCTGAGTCATTTTTTAACAATAATTAGATGGCAACTTTTTGTCCGTAAATGTTCATATTTTTTACGTCTTAATTTCAAACGGATTCAGCCATTTAAAATGAGAATCCCCCTACTACTAAGAGAATAAAAATTATCTTAGTTTTCCCGCCTAAAGAAACTTCTTCTTAATTGGGCCTATTTCTTTGGATACTACTAAATGGATTGTAAATTGTGGACCTTATACGTAGCCCACTTATTCTATCTCATCTATCAAAGTAAAAGTTATTTTAGCCAATACTTTTGAACTCTACATGTCATATTATAAACTAGATGAGTGAACTTGATTTCGTATAATTTTAAATTTATATTATATTTATATTTTACCTCTTTTGTAAGAAATTATCGGTTATTTATGATGTAAATTTTTGTTTTAGTAATATGGACTATTTTTTGAAGGATGTAAAAACACTTATGTATTTTCTATTAGAATAAAAAAGTGAAAACATTATTTTAATAATTCGTAAATCGTCTTTTTCGACGCGAGGAATAGTTTTTACTGCTTTTCGTTTTAAGGTCAATACGCGTTTAATAAAGTTATACAACTAACTTAATAATTATTCATAAATTAGTTGCATGTAACGGTATAAGGTAATTGTGTTATTTTTAATAGTAAAAAAATAACTTAACTTAAAATGTCTTCGTATGGTAGTAAACTTTTTTTTAACCTCTTATTAATATTATATGTAGATTATAACATTAAATTAAAAGTATACTTCATTTATGCAAATAATTTAATTGATAATATCTCTTTATAAAATAAATCTAAAAAGTACCGTGCTATAGCACGGGAACTACACTAGTTGACAATAAAGTAGATAACTAGATATCTGCAAATAGGGGCAGACATCAGGCCCAGTCCTGTGTCTTTTTGGGCCCTAAGCGAAATAGTAGATTGGAGCCCTTAATAAAAAATTTAGGGATATTCTACCGTGTACCCTCGTGGTTTTCAGTTTTCTACGTTGTACCCCTCCTTTTTTTATATTCCATGGTGTACCCCTAAACTCTATACAATAGTCTATATAATTACCTTATTTATTGTCATTGCTAACTTAGTTTCTTAAATGATCTATTAAATCGTCTATTTATCATTCCAATTACTCGATAACCTACTCATTTACTTATTAGTTTGCCGAATTACTCATTAGCCCAAAAAATAGTATATGAAATTAATTAAAAGTTCAAAAAATCTTCATTATCATGTCATGAATCATAACAGATGTTTTTAATAGTAGTTAGTGCTTATTAAAGGTCATCAGTGATGTTTCTCATATAAAATGGTGAAACAACATTAATAAATCAGAATAAAGGTCAAAGTACGGTCGTTTGATAGTGATAAAGTTAATAGAGAGTTAAAGGGGGTTATGATGGAGAAATAAGTAAGAAGTTTAGGGGTACAATGTAGAATTAAAAAAAAAAGAGGGGTACAACATAGAAAATCGAAAAACCCAGGGGTACACCGTAGAATATCCCAAAAATTTATATGACATCAATTCTAGCAACACCAATTGTTTACACATGGTAGTTGTAATCCTAAGTACGGAGTAATGGATTTCACAAGCATTTCGAGATGCAAAATCATTGACGATAACATGTCATCACGTATATGCTTATGTCATCCAGGCGCGGAGTAAGCATATAGTCCTCTTCTATAGTAATTCAGGAGCGGAGGAAGATTGGTCACACTATTTGTTCATGCCAAACCTTTGTTCATGTCTTGCTCTGTCCTTAGTTAGTAATACCTCCTCGCCTATTCCAACTGTTACTGTTACTCTCTTTATCATTGTTGAAACCATAACATCCACAATCAAATAAATCATCTACGGCTTTGTAGTGCTAGATTTAGTTGTCGAGGATCTGGTGCTACTCAGTCGAGTGGCTTGCATTGTCGCTTTGTAAGCTATTCTCCTTTCGTTGTCAAAAAAAAAAAAAAATAATAATAATAATTTAATTGTATGTTGAAACATCAGGTCAGTACCATACCTAGTTACCTACCTTTCAACTGAGGCGATGAAGACAACAATCAATGTTTTCCTAAACGTAACCCTAATTAAATACTCGGTAGCACACTTGCACACACGAATGATGCATCTATTTCTAACACAATCTGCTTATAAGGCACCTACACAGACTAACCAGAGTAACTACCTACTGATCACAGAACAACAATTTGAAAGGGCAAATGTTTTTTTTAATGGGCTAATTTAGGGGAATGATGGTAATTTTTGAATTATTTTAATTGTTCATTTAGGTAGGGTGAATATGAATGATTATTTAAACAATTCTTTTGAATTATTATATATTTATACGATAATGTCAAAAATTTGAATATTTTACAATTTAACTAAATCGTCTTGAACGTGTACGGTTCAAAACTTTCTTTTGGACTCGTTTGACTCATTAACAATCCTTACTAAATGAAAAATATGTCAAAATATTTATTTTAAAATCATCTAAATAACAAGACAAAATGATAACTCTAATTTAACTAACGAAGGGACATATTGTACTACAACAACTCCTCTACCAATTGACCTAAACATAATGTATCATTTGCTCTAATTGTAAATGAATTTTATAATTCAATTCTAACTTTCAAATATGATTTTTATAACTCAATATTTACATTTGCAATCAATATATATATACTTAAAAGAGGAACTTTTGAAGCGATTTCATTGGGTATTGCTTTGGAGCAATTTCATTGGTTATTGTTGAATAAATAAAAAGATAATTAAAATAGTAAACTACCATCGGAATTTTAAAATAGTAAATTAAAAGATAATTAATATCATAATTATAAAGTTGGTTAAAAAAAAAAGATAAGGAAGATTAAATTTTACTAAAATTCTGTTATATTTTCAATGTAGAATAGAATCTTAATTGTAATCAAGTTTTTTAGTTTTTTGGTCCGTGCATTTACTTCGTTTATCCTCTCTTAAACTCTATCTACGGAGTATAAAAACTCTTCCTCATCACTCCAACTACAAACAATATATAAAATCTGCATTAATAAGCTTTCATTATACAATATAGAAATTCAAGTATAATTCTCAAGACAATTACATACCCACATACACACAATATATGAAATGAGGGTGTATTATAGTGATGCGATAAAATTATTGCTTCAATGTTAATATCGATCCCGTCTTTACTACAAACAATGTATAACCGCTGAAGATTTAGGACTCAATCCCGTCTTTACTTTGAAGAATTAAGTGTTAATATAGATCCCAATTGTCATTGTGATGCGATAAAATTATTGCTTCAATGTTTTGCACCAGTATTGTACGGAGTAGAAGAGTTGCGGAAGTGCAGTACCATGTGCATATGGTTAATTCAATTGCCTGTGGTGTTTTGCTGACAATAAGAACTTCGTAGTATTGCTGTTGATTTTTAATATAAATTTACCTTGGGAATTCAATTATTATAGTAATGGTATTGAATGACTATTCAATAGTTATAGTAGTATTTAATGGATTAACATTTAGTAATTAATACGAATATTAAGTTTTGATTTAGTTCTTATTCGTTGATACAAAATGCAAAGTATATTTTCAAAAACTCACTCATATAAGTAAAAATCACGCAAAGAAAATTTGAAGGGAAAAATTCAGTTTCATCGTCTCCATATAACAATACAAAAAAAAAATTGATTGCTTTTTTGCTCTTTTCTCAACAAAACCCCCAATATATATACAAAATTAACTCAAATATACGCTTTGAATATTTGACGATAATTTAATTTAACTTTTGTTTTTAGTTGAATTCACATATCAACTGCTTTTTCACATCAAACTTTGCAAATAAGTATTCTATTTTAAGTAAATTACCTGAACAACCCAATCTGAGTTGTATGATGGTAGTGTTTGACTCTTATTAGACAATAAACTCTGTAATTACAATGATAATTAGAATTAAGATAGATAGATTCAATTTCGTCCAGGCTCGGATTTTAATTTGTACATGTGTGATGTACAAACGTCATGAAAAATACAGATTAATTAGTATCTACCTAAGACATGACCCGGGCAACCCCTGGCATGAAATCCGTACATAACTGAAGAAAAAGAAAGAACATTTATAGCAAATTGATAATTAACTACTGCAAGAATTTGATCAACAATAGAATAAGTTATATAATTTTGAACGTAATAGAATTTTAACTGCGCAACTACACGATATCTATTTGAGTAGGATAAAAGGTCTATTTAATTTGTACGGTGTTGCTCTTTCACATACGCCACTTTTTGTATTATGACCCCAATAGATTTCCTTTTCCTCACTATTGGTTTGTTATTATATTGTTTAAATAGAAAATGTTGAAAATAATTTACACAGTGTCTATTTAATTGCTTATATCGGTAAATATAGGTATATATTCGTTATATATTCAGAAATTATTTCTTGATATTACCCGGCCAACGGCCGGGCATGAAATCTAGTTTAAAATTGTACAACAAGAAGTAGGGTGATTTATTGCTTTATTTTAAAACATTATTTCTAAACATAGTTATTTTAGAAAAGTATAATTAGATAGTATAAAACTTAATCTTAGATATTTTACATCTTTTTATAATTCTACAATTAAAAGAAAATTGAAATAGGGTACGGGTTTAAAACTAATCCATGACTATACCAGTTCAAATTAAATCATGTACATACAATTTCTAGTCTTAATTAAATATTTTATGCTTATCAAGCTTTTAATTAATTAATGTTTAGTAGTTCGTAAACGTTAGAGTCTCTAATATTGCTCGAAAAAAGCTTCTTTTAATAATATAGATAAATAGATATTGATCAGAGGCATAGTACAGTCTACAATAGAGGATGAATCAAAACTAAATCGAAACTGATGATTAAAAACAAAAAGGTGATGTTTGGGAGGGGTTGGATGTTGAGGTGCCGTCATGCTCAGGGTATGCGAGGGTTAGGGACTGGGTTGATGTTACTTTGAAAGAGTTGGATGTACAAGAGCAGGTGATATTTATGACTGGTTGTTGGGCTATCTGGGAGAGGAGAAATAAGGCGATCTTTGAAGATGGGGAATGGAGGGCGGACCTTGTTATTAGACGGGTTAGGGACTTGGTATGTGAGATGGCAGGGAGGGGGAGCTTGGACACGGTTAGGGAGGTTCGGGAGGTGGGGGAGGATGGTGGTGGTGGATGGCGGAAGCCGGGAGGTGGGGTGCTAAAGGTGAACGTGGATGCAGCAGTTGTGGAGGGTGTGGGTGTGGGGCTGGGGGCCGTATGTCGAGATGACAGGGGGGAAGTTGTGTGGAGCAAGGGACGGTGGTAATGGACCCAGAAGAAGCGGAAGCAGCTGCTATCTTGTTTGGTCTCAAAGAGGCACGTCGGATGAATAATCAAAGAGTTATCCTGGAAGGTGATTGCTTGAATATTATCCAAGATCTACAACAGAAAAGGAAGGGGCGCAGTTTAATTTACAATGACATTTTTGTTTTATGTAATTCTTTTGACAACGTTACGTTTAATTGGTCGCGTAGGAATTCTAATAAGGTCGCTCATGAGCTCGCTCATCTGAGACCATGGTCAATAGGTTCTCGTAGGTGGTTGGCGTCCGTTCCGGTGGATATTTCTGATGTAGTTCGTGCTGATTCTGATAATATTATAAATTAAGCCCTTGCAGGTTTATTTCAAAAAAAACTAAATGGACATTGATGATAAATAAAAAGAAAAAAAGCCGAAACATAGTAAAAAGTTAAAGATTATCTGTCATATGCCATAATTACAATAGCTAAGCTTGTTTTGGAGGACATGAACTACGAGTTTAACTGATGAGACATCAACAACAGAAGTCTTGCTAATGAAGATAGCGTTGAGAATAGGAGTCGTAGAGCTTGTCCCACGCAAAAGTGAGTGTAACAGCAAATTTTGTATTGCGATAACTGAAATACAAAACAAGGAAACAATTATATTTTTATTAATAAATATCAAAAGTACGTGTACAATCTCTAATGTATCCTCCGATTCTAATATCTTTGTCAGAAGAGTGTACGTGTACGGGGTACACGTGAGGGGTGCGTATAGACAAATTTAATTGCTCTACGCGCGATGTAAATTTGATTTCTTGAGAGGGTCGCGATGACTTGAATCTCTCTTGAAGGTTTGAACTTGTGATTGAATCTTCAACGCAGCGCACGATTTGATGTCTTGTTGATCGCTTGCAATGATTTTGAGAGAGGATTTGTAGGAATTTGTACCTTGTTTCTCTACAGCTCGCTGCGATTATGAATTTTCAACCCTTTGAATGAATGAGGAGAGGCTTTATTTATAGAGTTTCAAATCCCTTGTTGGACTTTGGTGGTCACGGGCCCATTTGTGGGTTTATTAGCTCCCTTGGCCCAAATTTGATTCTTTCAGGTTTATTGATCCGAACAACTCCTTTTGTAATCCGAATCGGCCCATATTTCATTTAATCGGGACAAAATAATTAAATTAAGTTAAAATTTGGTATTAACTCAAAATAATTAATTTATTTTATTTATTCGGCACATTAATAAATTTTCCGTGCCTACAAATTGCCCCCTCGGGACCTTGTCACGTGCACCTCCCGGTGTCTTGACGTGGCGGGGTCTCGATTTTGCTTTGACTTGGAAGTCGATGACGAGCGCCCTAACTTGTCATCAGATGGCCCATTTTTTTTTTTTAACGTCACTTTATCAGTATTTTGATTTGGCGAGTGAGTTATATTCTTTTTGTTTGACTTGAATGTCACCCTGTCATTATCTGACTTGGCGGGTGACCATTTTTGCTTGACTTGAAAGTCTACGGGCACAAAAACTTGTCGTAATAGTGACCCATAATTCTTCTTTTAATGTCACCCTATCATTATCTGATTTAGCGAATGACATTTTTTGTTTGACTTAAAGGTTAACGAGCATCCTTACTTATGGTAAAAGAAACTCGATATTTTGATAGTATATCACTGTGTCACAATTTGACTTGCCCGGTCATAGGAGTTAAGTGCCCTTTTTTTGGAAAGCAAATTAGCCCATTAGAAAACAAATTCTATTAAGCGAAGGTTTCCTTATTCCTTTTGCTCTCTACCTTGGGGATCCGGCAACAAGCTTTGTTGGATTAGGATTATAGTAACTACCCCATACCGGCATACCTATATATACTCCACGACGTTGAACAAACGAGCAACTCATTATTCATCTTGTGCTCTCTACACCTATCTCCATCGTAGACATTGATTCAGGTAACCCTTATTTCTTTTCTTCCTTTCTTATTTGTGTCACGTAGCTTCAGTTTGGCCATCTATGAACATAATTTTACCATGCTTAGGAGGCCTGACTTACGCCTTGTAAAACGCTCCGACCATAGTATTGATTTCAGCCTTGACCTCGTCGTCGATCCGCTGAATTTACTCATTCCATAGTTGCTTTTCTGATATCCGTCCTTATTTGTTGACATATGCAGTTAAGTATTTTCTTCGTGTTCTCGAGTTTTGCGACTATCCGAATTAAAAGCCATTGAGGTATGTTCATGAAGGACAAATCCAACTTCCCTTTCTTGTATTCGTGAATATGGACCATGTACCTTTAGTCTCATATAGAACAATGAGGCTGACTCATTCCTTGCACTTTTCGTCCGCGTACTAGCAACTTGACCCCCCTTGTTTTTGTATATTTTGTTTAATCCTTGCATATATAAAACCCTCGAATAGGACTTTGCCGAGTGAACACGAAGTTTGAGGGTGACCTTCTTGCTTTGTTTCGATGATTTTTTTTTCATATTCATTTGCTTGGAATTTTATTGTCTACTTGATAGCATTTCATGGCACTCTCAGACCTTAGTTTTAGAAACTGAAATCTGTCCAAACCTTATTATCGATCGATTTAGCTTAGTTTCATCGAGAAGTTCTCCCCTCTGGCTTTGCGTAAATTTGAGCACAACTTTGATCACATTGACCGCCTGACCCGAATATCACCGTCTCAATTCTTTGTTTGTTCTGAACTGACTGGAATTTATTCTGCCTTTTTTTTTATATATCAACATTTAGCAAAATCGTTACAAACTCTTACTTGAATAGCTGAACACTTGAATGTTGGTGGTCATTAGTGTTTATGAACACAAAACCCTCTTGGCTGAATCTTTTTTTTGTCAAATTCATGTTACATGATTCCCTTTTTTTAGATGCCAGGCTCAAATTTCTGTTTGTGGACTTTCAAAAATATTTTAATCTAACCGTGTGCGTAAACTTCGAACCTGATTTCGGATTCAGAGTAGGGCCGATTACGAGCAATTTTATAGCTTCTATGAGAATAAGGAAGTTGTATTCATAGAGCTGTGACGACCATCATTCCTTTTAATCACCTTGATACTTTTTGATTCTTTGGCCTTGTTCATGAACATGGTTTTATCATGTTTGAGGTTTG
The DNA here is from genome assembly GCF_048544455.1 of Silene latifolia. Taxonomy (NCBI): domain Eukaryota; kingdom Viridiplantae; phylum Streptophyta; class Magnoliopsida; order Caryophyllales; family Caryophyllaceae; genus Silene; species Silene latifolia. The sequence goes on from NC_133531.1 coordinate 8,409,510, forward strand.
CCTTACACCTTGTTAAATGCTCAGACCATAGCATCGATTTTGATCTCGACCTCGTCGTCGGTCGGCTGAATTTACTTATCTTGATATTTACCTCGTTGATGCTAGTATCCCTTTTTTTGGAAATAAGGGCCTGATTATATCGAACACTTGCCGGAGTCTTGACTGAATCCAATCCGTAAACTCAGCCCGAAGTTTGTGCTCGATTTATACTTTGATTTTGATCGGACATGGTTGTCCATAATTATGCCTTAGACTTGCCAAACTCTGTAAGGTTTGCCTCTCGGGTTCGATGACGAGCAGTAACCGGAGTCCCGCATGCACTAATTGGCGAAATAAATTTCATGACCGTGTCACCGAGACAGAGAATGTCAGTGCTTGGGAAGGCAAACACTGATAAAATAAAAACCTCACTTTCTTTACGTCTTTTTTTTTTTGAAATATGAAGTTCAATGTATGGGACTGTGTATTTTCTTGTTTTCAGTGGTATTGGGGACAAACCCACTTTTTTTTTAATACCAAATTGCCAGTGTTCCTGGAAGCAAGGAGAGCCCATCCGATTTCGACTCACTTTGACCCTTTTTTTTTATATTAATAAAACTTTGCAGTGTCAGCTAACTACTAGCCATGGAGAATTCAAGCTTATCAACTTGCATTTGTGTCTTTTATAACCACCTAATTTCTTTGTGATAATGTTATGAATTATAATACTGACTTTTGTCGTTGACCTGTGCAGTCTGAGGTCTATTACCTTTGTTTGGCCAAAAAAAATCCGAACGCTTCATCATTACTCAGAAAGTGTGTGCAAGGTAATATTTATGGCTCATTTAATCCTTCCTTTCTTCAGCATTATTTATATACGCATTATTCTCCACGCGATATGTCTATGCTGCCTCTTTCTCTCTTGCTTGTACATCTGTTTGTTGGAAGTTTCTGAATGCAGGCTACATGACAATCACGTGGATTTATTCCGGTCGGATCATTTCGATTCTCTTTTGAAGTTATCATGCAAGGCCATTATCTTTGTTCACCGTTGAAGACTTATTACTTGTCAGGGTGAACCCATTTTGGGTCATCGCGACAAGATGAAGACTTATTTGTCGTTAGGGTGAACCCATTTTTGGGTCATCGCGACAGTTGTGTCGGGGTGAACCCGTTCGGGTCATCGCGACACGGTTTTGAAGACTTATTGCTTGTTAGGGTGAACCCATTTTTGGGTCATCGCGACAAGTTTGTCGTCGGGTGAACCCATTCGGGTCATCGCGACACGTTTTGAAGACTTATTACTGTTAGGGTGAACCCATTTTTGGGTCATCGCGACGAGTTATGTCGAGGTGAACCCATTCGGGTCATCGCGACACAGTTTTGAAGACTCATGCAATGAACCTCTTTATGAAGACTATTATTTCATTACCCTCTCCCCTTGAGACATGCCGGATGAATACACTTCTTGATTTGATGTCTCTCCAACTTGTAAGAGATCTCCACATATTCTTTATATTTACTTGTATTTGTCCTTTTTGCAGGGCTGCAACTTGCAATGAACCTGCTCAAGCGATGTGACCTCTTTTTTTTTTTTTTTTTTTTTTTTTTAAGAGCCATCCAAGACTAACCGTAAAACAAAGAGTGTGAAACCCAGCTCAAGCGAAATTCAACATCGATTAACATGGTCTTGGTCTTTTACAAATTTGGTTATTGATTGACTGTAATTTTAGCCGTACACAGTTTAAACTCTTGCGGGCCAGGAGTAATTATTTTGCTGTAATTTTTTTGGTGTAGCTGCACTTGAACAAAGTGTTTGCTCAAACTGCCTACGTACTTGCAAAGCTACCAAAATGACAACTTGCAAGATCAAGCCAACGTAGTTCAAGAGAGGGGATTTTTTTTTTGTTTGGAGGTGTGGCTGCACTTGAGCTACATGTTCACCCAAGTTGTCTACGTACTTGTGAAGCACAAAGTGTATTTCACAAGATCAAGCCGACGTAGTTCATAAAGGAAGGAGTATTTATTTTTATTTTTTTTGGAGATTTTTTTTTTGTTTGTTTGTTTGCTTTTTTTTTTTTTTTTTTTTTTTTTTTGTATACAGTTTAACCTCTTGCTTAGGAGCTTGGACTTGCAGTTTACGCTCTTGCTTAGGAGCCTTCACTGTTGGGATTTAAGAATAGTAACGCTTCAAAAACTTCCCATTGATTGGGCCTACTCGAACGCCGTCTTCATCCACGATTTTGTAAGCACCATTTGTATAGACCTCCTGTACCACGTATGGACCATCCCACTTAGTGGTGAACTTGCCAACTGGCTTGTGAGAGGTGATGATTGGTCTTAAATCTTGCAAGGACGAGGTCTCCTACTTGGAAAGAACGAGGGCGCACCTTTTTGTTGAATGCGCGTGACAACCTTGCTTGATAACACTGGAGCTTTTGTTGAGCCTCTAATCTCTTTTCATCGAGAGCTTCCAATTCTGCTAATCGCAATTTGTCATTCTCATCATCCGTGAGTCCCTCCTGAATAGCAATGCGTAAGGAAGGGATCTGCAACTCCAAAGGCAACACGGCCTCCACTCCATACACCAACGCGTACGGGGTTGCCTGAGTAGGTGTTTTGTATGTGGTACGATATGCCCACAACGCCTCACCAATTCTTTCATGCCAATCTCGCTTTGACTTTGCTACTACTTTTCTCAACAAATTGCAAAGAGTTTTATTAAAGGCTTGACCAAACCATTTCTGAGAGGCATTGTACATGGATGACTTGTATTGTTTGAACTTGAATTTTCTCCCGGACTTGTCATCGGATGGTTGAAAAATTGTTTCCATTGTCGGTTGTGATACGTTGAGGTACACCATATCTCGTAGATGATTTGAGTTCTAATGAAGTCCACAACATTTTCTTTCTTCACTTCCCGTAGTGTGATGGCTTTTGCCCATTTTGAGAAGTAGTCAGTGGCGGCGAGGATATACTTGTGTCCATTTGAGGCCTTTGGAGTAAGAGGTCCCACAACATCAAGTCCCCAAGCTTCAAAGGGCCATGAAGAAACGATGAGGATGCAACGGCTCCGGCGGTTGGTGTATGAAGTTTGCGTAGAAGCGACGGGGTTCACATTTTTTCGCAAAGTCCATACAATCTTGCACCATGGTTGGCCAGTAATACCCCATTCTCTTTACACGATCATGAAGTTTAGGCCCTGATCGATGAGCACCACAAATGCAGAATGAGCTTCATGCATTGCTTGGTAGCCGTCCTTGCTTAGACACCTCAACCATTGGCACGAGAAAGAACGTCCGTAGAGTGTCCCTTTATAGTGAATGAACTTTGGAGCACGTCGACGTATTTCTACCTTGTGTTTGGGATCATCGGGTAGTTTTTGGTGGTCCAAAAAATCAATGATAGGTTGACGCCTTGATCATTTTCATCAAGCGTGTAGACGCAAATCATGTTGGTTGTGTCTACATTTTCTTCTCCTTCAAGCGATGATACTACCCAACGATTGCAGACTGGGACTTTCATAGACTCTTACGCCCCCCGGTGCCAAAGTGGCTGCAAGATTAGCAAGCGCGTCGCCCAACTTATTGGCACTCCTTGGCACATGACCAACATGGATGTCGTCAAGTTGATTCAAAGCAATTGTAATGCTGTTGATGGTAGGGAATCAAGTCTTCCTTTTTCACTTCATATTCACCAAGGACTTGGTTGACCACAAGCTTTGAGTCTCCATATATGTCCATATCCCTGACACCTATTTCGATCGCCATTTGAAGACCGAGTATGAGAGCTTGGTATTCTGCCATATTATTTGTACACAATGCGAGTGAGTGTAAAGGCATATGGCATAAGATGATTTTGTGGAGTTACGAATACAACTCCGACTCTCAGCTCCATCTTGCCTTGCAAAGACCGTCAAAGTACATTTGCCATGGAGGTAGGACGTCCACATAGAAAATTTCTTCTCCTGGGAGGTCATCTGAAATTTCCCACTCTCGGCACTTTGGATGATCGGCAAAGAAGTCGGCGATAGCTTGACCTTTCTGACCTTTTGAGGCACGAACACCAAGTCATCCGCTTAAGCAACATTGCCCATTTCGCAAGTCTTCCGGACAAGACTGGTCTTGAGAGTATGTACTTGATTGGATCGGCTTTTGAGACCACATGTATGGTATGCTTTGCATGTAGTGCCTCAACACGGATGGCGAACACCAAAGCAAGACATATCTTCTCTATGGGCGCGTAATTCAACTCGGCTCCAACCAAGGTACGACTCAGGTAGTAGAGTGCTCTCTCCTTGCGGTCTTCAATTTCTTGAGCGCACATTGCCCCCAGTGAGCGTTCTTGTCTTTTTGCAATGTAGAGGACAAGTGGCCTTCCGGAATTGGTGCCCCAAAGATCGGCGCGTGGCCAAGTACTTCTTGATGCTATCAAAAGCATTTTTGCATTTTTCATCCCATTGAAATGGAGCATCCTTTTTCATGAGATGGTGAAGCAGTGGCAACGTCCGGCTAAGTTAGAGATGAACCTTCGGATGTATGCCAAACGTCCTTGCAATCCGCGCAACTCTTTCCATGTCTTTGGTTCCGGCATTTCGTTGATAGCTTTGATTTTTGTTTGGTCAATTTCAATGCCTCGTGCACGACCACAAACCCCAAGAACTTCCCGGATGTGACGCCAAATGCACACTTGAGTGGATTCATCTTGAGTTGACACTTTCTAAGTCTTTCAAAGACGGTTCGAAGGTCCTTGATATGGTCTTCTCTTTTCTTTGATTTGACAACCACGTCATCAACATAACACTCTATTGTTTTATGCAGCATGTCATCAAAGATCTTTTGCATTGCGCGTTGGTACGTAGCGCCAGCATTCTTCAATCCAAACGGCATGGTGTAGCGAGAAGATCCCTTTTGGGGTTCGAAAACCTGTTGCTTCTTGATCTTCAGGTGCCATATGTATTTGATTGTAACCAGCAGTACAATCCATGAATGAGAGGGCTTCATGACCAGTGGTTGCGTCAATCATCAACTCTGTAACTGGCAAAGGGAAGTCATCCTTTGGGCATGCATCATTAAGGTCTCTGAAGTCGACACATATGCGCAGTTGTCCATTCTTCTTTCGATTTGGGACAATGTTTGCTATCCAAGTAGAATATTTGACTTCTCGAATGAAAACGCTTCAATGAGTTTATTGACTTCCTTTTCAATTTCGGTACAAGCTCGGCACGAAACGACGTTGAGGTTGCTTTTTGGGACTGGTGCCTTTCTTGATTGCTAGACGATGAAGCTGCAATTTTGGGCTTAGTCCAGGCATCTCTTTATAGCTCAAGCGAAGACATCTTTGTACTCGACCAACAACTTGTAGTACTCCTCTTCTTCTTCCTTTAGTCAGAGCACCGACATAAATGGGCCGAGGATCTTCAATAGTTCCCAAGTTGAGTTCCTTGAGTTCATCTACGATCGATTGCCCCCGTCTTCAAGTGTTTGGGGCTTCATCCGCCTCAACTTCTTCGTTCTCATCAGGTATCTCTTCTACTGTGATGTGATATGACGACGTTGTAATTTCTAAGTCACATGATTTCTTTGTATCACAGGGACGTGAAGATGAAGGCACAAGCTGAGGCACAAGCTCTTCGACATTCTTTTGCTGGCCAGTAAGAACTAGTACGCGCCTCCTTGCTTTGAGTGGCTCATGTTGGATGATATCCACTACTTGCATACGCTTCATGCGAGATGGTATTGCGCTTCTCAAGTCATCGCTTACTCTTACTTCTTCTTCATTTTGTGTTGCAGAAGTTGAGAGAGGACGACCCTTGCCACTATTCTTCTTGGGAGCCCCTAGTCGACTGAAGACTGTTTTTGATGGACCGCCCAAGCGTTCGTGTATTGCGCCCTTCTTGTTTATGCGCAACGAAGGTGTTGATACTTTGACTTTACTTTCTCCTTGATTGCCAAGCCTAGCAAATACAGAAATGTGTTTGGTTGAAGCACTTGGTCTCCCTAACCTTGTGAATATAGAAGGGCGACACTTCTCTGCAGGTGGACTTATTCGATCGAAGACTGAAGATGGATGCATCTTTTCCTCTCCTTCATTTTCTTCGACCTCTTCTCGTGTGATGTCTTTGAGAAGACGCAGTAGCCCCTTTTCTACGAGCACCAATCTTTACAGGCGCAGGAGACTCATATCCGAGCCCGGCCCTGGTTACCATGAAGTTCCCATCTTGCTTGAATACTTCATGTTGTGCTTTGTTAAGACCGTACGGCTCAACTTCTATAACTTTGCCAAGAGGAGTCGGATTTGTAAAGTCATATCCAGCCTTTTGCCGGTAGCTTGTAAGCATTGGAATCAAATTTCCCCTTGTTTTCTTCATTTGATGATTATTTGGATGAGCAGACGAAACCATTCGGAGGAGGTCTCACAATCTTCGTTTGAGATGAACTTGGTAGAGGTGTAACGACTTTGGCCACCCATTCTGCTTGAACATCGGACTTGACTTTTTATCCTTAGGCTCTGTCTTTGGTGTTAGACACTCTGCAAAAGGACTCTCCCCATCTTTGCGGCGAGACTTCGGGATGTAGCGTAGTACTGGTGGTGTAGTTTTCTGCGTCGTCTCTTGCTTCTTGGGTGATGCGGCAGGAGTAACTGTTTTGCTGGCCTTGTCTACATCTTTCTTAACATCATTTTCTTTAGCAGGATTTGCAGCACTATCTTCTTTGATGATGTTCTTTTCCCGCTTACCCCCTTTTCCTGTTGAAGAGATGGTGGTTGGCATGAACTCACTGGAAGTACCATTCTCTTCAAAGAATTTTGCGTCAGCGAAGAAAGAGTCGACCTTAGAGAAGGGTTTGGCGTCTCCGTCTATCTTCCTTTCACCACCACGATAATATTTCAAGCATTGATGGAGGGTTGAGGCGACAACTCCGTTTTCGTGCTTCCAAGGTCGTCCCAGCAATAGTTTGAACGATGTCTTGCCATCCATGACATGGAACAATGTGTCGGAAGAAAGATCACCCATGGTAAGGTTCACACGGATCATGCCAACCGCACGCTCCCCATTCAAGTTGAAACCATGAATCATTGTTCGACTACTCGAGAGTTCATCCATTGTGATCCCTAATTCATTCATGGTGGATTTTGGCATGAGATTGACTCCTGAGCCTCCATCTATTAAGATGCGCTTGACCTTTTGCCCCCGGATGTACCCCGACACATAAAGTGGCCTGTTGTGAGGCTTGGATCCAAGAAGTAAATCCTCATCTGAGAAACTCAAAGCTGCATTGCAGGAGACACATCCAGTTGATTGCTCAGGAGGCTCGCATTTTTCCTTCATCTTGCCTGCGTACAATTCTGGCTTCTCAAGTCCTTGAATTATCAGCTTACGCTTATCTTTAGGTAGATGAAAGATTTGTTTCCACCCCATGTTTGTAGGAAGGGCATCGAGAGCAGCCACTATTTCGTTCTCTTTTTCAGAATGAGACTGTTGTGGTGATACCGCATCATCTAGGCCCCTTTCCTCATTCTTCTTTTCATCGTCGCCACCTTGATGGGCGAGATGGTGCACGATAACCTTATTCATGAAATCTCGCGGGAAGAATTCTTCTAAGGTGACGGGACTTGGTGGTTCTTGTTCCAGCAAATCAATTGGCAAGACATGTGGTTTGATCACTGTTTTGGGCTTTTTCTTTCCCTTCGTCTTGCGAGGTTTAGTCTTCTTTGATTGTTTTCTTCGACGGTGAACAGGTTGCGCTATCTGTCTTGTTTGTTTCTTTGACTTCTTGCGCGTAACCAAAGTCCAGCCTTCCTCGTCATCTTCATGCTTCTTTTCCTCATTCTTATTCTGAGGAGGTAGTTTTTCTTCCAATGACATTGGAGGTAGCGACGGCAATGACCCTTGGATCTGTAATGCCACGGGCTCAAAACTTCGAATCGCAACATATACACACATTGTCCTTGCCGTATAATTGGCTCGTCAAGTTGCTCCAGGACTACAGTAGTTTGATTTGTGGTTACTGTGTCCTCCAAGTCAAGAATGATCTTCCCTTCCTTGGAGAGCTGCATGATCTTCTCCTTGAGTGTTATGCACTTTTCAATAGGATGACTCACGACCTATGATAACGACGATAATTGGGATCGTTTGTCTTGTTTGCTTGCTCGGGCGCTTGGACTCGGCAATTGTATAATCTTTTTTTCCAAGAGGTCATCAAGCATTCCGGACAAGTCGAGATACGGGAATGGATATTTCTTAGCCTCGCAACTCTTTCAATGTAGGCTTGTCTCGTTGGTAGTTGTAAGAGAATGACTCTTTCTTCTTTTCATACTTAGGCTTTGACGAGATTTTGACAGTGCCTTCTTTGGTTTCGACGACCATTGTTTCCTTTGTCGACGATTTGGAGTTCTTATCAGTTTTCTTGAACTCTTTCTTTTCACTTGGCACCTTAGAAGAACTTGGTCGAGCACTACCATGTTCTTTGATTGTGATCTCCATGTCATGGGCGCGGGTAGCCAGGTCTTGGAAGCTCTTTGGCATGATCCCTTTCAGGATGTAAAGAATGTCCCATTTCATCCCGTTGACGCACATTTCAACTGCTGACGCTTCACTTAAGCGATCCTTGCATTCGGACTCGCGCGCACGCCACTGTTGATGTAATCGACGACAGGCTCGTCTTGCCATTGAGATGTCTTTGTCAATTCGCTCATCGACGACACGTGTGGTCTTGTAGAATCTGTTGAGGAATTCATCTTCCATGTGACCCCGGCTGTCAATTGACTCGAGTCCAGATCGTGTACCGGTCGAACGCGATCCCTTTGAGCGAACGAACGAATCGCTTCACCAAACGATCACCTTCATTTCCAAAGCATTGTTGCATGTCTCGACGAAGTGGGCGATGTGTTGCTTTGGGTTCCCCTTCCCGTCGAACTGTTGAAATTTTGGAGGTGATAGCCGGATGGCATGCGCAGATGTCAATCCTCTTAGTGTAAGGCTTGATGTAGCGTCCACTACTTGTCGAGCTATCATCCAACTGACACTTGATCGTCTTGGCTATTAACTCCTGCAGACTTCTCTTGGTGAAGTTTCGATCTCATTCTTTGGCTTTTCCCTATCCTCGCCAACTTCTCTATCGCTATCATCATCCCTATCGGTGTCACCATGCTCGCTCTCGGCCTTCCTGTCACGGAGTGCCACCACCTCTTTTTGGAGCTCATCAATTTTTTTGTTCTTTTCTTCATTCTCCTTCATCATCTTCTCAAGGAGTTCATTCATTTTTTGCATTCGATCCTCAAGGGTATCACCACTTATCACCATGGTCAAGACGACGCTAGGAGTTGATGTTTCTTTCTTCTTTGGCGACGCCTTGATTTGCGGGGAAGCCTTTTTGTCGACCTTAACACTTCTACCCTCCTCGCGTGAAGAAGATGAGGCGCCCAAGAGTCTTTGTGGCGGCGCCTATGGAGGCGACAGAGAACTTGCGCGGCCTAAGTGGGACGTGTGCGAGCGTAGGCTGGCGGCGGCGGATTGACCGACCTTCTTCGCCATTGCTCTTGTGGAAATGCCAATGAATGCGTAGCGGGGAGGTAACGGCAATGGGGTACCTGCGGGATATCTGCGTAGGTCTTCTTGGATGGATGGGGGAGATGCTTTGCTTAGTAGACATCTTCTTGTTTTGGTAGACTTGAATAAAACAACAGTAGAGATGAGAGGTAGAGATTTTCACGTCGGGTTCACCAAAATTTGTAATGACAAATTTTGTATTGCGATAATGAAATACAAAACAAGGAAACAATTATATTTTTATTAATAAATATCAAAAGTACGTGTACAATCTCTAATGTATCCCTCGATTCTAATATCTTTGTAAGGGGTACGTGTACGGGGTACACGTGAGGGGTGCGCGTATAGACAAATTTAATTGCTCTACGCGCGATGTAAATTTGATTTCTTGAGAGGGTCGCGATGACTTGAATCTCTCTTGAAGGTTTGAACTTGTGATTGAATCTTCAACGCAGGCGGCACGATTTGATGTGCTTGTTGACTGCTTGCAATGATTTTGACAGAGAGGATTTGTAGGAATTTGTACCTTGTTCTCTCTAGCTCCTTTGCAATTATGAATTTTCAACCCTTTGAATGAATGAGGAGAGCTCTATTTATAGAGTTTCAAATCCCCTTGTTGGACTTTGGTGGTCACAGGCCCATTTGTGGGTTTATTAGCTCCCTTGGCCCAAATTTGATTCTGCGGGTTTATTGATCCGAACAACTCCTTTTGTAATCCGAATCGGCCCATATTTCATTTAATCGGGACAAAATAATTAAATTAAGTTAAAATTTGGTATTAACTCAAAATAATTAATTTATTTTATTTATTCGGCACATTAATAAATTTTCCGTGCCTACAGTGAGCAACCCTATAACAAACCAGAGGAAGAAGGCCTTTTTTGGACCAAGCAAGGAACACTTGAGAAACGGAACCCAACTAAGCAAAAATACTAAGAGGAGCATCTTAGTAGTCATGAACCTGAAAGCAATATATATATATAAAAACAAAGTGAGAAATTATGTTAAAGAGAAAACACACAAAGAAACAAAGGCGAGAAGTTTAGTTATAATACCAGAACTGAAAGTCGAGAAGGCGGTTAACAAAGGAGGTAAAGTCACGGGGGTTTTGTACACAGTCAGAAGTCCAGTGAGGAGGGGTTTGTACCGAGTCAGAAGCCAACAAGGTGAAAAGACAGTAGTCTTGATCAAGGTAATTAAAATGAAACAAACCGAAGATCAAGGTGAGGAGACAATAGTCTTGATCAAAATAGATGATCCGAAGCATATGAACAATAGCAATTACACTTGTTATACACCATCTAAACAATTTATTTGGCGAACCCATAATTAAGTAATCTTCCCGAATCCTTTCTCCTCCCTTTCTCTCCGCCTCTATCTGTTTCCACACACGTACCAATTCTCTCTCTTTTTTGCTTTCTCGTGCTTTGTCTTATTTCTGGTACCAATGTCCCTTTTTATAAGCCCCTCTTAGCCCTAACCTCAATCGGAATCGGATTTGGTTTATATATAATACATAAACTTGGACTTGGTTTACGCCTTCAACCTCCTAATCTCATTCGGGCTCAGATTATCGTCCCCACGTCCAAAACTAATCTAAGACGACAATTGATTTTTTTTTTTAAAAAATAAAAATAAAAATAAAAGAATAGGACGATAACGCACACAGACAAAAGAAATTCCGAAAAATCAATTATCAAAATTGAAGTAAAAATACGTAATAATACTAAAAGTACTTTTTTTTGTCTCATATATGTTGACCCAATTCGAAATAATCCGACCCGTTTGACTCGAAAATGACCAAACCAACATACCCGAAAAACACCTGAAACCCGAAATGACCCGACCCAACTTGAAACAATCCGATTATACGAGAAACCCGAATTGACCCGACCCGAACCCAACCCGGTGACCCGTTTTGCCAGGTCTGTTATTTATAATAGTTGGTATATTTCAATCATCCACAGTTTTTTTTTACCTATACTTGACTTGATTGAGGAAAAGTGGAAACCCGTAAATGATCTAACTCATATAACCTATTTACCAGGTCTACGTTATTACGAGGTGATGAGCTATCGAAACTCAATATGACCTAATGACGATATCTTAATTTTCATAGAGGTTATTCAAGAGACGTAACAGACGATCATTGATTCATCAGTTAGTCTTGCTGAAGACGGGTCGGAGCAAGTGACGGGTAATGCCACTCACAAAACGGATAGGGGGACAAGGTGGGGCACCCCCATGTGCTTCCATCTCTCCTCTATTTGGGTCATTTGTGAGAGGAAATGGTATCCGTCACTCCAAAGTGACGGATACGTGCCGTCTTCAATGAGATTTTGTGTTGATTCAAAGCCCTGGCATTTTGGGCTTGCTTTGGTAGTTGAGTTTTCGCTTTCAACAATGTATTTCGATTTTCAATATTTTTCTTTGAGTGATTTTTCAGGGATAATTTCCGGATTTCTTCATTAGATATGGTGTCAAATGCTCGTTCAGATTAGATATATCATTTAAAGTTGATTGGTAGAAGTAATATGAGTTTTCATCTCTTAGAGTTCGATTCCTCACTATTATGAATGAAAGTATAATTTTTTCTTAGCACATGTATTTTAACTATTTTTGTGACTTAAGAGTAAGATTATTGGTAGCCTTGAGACAAGACATTGGTAAGTCTTGAGACAAGGCTCACTCAAGATTACAAATACAATAGGTCTTGGTATAGACGGATGGGGCGAGCAGACGGGTAAAGACCTCTAATAAAATGGGTAAGGGGACAAGGTGGGACACTCCCATGTGCTTCCCACTTTATGGCAAATGGGTAATTTGTGAAGGGAAATGGTATCCGTCTATACGTATAGACGGATAGGGGACAAGTGGGTAATTTGTGAAGGGGACAAGGTGGGACACTCCCATGTGCTTCCCACTTTATGGCAAATGGGTAATTTGTGAAGGGAAATGGTATCCGTCTATACGTATAGACGGATAGTGTCCGTCTATAATGAGAATTTGTGCTACAAATAATCTACCATAGTCTTTACAAAGCCTTAACAAAGTCTTAAGTTGAATCTTAGAAATCCAAGACTCAACTTAAGACTTTGGGTGAGTCTTGACCCCACCTTAAAGAAAAATTATACAATGGGTGAACAACATGTGCCCTTTCTTTTTGTTAAAAAAATAAAGTGGAGTGAAAAAGTAGAGTATGAGATGAGTCTGACGGATAATGTATAAAGTCTAAGGTGAGTCTGTGATGAGTCTGAACAATAAAGAAATAATAAAAGTTAGTGAAAAGCTGATGTGGCAGAATCTTAAGACTTAGGAAAATCTGACTGATAATCTCACCCTAATGATAATGTGACAAGTAAAGTTGCAAAGAATTAGAGTGGATACAAAAAATTTAGACTAGACCATTAGCATGATCTCAAATTCCCAACACACTAGAAGCGTTATATGTGTATGACGACTTCATTTAAAAATTTACGACCATTTATGTAATTATTGGATCCCAATCCCATAATAACTTGTAAATTTAAAATCAGAACACTTTTTATTAAATCCATTTATAAAATTACTAACCTCTTTTACAAAGTTACCAAATTTCTTCACGGATTTTTTTTTTATTAATTCATACTCCGTACTAATTCAGTAACTTAACAAATGCAACAAGTCTTGCTGAAGACGGGTCGGAGCAAATGACGGGTAATGTCACTCACAAAACGGATATGGGGGACAAGGTGGGGGGCACCTCATGTGCTTCCCTCTCTCCTCTATTTGGGTCATTTGTGAGAGGAAATGGTATCCGTCACTCCAAACTCCAAAGTGACGAATACATGCCGTCTTTAATGAGATTTTGTGTAACAAATGAGTCCAATTACTTTTGCCGATTCTAAACACGCAAATACGCAATTGATGTAAACGAATTTTTTTTTATGACATGTGGGCTTTTTAACTTTTCAATTGCATCAATGATATTGGTTGTTAAATACATTTCGGATCCTCTATTCCATTTTCGTGTCTCATTTTATGTCCCGTTATTTCTCTATTTGATACATAAACAATAAATATTAAAAATAAGTATGTAGATAGTATTATCTAAGGATGAGGTGTCAGGATATTAAGGCAATGAGATACGAAATGAGACACAAAAATGAGACAGACGATCCAAACTGCTTTAAATATGCCACCTAACCATAAATAAAAAGCAAAAAAGCACTTAAATCCAAACTTTAGATGAATGTAAACATAGTTACGTACTGGGCTTCGCCACTTGGAACTTTTTTTAGGTTCCAAATAATATTTTTAATGTTCAACTATATTTTAATTAATAAAAATATACACATCCTTTATTTATTGATTAAAATAAGCCTTTTAAATAATACTCCGTATAAAAGTTAACAAATGACTGGGACGGAAACACGAAAAGGGCAATCCCTTGTGACGGGTAGTCTGTGACGGTTAAATATCACCCACTTGGACAAATAAGAGTATAAGACAAAAGCAATAGTACCTGGATCTAGAAAATTACAAATGACTTATTTTTATCAAGCCAAATGATTTTTTTTTTTTTTTTTTGGTCAATCGAAACGCGCACTTAGTCGCATTACAATAGAGGGGAGGGGGGATTCGAACCTGAGACCTATTATCCACAATACCTCCGTCTTAACCACTAGACTAAGACATCTTCGGTACCAAATAAATTTTATTTGACCTATCATAAACTTAGGACGAATATTGTCGTCACAAAATTTGTGCGGAAAGGGTACACTTCATTATAAGTTGCAAAATCTTGTCAAATCCCACAAATGTTATGCAGCAGACCAAGGCAGCGGACAGTCCCCCTTTTTCCTCATCAATCTCTTAGGTACAAATTTCATAATCTAATCTTCTATATCATGATCGTAAAACCATATCTGTGATTAATGAATAAGTTTGTAATTGATCGTATCATATTACCCGTCAATATCAAAATCACCCTTTATTGCTCCCTTCACACCAAAAAAGTATTCATGTTTTTATGTTGTTAATTAATTGTCTTGTTAATTTGATCATAATTAGTTGTTTTATCATTAATTTTAATGTTGGTTGTATATATGGATTTGTAATTTATATGATCAAATGATATTGCGATTATATAGGAAGTACAATTAAGGTTACGATGAGTGACGAAGCCATGATTTGTCGTTAGGGTCGATAATTTTAATGGAATAAGGTAAATTAAAAATTTGATTTTTAAAAAAAAAATCTAAACTTTCTAGTTGTTGAGTGGCGATCGCCCGTGCTAGCCTCCCTAACTCCACCACTGTTTACCATGAGTTTATTTCTTCAATCTAGTTAATTGCTATTAGTTGGCTATGGATTCATCTGGGTTATGTTTGACATTAGAAATTCAATCACACCATCTTGTATAATTTGGCTTAATTTGTGTTGGAATTATACGCCCTATGTTCCAGTGAATAGTTTACAATTGCTTTATTTTGTTAGGGGGAAATCAATCAAATGTAACTATTGACTGGGACGGAGGAATGAGTATTTTTTTTTTTTTTTTCTGATGATGAATTAAGTTTCTAATTTGGTTTAATTTGGGTTGGAATTATACTCCCTACGTTCCAGTGAATAGTTTACATTTGCTTTATTTTGTGAGGGGGAAATAAGTCAAATGTAAACTATTGACTTGGACACAGGAGGGAGGAGGGAGTATTTTTTTTCCTGATGATGAATTAAGTTTCTAAATTTGGTGTGATTCATCCATCACAATTTTCAAACAATATGCATGACTCTGAAAACTGGATTATAGGGTAGTAATATGTCTGTTTTTTGGTGCAAAGGGAGCGACGATGGGAATTGATGTTGACGGGTTTGAAGTCACTCGATAATGTATCGGCTAAGCTACCTGATATGTGTTGTAAGCTCAAATTGTTAATAATGTTCTAGTTATGCTAACAAGATTTGCTTTTTCTTTTTTAATCATGAAGCTGATCACCTAAAGTAGCAAAGATGAGGACGAAGCGAAAATCCCTGATTGAAGAAAGGTATCAAGGGATCAAAAAGAGGCAATTGAACTTTATGAGAATGGTTCAAGAAAGGGTGTCGAAGATGAAGACTTCCTTAACACCATTTTTACCAAACGATTTGATGTTTAAGATCTTTCTTCTACTACCAATCAAGTCTCTTCTGAGATTCAGATGCGTGTGCAAATCATGGAACAAGTTGATCCATTGTTCGGAGTTTGTTGAGGCTTACAATAACGAAGCTCAAACTACTGCGATTTTTCTTAGAGCAATTGGACGAGATAGGTTTAACACATTTCATCTCGAATCCCAAGTAAACCAATTAGAGGCATTTTCCATTTTCCCGTGTACCCCTGCTGAAATTATGAGAAGCAATGTTATCAACTTCTTAGAGATTGAAGACGGGAAGAGCAAAGTTATCGATCTTAACATTAGTTGTTTAGGAAAAATTGTAGCCACTTGTAATGGCTTAATTTTGATCTCTTCTATGTTCGAGAGGAAGAGGACGGCTAGCCAAAGTAGGTCAGGTGAGCGAGAAATGGCTACATTTGACAGTCACGAACGACCAGGGAGGTTGATCATCATGAACCCTATGACTCGGAAATTTTTTGGTTTTCCCCTAGGCACTGTTCCCAGTGACCCTAGCCATAGTGAGTCATATGGACTCGTGTTTAGCCATTCAAAGGGTGTATTCAAAGTGGTGCACTTGTTCAAGGATGAACTAGGGCACATTGCTTGTGAAGTATGGAGTATGGAGTCAAGATACTGGAAAGCCATTGACGGTCCGTCTGAAAACGTACTTAGGTGGTTTACCCATGCACCCATTTCGACCAACGAGGCCCTGCATTGGCTCCCTCGCAGGTATCACCATCAACATATTGATTACATTGTCTCTATGAATGCCGAGGATGAAAGATTCTTTGTCACAGACCTCCCAAAATCGGTTAGTGTGCACGATAAACTAGTCGAAATGGGTGGCTTCTTGACCTTTGTGAGCAGTTTAGACATGGACCATATAGAGATCTGGGTGCTCAAGGGATTAGAAGGGACGGAGTGGATTAAACAACACACTATTCACATTGATGCTGTCGTTGGTTATGTCGAGAACAAGGAGTATTCTGTGCCGGTTCTTGCTGTGAATGCTAAAGAAATGATTTTCAGGAGAAGAAAGAAATTCTATTCATATGATTTCGAGCTTGAAGAAGTAACAGAGATTGAGATGGATGGTGGAAGTATTGCGGTTGATGAATTTCTCATACCTCATACTAATAACCTCGCGACTTGGGAACCTCTTGAACCTATGCAATGAGGTAATTGCTTATTTTTCCCAACTCGGGAATTGATTTCTGTTGTTTTCTTTCATTTTTTCTGTTGCAGTTGAGATCAGAAATCCTGATTTGCTTCAACCTGTTGAATGCTTAAAATTGCCTGAAGAAGTATCGAACGAGTGCACTCAGTCTCCTGAACAATGTTGATATTCTTATTTATCTTTCAGTATTTTAGAGATGTTAATGACAAGAATAAGACATTAACACAGGTTTTATATTGTACTCGGTAAATATGATGAACAACTTTGAGGAGTTTTCGACAATTATTACCAGTTCTTATTTAAATATCTGTAACCTGTAAGCCTGTAAGCGTGAAATAGATCCAAATACGTAAATTCGCAGGTCTGATCATATAGAAACGGTTTTAAAAGAGACTTACTCGGTATTTTATTATAATTCCGCAATTCAACAAACATCAATACAGAGCAAAGCAAATGAACAAATCAAGAACAAAGTATGACAAAATTCATACCAT
The DNA here is from genome assembly GCF_048544455.1 of Silene latifolia. Lineage (NCBI taxonomy): Eukaryota > Viridiplantae > Streptophyta > Magnoliopsida > Caryophyllales > Caryophyllaceae > Silene > Silene latifolia. The sequence continues at coordinate 8,426,847 of NC_133531.1, forward strand.
TTCATTTAAAACATCAAATGATTAGTGTAACTATATCACATAATCTGTATTTCACATTACAAGCCAGTCATTTCATACGATTACATCAAATTTTTGGACAAATTCCTCGAAAAATCGAAAACTAATCAATTCTTCAATCACAACTATTAATCAGCAAGGCTATTACTCGAACCGGCACCATTATCATCAACATGATCATGATTTGAGCCACAATCATGATCATGATGCTTACGCATGTCATTATCATCGTCTTCGTCGTCACTGCAATCTTCATCGAAAGATTTCTCCTTATGAAAAATACAACATTTCTTCGAGCTTTTCTTGTTCATGAATTCGTTGTCGACGGTGTCTTCGCTCCACGTAACCTTCTTCTTTCGATTGAGACGAAGAACTAGGGTTTGCGATTGGGGAGGTTGTATTTGTTGATTTGGGGATTGTGTGGACTCTAGGGTTTGGGTTTGGGTGATTGTTGGAGTCGCCGACCTAATTGTCGTCATTATTGATAGACAAATTTGGGAATCGATTGAATTGGGCGAATGCGTTTATTAGGGATTTGGGAATTAAATTGATTTGGGGATTTTTGATTAGGCGATGGAAATGGTGACGGTTAGGTTAAAATTGATGATAATAATAGATTAAATTGGTGCCACTAAACCGTTATTAGTGGTCCAACAGGGAGTAGACTTGATAAATGGCTGATTCAGGTCGGATTAATTTTGGATTGAGTAATTTTCGGGTTAACAATTTAACAGGAGGTCATTTTTGAGTCAGGTCGCTTGAGATCGAGTTGGGTCGTTTGGGTCATTTTTGGATGTGATTTCCCTTAATTAAGTCATTACGGGTCAATTGGGTCATTTCGGGTCACTCAAGTCGGCTCACTTCGAATCGGGTCACTTTCGGTCATACATTTCGGGTCTCGAGTCAGCCTTATCCGATAGGGTCCTTCGAGTCGGTTAGTTTTGCCAGGTCTACCAACAAGTATGGGTTTATACTTTATAGTTTATACTTTTACGATTTTCAGAATTAAATTGTAATAGGCATGTTAAAATACTGAAGTATACGATCATTATTCCAGGAAAGTTGAGAAAGAGACGTCCCAAGCTGAAGACCGATAGTGGCGCTCTCACAAAATGAAGTGGGAGTGCAAGTGGAGGTATCCATTTCCCTCCACTTGCACTATCCATTTGCATTTTGTGAGAGGGACACTATCCGTTTTCAGCTTGTGACGGATAGTGTCCGTCTTAAATGAGAATTTGTGATTTTTATAATATTTTCCTTTTTTGGTGATAAGGAGCCAAATTGACCCAAAATTAAAATGCAGAAACAACAACTGAAAGTACAAATAAAACTAGAAAGCATAGAAAGAAACAACTTGAGGCCAAGCTACGCCCCCAACATCTGACTGCACTAGACGGGATAAGTGATTTGGCATATTCGACTCAAAAATTAGAAGGAGCTGCTCGGATTGAAGTACCCCTTGGTTAGCCAACCAATCGACACACGAATTCGCTTCTGGAAAAATATGTGGTATCTCCTCTATTCTCCACGGATTATCAGAAATGAAAGATTTGCATATCCCATACACTGACACACTGTATAGTGTATTCGAATCGAACCAAGCTAACAGATGAACTAACCAATCTAATAATTTACCGTGTATTAGGGATACATTTGATAAGCAACACATTAATCCTCTCATATACTCTTATTCAACTTAACATCAACAGTCTGCAGTCACAAACACCAATCTCTGATTTCGACTACATAGAACAGGCCTCCGACAATGGTCAGCATAATCCATAGAGTTGTCCAATTTCAGGGAAGAGTGCTACTAATTTCATTACTAAATCCATGGCCTACAAACAACAAAAATAAAAATTACAAGAAAAAGAAGCAGCAGCAAATATAAGAAACCTAGAATTGACGAAATTTCACGGAACCACACAATACTCACTGTGAAATGTATAGACGAAATGAAATAATTAGTTTTATTACCTCCGCATTGGATCGAAACTTGATACCAGTCATTGGATTTCCAGAAGAGCATATTTCCACCAACACTTGTTGAATTCTAGGATTCGACATTGCCAAGTGAATCTCAGAAGCGGCCTCAAATCTTGAAGATATCTCTTCATATGTAAGACCCGTTTCACCTACCATAAACAACTCACAATGTCTGTAAGCCAAAAAAAAAAACAAGAAAAGAAAGGAAAGTAATCACGCCTTTATTAGGGCACGATCTATCAACTTCCGTTGATAAAAAAACAAGAAAAGAAAGAAAAATTGTCGTGTATTCTCATTATTACAAAGTGGTAAATATTTAATACGAATATACTATGAGAAAAAAATCAAAAAATCGGTCAAAATTGTCATTATTAACGAATAAACTCAGAGGTGTATATAAGATGCTAACAAAAATCTTGCCCAATAAAGAAGTAACAATGCATAACAGCTCAAATTCAGACGACTCACGTAATATCCGATTGATTTCAAGAATATCTTTCTCCGTCATTGTATCTCTGAAAGAGAACATCTTAATTAGGAAAGACACCAATTAAAACGAAACACTGAGCAAGTAACAAGACATTGAGTGAGAAACAAGCTATATTACTCCAACTCCGATTTCCTCGTGTACCTATTGGAGCTCAGACACACTTGGACTCCTCATTTAAAGCCAAAATATGCGAATTTTAAAAATAGGGGAGTCTGACACTTGGAGACACTTGTACCGGGTACTACTAATAGTCTGCTTCATGCAAATTATTTAGTAACAACATTTGTGCTCAATCGCTTAGAAGGATCGTGAAGAGAATCCTAATCAGTAAAATAGATTGATATAGAACATTTAAAGGTGTTGAAATTGTTGCAAGGGCAAACGCGTTATTACTTCTAATAAATCGTAAAGAACACCAAAAACCTGGATGACAACTTCATAGTGCTTACAATATATCAAAAATACCAAGAACTCAGTGAAACTCACAAGACTTTCTGACGTAGCTCAGGATCGATTATATCCTGTAGCGTCTCTGTAACAAAGTTAACAATCTTTAGTACCAATGACACAAGACAAAACTAGATGTTTTAAGTAAAGAAACATAATCATACTGAGGAAAAAAGAAGGCTTGAAACGAAAATGAATAAAGCAAATAAAACAAGGGTATGAGAATTGGTATTCACACTTTCATTTTCCCAAGTACCCATTTACATTACTTAACGCTCGGACAAGGGCATTGACACTAAACAATGCATTATAGATGAGCAAAAAGCATTAACATTAAAAAAACAGCAGCGTCTGATAATCCTACATGTTCATGAGACAGATACTCGTAATAGAGTTATAGAACCCAAGTTTCTTAACAAAAAAAGAACTTAGGGTTTTTTTTTTTTTTTTTTTTTTTTTTTGGTGACGAAAACATGATTCTCGCTATCCTTGCTAACATACATCGTTTTGATTGCCATGCGATTTGGTTCATGTATTTAGGGGTTCATGTAAATATTCTTGTTCAATATCAAAAATGTTTAGTTCGATATAAAACTAAATGTATGACTATAATGTTCAGCAGTAATTCAAAAGTCGAGCAGTTTAAGTCTTAGAAATAAGATGAGCATACAATATGTACAGTTTTAAACTCTTACTTGCCAGATATCATCACTTACTCTTCTCTTGGGACAATTCAGGAGAGGTAGCTTCATTTAAAACGGCTCCGTTCTGTACTACCTGCATAAAAAAGAAGTCAGTAGAACAATATAACATAATGTAAGTACAACAAACTTATAGCAGTCACCACACTGCATAATACCTCGGCAGTCTTAGTATCCTCAGATGACCTCCTCGCAGATGTGTCATTATTGGTTTTGGGTTGATTCTCTGGCAAAAGTTCTTTAATGTACGCGTCAAGATAAACTGCAAATCGTAAAACACCACCTTGTAAAATTATAATCATGGGTTGTTAGACAGTGTACAGTAATAGAAAGAAAGAAAGTCCATCTGATTCCATTTCCTAGAGCTCGGGTGTTTGAAAGTCGTAATATATTTTCAACGACACCACAGTAGCATTCTCAGCTTTTTTTCGCTATGAAGAAGTGAAACCATGTGGTTTTGGGGAGTGGCCGAGTTCCCTCTAGGCCTCTATTAGTATCTACTTGTTAATCGGCACTACAAAGATTCAAGATCTAGAAGTTGTAAATGACATTACCCTTATTTTCAGTTCTACATAAGTGAGAGATATCAATCGTAGCTCCACTTATTTTCCTAGCTGGCCTCGGTTTCTTGTCCCCAAAATCAATCGTAGTCTTGCACGCATCTTGCATTTCAGAAATCTAGCAGTTGCAAGCAATAAGGTTAATAATGTCAAAGCTTAAACATGCCAACCAAGGAAAATGAGGGAAAAAAAAAACACAAACCCATATAATGCACAATCCTAGATAATTGCATTGAGATGCACAGTTTCGACACAGTTAACCACTGGACTAAGCTCCAAGGCAACTGTCATGTTAGTTATTGACGGAGAAAGTTTGCAAACTAGATGGCTTACGCGAAGGTCACATTTGCAATTTGGCTAAATTAGATGGCTTAGGTGAAGATCACATTTAGAACTTAGTTGCTGAATAGTTGCTCAAGTTGCTCTTGTTATATTTCTAGGCTAAAAAAATATTATCAATTTGTAATAGTTTTAAATCAACACTTGGTTTATCTTATAGAAAGTAAACTCATAATCATATATCACCTTCCTCGTATAAGAACCGTCTACTGATCTAGGAGTGCTTCACACATTAATCAAACAATACCTCTGTAAGTAATTCTTTACGCCGGCTACTGCAAATGGTTTACATAAAAGCTTCTCCACATGGAGACTGTCATGATCCAATCAACTGCAAATTATTAACTTCCAGTAGGAAATTTTATAGCTCATAATAAGAAGGTTTCCATTTACGGCGTTGACATAAACTTCATTATAAAAGAAATCGTTTTTCATCCCAACTCAACTCACACAAAAAGCAAACACAAAAAGCAAACACAAAAAGCAATGGCATTTCCTAGTCGGCTATGTCTACTTCTCTGCTTAATCTCCTCCCTATTCATTTTACCCACATTTTCGTTTCCTTACACGCTTGAACTCTCCCCAATTCCGATAAACAATAATCTGCTGAGCCCAAAAGATATCATCGTTGAGCTAGCAAAATCAGCCCTTGAACGAGCTTATTATTTAAAACGTCAAAATAAGATTTCATCCGCCCCCTCTTACGATTTATTCCCTAGATATGGAGGGTACACCATCTTGCTCTCTTTTGGCACTCCCTCCCAAACACTGCCTGTTATCTTTGACACTGGCAGTAGCTTCATATGGGTTCCTTGCTCATTTGGCTTTGAGCTTTTCATTTTCAATCCTGAACTATCGTCTACAAACTTCCCCGTTACATGCAACAATAAAAAATGTGCTTGGCTGGACGAGCCAGGCACCATGGCAAGCTGCCCGGACTGCCTTCAGAGCTCTCCTGGCAGCTGCACTGAGCCCTGTTCGTACAGTAGAGCCTACGGCTCAGACATAACCTCTGGCAATGCCATCTTTGAGAACGTCAATTTGCCGGGGAAGGCTCCAAACGAGATCTTCATGGGATGTTCTCCACTTACTACTGGAGACATACCTCAAGGAATTATTGGGTTTGGAAAGATGCCAATGTCGCTTCCCAAACAGATCCGGCTCAACAAATTCTCTTATTGTCTTTTGGTTCATAAATTTGACAGTACTCGACAGAGCACCAAATTGATTCTTGGGGACTCGGGTGTTATTAAAGGGATCAAATACACCCCTCTGCTTAAGAACCCTTCCACCATTCCTGCCAATGGTTACTACTACATTAAGTTATATCAAATCAACATTGGTTCTAAAATCGTTAAGATACCAAACGATATTGTCGTTCCCAACCAAAATGGGAATGGAGGAACCATAGTGGACACCAGGACAGCCTACACATATATGCATCCCACTGTGTTTGACCTAATTGCCCTGGCATACCAAGACCAGATTCCTCTAGATGAAAAGGATCGGGTCAGCCTTCTGCAGACGCCCGGGGGCACAATGTTGTGCATCAATGTTACGGGTATAGACTTCGAGAAAGACCTTGTGGTCCCGAAAATGGCATTTCTCTTCAAGGATGGTGTAAAGATGGATTTGCCAGTGGCAAATTATGCCCTATATGATCAAGATACTTTATGCCTTCCATTTGTCACACCTACCAACCAAACTGGGGACGGAACAGGCCCGGCAATCATCTTAGGAAGCTATCAGCAAGCGAATTTTCGTATTGAGTATGATCTCAAAAACAAAAGATTGGGCTTAAAGAAACAAATTTGCGGATGAAGATTCTATCTGTCGTAGTGATGCACTTTTCCTGTTCGTATTGTTTTTTTCAATTCTTCTGAAGAGTGTTTTCTTTCTAAGTTTGTACTTTGCAGTTTGCACTCGTATGTGATATCCACTCAAATCAACTTTCCATCTCCGTTTCTTCTCCAATTTCTTGCCTATAATGCTCTATCATACTCCTACACTACACGGTCATTCACTCATTCTCTTATACAATATGACACCCACAAATAATTAACCCTTCCAACAACGGTCCCATTCATCACCCTTGGTGGCTATCGGCTAACCACCAGACCGACATTCTACCCATTTCAACTGTCGAGTGTCCACATGGGTGAACGGGAGGTAATATGAAAAGTCGGAGTAACATACTCCCTTTGTCCCGGTCATTTGTTGTCCTTTTCCATATTGGGGTGTCTGAGTTATTTGTTGTCCTTTCTATTTTAAGAATGAACTTGATGAGTAATTTGATCATTCTCATTCAATTTGTTCCACTTGTCATTTAGTTATTGGTCTTCTCCTCTTTCCTTGGTCTTTGTGCCAAAAGGAAAGGACAACAATTGACCGGTACGGAGGGAGTAACTTACAATAAACATACAAATTTCCAATTTTTCACAAGACCATGCTATGTGACTTGACCTAGCAATCTATCTATAGCATCATCAAAATCTAACAAATTCAGTAAAACAGTCATACAAGAACACTTACCTTTAGCCTGGAATTCACAGCAGAATAAAGGGCAGATAATCCAACGCCAACGCCGATTCCAATCCAAAACAAAGGCAATTCACTATCATATTCATCAAAAAGATACAATCTTTATCACAGATTCATCCAAATAACAATAAAAAAAGAATACCCAATTAAAATTTTAGCCAAAATCAAACAAAAAACCTATACAACACCAATAACATTACCCTAATGCCTCGGGGTCGGATGTACGCAGACTTACCCAATTAACCTTATGCAAGCAACACAAACAGACTATTTCCGAATGACCCAAAATAAAAATTGCGCTGAGAAAAATACTCACAATTTAGAAGAAGGTGGAGTATAAGCAGTTGAAGTGCTAGCAAAAAAATTAATCCCATTAAAATTCTTAGCATTATTATTAGTATTTTCATTATTATTATTGGTATTAATAATATGATCATGGGAATTATGGGTAGAAAATGCAAAAAGAAGAGATTTTGAAGTGGGTTTTGAAACAAAGAATAATTTAGTTTGTTTTTGATTGAAAAGATGAAAATTAAAGCATTGTTTTGAGGGAAGAAATGTGGGATTTGGGGATTTTGGAGAAATTAGGGCTAAAATTTTCCATCTTTTTGCAGGGTGTGCTTGATTGTTGTTTCGCGGGGTTTTGGGTTTTGTGGGAGAGGCTGTAAAAACAGAGATAGGGGTTAAAAGAAGGTGAAAAGGTTAATAATGATTTAACCTTGGTTTTTTTTAGTCCTAGAGAAAAATCAAAGGGTGAAAAAATTCTTTCATATTATGATTTTAAAATTAGGCTTTTTTTAATTATTATTTTACTTAGTTTGATTCAGTTCAATCGAGTTTATTTTTGTTTAGTAATTCAACTCGGTTTAGTTCAAATTCTTTCATTTCAGTTCGTTACGATCCGAAGGAACATAATTTTACTCTTTGCTAATTGATTGTATAATAAATGTAAATATAATTAACAATATTAAATGAGTTTTTTTAGCTCAATAGTAGGACTTGGTGAGCCGAAACAAATATTTAGCTACCTTAATGATTTTTTTGTTCGTTTATCAGAATTTTAATTATCCGCTATATTCTCTTATGATATTTTAGACTATGGGGTAGTAATTCAGGTGCTTTGTCACTTAATAGTGTGACCCTTGTGAAGTTATCACCCTTGTGTACAAATATGAGTTCGGATTTCTTGTCTCATTTTCATTATTAAACTCGATAAATTATTGTTTTAGTACGCTTCTTCTAGGGTAAACAAGTTTTAACATAATACGGAGTAGTGAGAAATCACAAAATTTTGAGTTTAGGATTGACTTGAACGGAAATGAACCCGTTATTTTTGGTACATTTGCCTTACGATACACAAATGCTGTGACGCCGGTTGTAAGATGCCACACAAGTAAAAATAGTTGATGATGAATGATGAAAAAGGCAAAGCAACTTTCACCAAAATCATGAAAACACTGAATTCAAATATAATTAGCAGCAGTCTTTTACATGGAAGTCACTTGTTTTTCCTAGAATTAACGAGGGAGGGATCATAAGTTAAAAAACAATCCGATATGTGATGTATTTGCCAGCATTCTCACTAGGCCGGATAATCTTCATGACTTGGCCACGCTTGAGTCCGAAATGTCTTGCAACAGGGTCATTCACAAGAATTCTTGGTAGCTGAAAACAAGATGAAAAATAAGCAAAACAGTTAAGAAAAAATCAGTTGAATTTGAGTTGTTCATGGACTCGGAATGACTCATTCGAGACAACCACAGATAAACAGATAAAAATCGATGTTAGGCCCGGCCTAAGAAAGTCTCATTACCAACATCCCCTAAACGAACCTTTGTCTCGTGGAGTTGATATTTTTCAAGAAGTGCTTTCTTTTCATCGTCTGTGAGAACCTGATGTTCAGGGACAAGGGCATGCTTCATAACATTAACCAAGAGTTCAGCTTCCTGCACGCAAACATAAAACATTAACGTCTTACTAGCAGATCTTTACTTGGTAACATGGACATTCAGGAAAACTAAAACATGTAGTAGATCAGAAGATTTCAGAGGATTATCAGCAATGACACGATGATATAGTAATGAAAAACTGTCTTCCGTATTCTTTTTACAGTGAAGTATCAGTCAGTCGATGCACTGTCTTTTATATGCACATCTCGATATTGAAATGTTTCCAAATACCGAATAAAAGGTTTCAATTCACAATAGTATCCCTTACCTCAAAGACCTCCAGTGTCAGTTTCGGTTCTTCTAAAAGAGCCTTGTTTGCATAAGGAGTCAATTTTCCTGCAACCACCAAAATTGCTCTGAAAACTAAATCAGTAGTCATCTTTACCAGGAATTGTTTTACTTCTGGAATTCCAACTGTTTTCTTAGACGGGGTCGTAGCAACAAAGAAAACATATATCTGCACAATAACATAAGAGCATACAGGCAAAAAAAAAAAATTAAAGAATGCTGCATACTACTACAGTTAAACCAGATTTAATAAAAAATTACATTCATCACCTTATCAGAACTATTGTTTCTCATTTCCTTAGAGATGAAAAGATTATCTGAATTCATATTATCGCCATATCGTTCCTGGAATTGATCTAGTGTCATGTTGATTTCATCGTCGCTCACATTATAGCCTCGAACATTTAACATTTCCATTACAGTTCTCCTGACTCTGTACTTCTGTAAGATTTCTTCTTCTGTCGAAGACATATCAACCCGGTTCCTGCAATAAATCGCATTCCCAACACACACATCTGAGAGCATCAAAAACAGTTTCCTGGTTTTTTTCTTGCAGCATCCCGATTCTTATGGAATACTGCCTACGCCCCAATTATTTGTTTATTTTTGATTTAAATTCCCCTAACAACGATGTCAAAAATTTGATTTCGTACCCCAACATAAAAATAGGCCATAAAGATCGCAACTTTACCAACTAATCTAATTAAATTCATTTCACCGCAAATTATTAAGGTATAATTATATCAATGTTGCATTATTTGTACTAAAGTTTATAAATTGGGTTCTTTATTGGCATAACAACCGAAAAAAACATGAAAATTAAACAATTCATGAGAACTAGAAGCACTGTTTAACGAAAAGATTAACTTTTTAATAACCCGGGATGAAAATTGCATCGAAAATTAGACAGTGAATTATTAATGCAGCAATAAATGACGACGACCCGAAATTTAATTTGGCAGAATGTAAAATTGTACGTACAACATGTGAACAAATAATGTAGACAAAGGAAGAAATTAAAAGAGAAAAAAGTTCAAACCTTTTGTAAAGATTTCACGGCGTCTGAATTATGGTGTGGTACAGTTAAACTGTGTAAAGCTGTGAATTGTAGCAAGAGTATTCACAAAACCTTGATGATCTTAAACCCTTCTACACCTAAAAACTGTGTGACTTATTTGAGTTTCGGTTTTATCCTTGGGCCTCAAGTTCTCAAGGGTTATTATACTACCGGACTAGACATGGTAAACGGGTTGATTGAGTTCTGGGTTTGCAAATACTTGGATTAGGTAAGGGATAAATGGATAATGAATAGTAAGCGACAATAAACGTTTTTGATTAGTTGCTTCTGGGTCAATTCGGGATGCAAGTCAAATTTGGATCATCGGTTCAGACATAGATCGGGTATAGATTAGATCAATTTTAGCGACTCTAGTATGATATAAGCGCTTCGAAAACTAGACCCATCCTCACAATTACGATCGAATTAAATTCATAGACACGCTTAAGGTTTTAACCTTTATTCTCGATTTAAATTTTAAGTTTTTATAAATGAAATCCGGAATTCGATTTTAAAACCTATAAGTTTACCTTGACTTTGTATTATGTTTCGCTTCTTTTTTTCGCATTTTGAGGTGTGCGTTCACCCATGGACGGTTCTAAAGGATGATTCATGTCAGCCGACCCCAAATCATTTTGGGATTAAGGCTCTGTTGTTGTTGTTGATGATGTTGTTGTTGTACACGCTTAAGGCTTATTTACATAATAGTGTGTCAATCGATATTGCCCTAGTTGGGGTTGGTCAAACCTCAAGGCCGACTCGGCCCGCCCTCATGCCCCACCCCTCGGGTTGTTTTTAACTCGGCTTGTGTGACCGTTGCTTGGCCCAGCCCGACCCATCAACAAGTAGGGCGGGTTTGGGTCGAGCTAATCTAACCTGGACCCGCATTCGACCCGCCCTTGACCCTATCACAGGCCGGTTTCGGGTCCACCTCCACCAGGCCCGGGCCATCCGGTGTTGACCTGCCCCTACCTCGTGCCGGTTGTGGATTAGCCTAGCCAAGCTCGGCCCCCAGTCAAGACTTTGCCCGAATGTTTGACCACTCGTAGCCCCTGCTACAGGAACGTCGAAGAGGGCTTAAAAGAACCAGCTTCGTTTAATTTCTCAACTACTTTTTAAATTTTTTTAAAATTGCAATCACCTTCAAATTTTCATTTTTCAAATAGTTTTACATACGTAATAGAGCCTAATGCAACCACAAGATAGACAATAAAATTTAGTGAATAAAGAAACATTACTATTCTTCATTTTTAACATAATTTTAATGGTGTGCCACAACTTGATATGCTAAGTATGAAAGTGCCCTTTCTAAATAGAGTACAAGGATTAATTAACTATTTAATACTATACATGTTTGATTACAACATTCAAACATTTAGATTGCTTGAGAGAAATAAACAAAGACATTTATGATTTACCTTTGAAATAATTTGAGCGAGTCATCACACATTCACACCAACAACCAAAGTTGGCTCGTGTGACTGATAAGGGCTCTCATTTCTTAAACAAGTGATTAGGGGTTCGATTCCTGATTCCTGACTTTTGCGAATGAAAAAGTCAAACTTGGGAATGATCAACCCATTAAATTGCCTTCAGTACCCCGAATGAGATTACCCCAACTATCGGTAAGGGATACTCCTGATCAACACCAAAAAAAAAAAAAAAAAAAAAAAAAAAAAAAAAAAAAAAATTAAAACCAACAAACGAGATAGTGAAAAGTTGTACTATATTATGTGAAGGTTACCAAATACCAACTCCTGCCTACAATTTGACCATAACACTTACCCAACTTGGTAAACTACTGGACCCCACTGAATATTTGTTCTCTTTTTTATCATCCGTATTAGTCCGTTTTTGTTTCAGTTAATATATTATACAACCGGTTGTATATACTTATTCAATGTAGTGGAGCTTTGTTACAAAGTTGTCGAGCTTTATTAACAAAATTATCGAGCTATGGTACAAAATTATTGAGTTTAACAGAATAATTATTAGACTCAATAACTTCGTAAAATAGCTCAATAACTAGTAAAATAGCTCAACAACTTTGTATAAGAGCTCAACAACTTTGAGGTCGTTGTACAATGCTATTATACAACTGGTTGTAGGATAGTATTTGTGGTTTTTGTTTTTGGATAACTAATTTAGACCCCGTGCAATAAATGGCACGGTATATATAGTATTCTTTTTTTATAAATAAATAACTTATAAAATAATAATATTTCATTAATTGTCCATATTTCTCATTATTGTATTTTGCTTTGTTGACAGTTAATCAAGAGATTTTTTTGCTGAAATGTATTAAAACAAAATATTTTTTACCCACAAAGTTAATGAATTCAATTTTTTAGTCATCTCAATTTTTTTTTGTCACGAAAGTAATAACAGTGATTCAGTTTTGTTTTGTATGTAGCATGTATTAAGTCATTCTTAAATAATAGTATCAATAAAAGATTTAGCAATTTATAGTTTTATATAAATTTTATTTATATTTTAATTAAGATATTATAGTTTGGAGTTAGAAGTGAAAATAATATAATTTGATTGAAAGATTAATTTTAATTAAAGATAATAATTTAATGTAATAAAAATGTAATTATTAGTTTCCTTTTTTAGTAAATGCACATAATTGTAGTTATTTTTTCTTATTTAAAAAGATGCTTTTTAGAGAGAAAATGTGAGAATTCCTATTCATTTAGTAAATAAGGGATGCAAAGCCTAATAGTAGAAGTTTTCTCCTTCGTCCTACTTATTTGTTTATCTTTGATAACACCGATATTAGATCCTTCAGGAAAAAACTTCAAAATATCGACTTCCATTATTGAAAATATTGATTTTAGAAGTGAAAAGTAATGTGAAATAAAGATTTTAAAAACAACTCAATGTTGAAATTCTAGTTTGATATAGGACTTTATACAAGGTAACATAGTCTAACTGAATATTAGTCAATGTTGAACTTTAAATATAGTTCAGAAGAGACTTCATTGTACCAATTAGTGCATCATTATAACTTGTAAACAAAAACACATTATTATACCGATTACAGTTTATGGTTTATATCACCGGTTATTAATTGAGTTCAGCACAAAGATCAAGGAAATATAAGAAAAAAGACATTTTAATAATAAAATTAGACTACAATTCAACCACTTGCGCATGGGCACTTGGCAAGCTAAACTTTATTATAAGAGCAAGTCCAATGATTTACCTTAAGGACTTGCTTGCAACTTTATTATAAGAGTTAGTGGCTAGACCATTGGACAACTCCATGTAGGATAGCTTAAAACAAGCAACTAACTTCATTAAGCTAGTAGCTTATTTGGCCCTAACACTAAAATACAACAAATAGAAATTAATTGATTTACTAAAATTTGGGTCAAGCTAGTTAAAATGTAAGCTAAACCATTAAAATAAATTTGTAGCCTAAAATTAAACTAGCTTAAAAAGTGATATGATAATGGTAAGCTAGTTGCAACTAGCTTACCATTGGACTTGCTCTAAAATAGATATAATAACTAATGATTAATCCACCTTAAAATGGAGATAATTAATCAGGACAAAGGGAATAGTAAATAACTACAACTTTCAAGTTTTATTGTAAAGTTTATGAGTTTTAATGTAAACTCTTTGAACTCCTTCACTTAAACTTCAAGTAAAAAAACTTGTAATAATGTAACTAAAAAATAATACATATAAAGCTGCGTTAAATTTAAGAATTGACTTCAAAAGATGAAAATATAGCAACTTCAGGACTTTAAAACGCTCAAGAAAATATACATAAGCACTGTTACATTTTATACCGTTATCTGTTGTACAATATTACTATTGTACATTTGGATGTATAATTTTTTTTTCCATCCAACCATAATTACATATGAGATTATATCATAATTTTTCTAAATTACATTTAAGGGCTCAACATATGACCCCACAGTGACTTTTTTTACATTTTGGTAACTAAAATTATAGTATAATTAAAGAAGTTGGAAATTTTTTGATCCAACATCAACAGACAAATTTGACAAACTTTGTTGATCTTTGACTGTACTTTAAACTACTTAGGACAACCTCAACATTCTGAATTAAGTAGGTAAGTATTAGATATAACTAAATCTGAATTTAACTCTCAACACCCTTGAATAATTGATCCGACCCGTGATTCGACCCAATGGTAGATTGTGGTGATGTTGATTCATTGTGATTAAGTCCAAGCTCATTTTCCAAATACACTAACCACCACCAGTTTCCGTCATTGTTATTATTCGCTTGATTATTGGTTAAGTTGTCGATTTCCGGGGCTAGTTCATCAAGAGTGTCAACTTCATTGAAGTTAACATCACTAAGATGAGTTGAATTAGAGTTATCACCATCTAACAAGTCCCATATGTCTAAATTAGGTTCAAATGGGATCTCGATTAGCTCATCGAGTGAGTTATTCTCGTTGTTGTTGTTGTTGTTGTTGTTGTCTATAATCGCGCTTGTTTCATCCTTCTCATAAATGTTTTCGACTATGGTAGAGACGGGATCTCCTAGATCATCGATTATGGGACCGAGATCTTCAATTGAAGTATAAGTGGTTGAAGATGAGCTAGAGTGTTCTAAGGTGTCTTTCATGCTTTCATCAAGGGGTTCATCAATGGATGTGGTTGTTGATAGTGTGTTGCATGACTCCATGGAGCTTTGTTTAGATTCTTTGGCCTTGAGTCGTTTCTTCAAGTGGGTGTTCCATACGTTTTTAATCTCGTTGTCTGTTCTTCCTGGAAATTTGGACGCAATTTTCGACCATCTGCAATTACATAAATATAGTTACATTAATTGTTATTACAAGTCATCAATAAACAAGACATTAGTGAATTACTCCTTCTCTCAGTGAATAGTTTACACTTTATTTTATGATGGGAAAACAAAGCAAGTGTAAGACGAAGAGAGTAGTGAATACCGTACTAGAGCACAAGATGAAACATGAAAATAGTAGCTATGATTCTCGCTCTTCTTAGATGGTTTTTTCCCTTTCGTTCCAAGACAACGAATATGATATAAAGCAAGCCTCCTCGTGTACTCTTAACACACTAAGTTTTTTATGAGGTCATTTTTACTATTTAAAGTAAAAATCCGTACCAAAAAGGGTACGAAGAAATGGTTTCTCAATACATGTGAGTTATATTTTAATTAAATGTATAAAATTGATTGGAATGAAGGAAGTATAACCTATACGAATGATATAAATTGGTTTACTTATAGTAATGGTCACGGTTAAATTAGTCAATTGAGGTATAGAAATGGTCACAGTTGACGATAAAATAGGTACTAATAAATTAAAAAGTCGAGTAGAGTCAACATCAACAATAAAGGGTTATACACACATAAAAGGGTACGAAGAAATGGTTTTTCAATAACTTAATAAGAGACTGTTTTCATATGACAAGTGAGAAACATTGATTGATGTAGAGACATACTTGTTTCCTAGCTCTTGATGCAACTTGATAATGGCTTCCTCTTCATGAGGAGTAAAGTTACCGCGTTTGAGGTCAGGTCGTAGGTAATTAACCCACCTCAGACGACAACTTTTTCCACATCTTGCCAACCCTGAAAACAACCTTTCTTTCATTATCATCTTTTAACATATAGACTTAACTTTATTATGTCCTCTAAGCAAACAATTAGTGGATGTAAAACCATCATTAGCCTCTTTTGACAATGACTAATTAAGTCTCTAATAAGATTCACAAGTTATGTTGCTCATATTCCTTTAGAAGTATTCGACACTGATGCGTGTTTATAAAATAATGCATATTTTGGCTTAAACTGAGGTGTCGAAGCATCATATATCTTTGTCCGAGTATCGAGTGTCGGACACGAGTACGTGGAGAATCAGAAGAGTCAGAATAACATAGTGCACAAGTACTCTTGGAGTCTTGTTGTCTTGGCCGAGAGTGCCTTTCTGATTCAGAATAAGACACTCGATAACACATCAACTTCAAACGGTAACTCATTTTGACATCAAAAGAATTTTGGTCTTACGAAATAAATGGTTGGATGCACGCAGTCTTTCAATAAATCTCTAAATTCGTCGTGTTTATTATTAATTTATGATTATTTGTTTTGTTTTAGTTTAGATTGGGACATCATTCAACAACTTTGACATAGACAGATAATATATAATTATATACTTTACTCCATCATGTTGAAATTTATTTCAAAAGAGTTGATTGCATTTGTAATCTTCTTTGACCTTGTTTACCTAACCCTCTCAGTTTTACTTTAAAGTCATGCCATTTCATTGGTTAGTTTACATAGTTGACTAAGTAACTACTCCTAAACCTCTCACCTTCATCATTTCACACGTGTGGCCAAAATTTAGATGACTTCATGGATAAAGAAGAGGAAAGGAAATAAAAAACCATCTCCTTAAAATCTAAAATACTAGATGCAACAATTTATGATTAAAAATTTAAGAGAGAAAATGTCGCGACGTATGTATATACAGTATTATCATTTCGAGGATTCATGACCATCTCACATGTATTTCGAACTTTCTTTATTTAAAGAGTCTTCGCGATACATGTGAGATGATGACAACTTATTCTTAATGACTAAAGAAAAACGGTTATCGTGGGCTCGTGGTCATTATATTAACTACTAATGTGACAGTAGTATTGGGTAAGCAACAAGTCAAATTCTGGCTCCGCCACTGATTATGGTTGTATTATATACACTACCCCAACTTTTCAGCTTAGTAGTTAGTACACATGATTTGAGTTAATAAACATGAAATCAAAATGCATGCAGATGTCCGCTAGCTTTGAATGTTAATAAAGTCATTGAACAATAATATTCATGACTCGAGTTCAAATCCCGTCAGATAGTGATCTCAAGTTCACATGCCAATCAAGAGTGAAGAACAAAAGAAAAACCTGAAAGTTTAGGAAGAGCGCGCCAATTGCTATGACCATGTTTTTGGATGAAGGAGATGAGCTTAATATCCTCAGCTTGAGACCAAGGTCCCTTCTTCACACCCGCCTTGTCGCAACACGGCCGTCGTCCTTTGCCCATTATATCAAAATACTACTCTATATACTCAACTTTATATACAACAACCAACACTACTAAACACTAATTAAAGTCCTTTTATAGTCTAAAGATAAGATATGGTGATGATATATAGTTTTTTGTTAAAGGATTATAGAAGTATGAAAATATGAATAATAATTAATAAAGTAGGGCACTATGTATTTATAGTGAGATATGCATGGCATTTGCTTACGCTAACGTTGTAATAGCAAGATTCTCCCCTCTTACCAAACTCTTTGGACCAATCTTACTTATAATATTTGTATGAATGCCACATTTTTCTTCAGTTAGGAGAACTGGCTAACTCTTTCACTAAGTAGTCACTACAATTATTTTAATCATTAGTCAATTAGTTGTTTAGTGGTTTGAGTTTCAAATAACCAATAGTGGACCTTAGTTATGCCAGAAGGAGGTCCAACCCCTGCTGATTTTTCACATTTCAGTGTAAAATTACTCAAATTCTTATACAAGACTGGATGTATCTGTCTTCAGCTTGAGACAGGTCAAATAACATGAATAAGACAAAAACAACAGATTTGTCTTATATGCCCAGGGATGATACTTGGCCCGTTTTAGTATTAAGATGGATACCTCCACCCTAAGGGAGACTAATGGGTTAATATTCACACGGACGACGTTAATAGTACAAACCTCGATCAGCCTTCTTATCATTTACTCCAAAACCCGTCACAGCAAATAACCATCATATTTTTTTTATATATTTTTTAAAATTTTATTTAATTTTTTTTTTGGGTTCAAGTGATTTTTCTTTTCAGATTGCATTGGAGTGACATCATGCTATTGTCAGAAATGCGAGTGTTAACAACTTAAGATCACTAAGAGTGAAAAGAAAACTAAGAGATTAATTAGTGATAAATGTACTTTATTGATTACCTAACTAAGCTCACTTACTCTTTGACATCCCAACTACAATCATACACAATAGCTCACCCTGCACATTGACTATGTCTTAACATTGCCTCTCCATAAACAGTACTGTAGAAAACATCTCAAGAACTAATACCTCTACCTTTATTTAATTTGCGGTTAATTTGCGGAAGTCCTTAATGCACTGGGATAATGTTGTTGTTGTCGTTGTTGTTGTAGGCTATTTTTAAATCTAATCATGGTGACCCCTTAAGGTTTATGTTAAGGGAAGTAAAACACTAGTGGCCACTAATCTACTTTTAACAGAAATCCAACAAATAAAGAGATTTGATTAAGGCAATAAATCAATAATGACGTAGTGATGATCTTACAATTAGTATTAGTGTATTACTATACAACATCATACTTAATTAACAACTAGCAGAAAAAATACCATTTTATACGTATAATCAAGTCATTAACTCGGTCTCAAAATGACATTAAACGGTCTCATGCATTGAGTTTTTGTCTTTCGGAAAACCATGTAGTAAGATACGACCTCAAAACTCGATTTTTTAAGAGTATATAAATAACAGGTAAGTACTTTGGGTTAATGTACAGATAGAAATGGTGGCAAATATATAATAATTCACATAAAGGTGTTGAACACAACCACATAAAGACATATGGAGTAGTACTGAAGTAGTTAATACACAAAACATGCAGCTTTTTATTTTGCAGCATGAAACTATTACCTTCATAATCTTCAATATTTATATGCAAGTTTCATGCAGGATTCAGGCTCAGTGATCTGGTTTTGTAAGCCTCCTTCAAAGATTTTTTCAGTGAATCTGCTCCACTGACGACGCATCAATACCTGTAATTCAGGACCCAATATTTCTTTTGTTCAACTCTTGCAGTAACAGGGAAAAAACAAAAAAAACGTATTTTTGGAATAGACAAGCATAGACGCGTATAGAATGATTCTGTCCAAGATAAATGATTGTCTTCTCTATTACCTATTCGATTGTTCTAGTATCGAGCTCCTCAAAATCGTGGGGTAAAGGGGTTTTTATATGTATGCATTTTACCCTGCATTAGCAGAACAAGATGTTCCCAGATGACTGGTAATGAAATTAGCGTCAAGAATTGCATCAAGTGACCCATACTTCACAGTAAAAAAAAAGTGCAACAAAATTTCATAATTGTGAGAACCAAATCTCATTAATGAAGAATAATCAATTTTAAGTATCGAGTTCATGCTTGTTATCTAAAAATAATAAATTCAAAAAACCATAGAAGTAACATTAACACCATTTAACAGAGAACGAAACATCAGTGAAGAAGTAATCATGGATTAATCTTGGTGTCATTGGCACGCAATATGCAATGATAATCTACTGAAACGTACATTAGCCACCAAAGTGGGATACTGCATGTGTGCATGGTGCCTATTGATTCTTGACTCGAACAAGAACTTCATGTATCCCCACGGCCTCCATGACGAAAAACTAGAACGGACAGATAAATAGGATTCAATCATCAAAAAGACCGATTACTCCAAGTGTACCTACAAAACAGAATATGCAGGATTTATATGTTGCTTACTGATGTTTATAAGGAGCACTTTGTAAGAGACAGGAGTGAATTTATCTTGGGTTAGCAAGGTATACCATCTGGAATGAAGTCTACCGGACTCACCAAGCATATGCCACTTAGGATAATCTAAAATTCAAGGCATTCCGAATAACATACTGAAAATCTTCCCAGATGAGCATCACTAATTCTGTTAGCAGCGAGTTTAGCATTGGACGATCTCACATGTCAGATCAACCTAACCCTTAGATATTCTAAGGTTGTTACTCTTACATGTAAAACCGTCTCATAAAAGTTTTGCCAATCAGGGTATATGCCAAGTTCATAGGGGAAGTTCATATCACTTAACTGCCAAACTAACACGCCCCTTAATGGCAAAAGGCAGAGATATCTGAGTATCCAGTAAATCGAGAACCTACCTTAGAAGAAAGGCAAGGTCTTGAAGTCTCTGAGATATGAAAACAATAACTAGTACATAAAAGTTTTTGAGATTCCGTGAAACTATTTAAGAAGCTAAAAATCATTAATCAGATAATGAAAAGAGTAGCTTCTCTAAGATAAAATATGTCGGCTTTGATAATAAAGCTGCTACGTGGTGATTACATATGGGTACCAAGCAATCAAATCATAAGAGTGTTCTGTACTCTGCAATCGCAATAACTTCCCAAACTAAATACTGTACCCCCTCCCCTTCCCTACCGAGGACTTTACCACAGGCAAGAGTCTTTGGGAAAACATTCGGGATACAAGCTATATGTGCGGTGTGCCTCTAAAAACAGTTCTGGTTGCGTAAAACAACCAAAAGAACCATCAATGTACATTACTGTAAATCAGATGCTGAACAAAGCCCCACAGTTAGGATATAGTGTACCTGAATGAATCTATGAGTTTGTTCACCATACAAATGATCATACAACTCCAATCTCCCTATGATACTTCTGATGCCGTATTGAAGTCTCATAAGATATCAAGAATTAATAGGGCTGCTTCATGATCCCAGGCTTGCAAAATACAGTGGCCTGGATTATCAATACGACAAAGAATTAACAAACATGGCTTGGTTGGAGAACCCTTCAGTTATCCATCTATGCATCATAAAAAACAATCAAGCACCAGTTCTAGCTTATTCTAAACGGCCAAACTTACACACTCTCAGCATTCAATAGCTTCAACCTGCAAGCATATAACCTTAATGGACTATCCGGCACTCCATCAATTAAAAGTTTTCTTTGACCAATGTGAACTAATGCTTATATAGAAGCAAGTATAGATCACCGGGAAATTACTTAGTCTAGGCTGCCAAAATGGTAACTTTTCACTAAATTTGACCCCAAACACAAGAGACTTGGCAATAAATCATCAACTGCAACATCATACTCTTAAGTGATAGTCCAAAGTAAACTCGAGCAATGATCTGCTTTCAACTTTCGTACTTCTTATCAATTGCAACACCATACCCACTAACTGATAGTCCAAAGTAAACTCGAGCAATGATATACTTTCAAAATTCATTCCTGACTGTTTGAAACAATATATCATAGCCATTCTTAAAAATCCCAGAAAAAATACACTACAAAATACCAAGGAAGCAAGACCCCTTAGGCACTACTAGGGTCAACAACATTGCTTATTTTAATTCATCAACTCAAATTCTACAAACAATTACTACCCACAAGATATCTTGAAAAAAATCAAATACCCAGTTTAAGCTTTTTGTAGTTTAGGTATTAAAAAATTCTTAACTTGGTGATCTAGCAAATTGAAAACTGGGGGATAACTTTATCAAGTATGTTAGAAATCAGAAATCAATAATAATTGAGGAGGTAAAAGAATAATACCACAGAAGCAATTATATTGGCAAGTTATCATGGTAAATTGAACAGCAATCATTCAATTGTGAACCGTCTCTTTGCATAGATTAACTCTACTAATTTCTGGGTAACGATAGAATATTGGAATGAATGTACATTCCAAATTCTGTTATACTTCCTCCCATTCAGACCAAAGGTTACAGTTGATTTATCACACTTGTCGAGGCATGTTTTATAACGTGCATATTCTTTAGTTACACATTATTAAAAATTATAAAAATTTGATATTCTTATAGCATTTATGACGATAAATCAAACAAGATCTCACATGACTATATTTTGTCTTATACATTAAGAATAATAACAAAGATTCCCTACGACCTGAATAGTGCCAAAAAGCAACTGTTAACCTTTGGTTTGGAGGGGAGGAAGTATACCCTTTGTTTTGGCAGTAGGTCTTCCTTGTGACGGGTCGGATATTACGACGGGTATTATGTGAGTGGAAATGGGTAGAGGGGACAAGGTGGGCACCCACCCCATGTGCTCCTTCTCTCACCCTTATGGGTTTTTTGTGAGACGATATGGTATCCGTCACAAGTTTGTGACGGATACCCTCCGTCATAATGGAGAATTTGTGTTGTTTTGGGGTCATTTGTGTCAGGTTAGGTTCGGTTTGGTTCGGTTTGTACTATTTTGGGTTTATTGGGATTGGGTCAAAATGGATTGAGTCGGGTTATTTGGAATCAGATCATTTTTAGTGTTATTATCAAGTTATTTAGAGATGATAGTTCATTTGCAAAATAAATATTCGGTCATGTTATATACTGGTCTAACTTGGGTCCACAGTTTGGGTGTCTGGTCGAGCTCTGGCTGAATTATTAGGATTGGACCGTTTGAACCGAATCAATTTTGTCAGGTCTACCCTTAATGCATAAATAGCTCTAATTTCATGATTAGGGTTTTAACACAAGTTTAGAAATTAAGAAAAGAAAGATGTTGGTGATGAGCAAATGATATGATTATGGTGATAATTTGTAAAAAAAAAAAAGTTTTTTTTTCTTTTCTGGTGAGGAGAGAATCCGCAGCCGATACCTTCGGTGCATACTAGGTAACCCTCGAGTATACGCAATAGCCTGCAAATCACTGTATTTAAAGTTTAAACCAATAAATGATTAAAGTTTTCACGGAGAGCCTAAACATGAAAATTATGATAAGCTCAATTTCGTAGATCATATATTGTGAAATTTGATAAAAGGTGATCATTTTCCATAAGTTTGTAAAATGAGAGATTTTTTAAGCTTATTGTACCGTTGAGTAGATCAAATTTCCGAGATAGTCAGCACCAAAGATATCCGCAAAATTCACTATTAATTTAGTTTAACGCAAACATATTTAGATGGGTCGAACCTAAAAAAAGAGAGTAAGAAACGAATCTATAGAGCATCTCCAATGGTTTATATCTAAGGACTTGCTTGCAATATTTACAAAATTATAAACATGAACTACAGTGAGAAAAATCAAGAAGTAACTTATGACGTATAGCTTTGTCAAGCTACATGGCTTGGTTTTGAAAAAATAAAAGGTAAATTATCTCATTGGATGAAAGTAAGAATGTGGGACCCATGCAGTTCTACAAGATGTTGTAGTCCGTAGTTGGAGATGATCAATTTGAAAAATCAGTAACTTGAAAAATCGATGTGGCAAATCAAGCTAGATCGTATTGTTGTTGTCCATTGGAGTTGCTCTAAAACAGCCAAAAAAAACCAAGAGGGTGTCCCTACTCCCTTGCATTCGTTTGATTGAGAGCCCAATCACTTGAAATCTACGGTTATAGACGTTGAATTAGTTAGCACAAAATATCTGAAATCAAATGGTGGATATCAATAGTTTCTATAGGCATATACCATTGCTAAAAATCACACATAAAAAAAGTTCTTCATTTTGTATCAGCAAAACAATCATACAGCAGTAATATCAATATGGGACTACTGTCATCCCCTTGGTGTTTTGAATTCCCACCATTAATCCACGCCAAAGACCCAGGCTTTTGTTTCTTAAGTCGACGTTGCGCCAGTTCGAGCCTGCCCTCATCAACTTCGCTTGTAAGTTTGTTATTGCCTTCTTATATGCACATTGTTCATGCAGATGTCAACTAATTTAGTTGCTAAAGTCATGTGAGGTTTTGCTCATGACTAGAGCTGGACAACAGCACGGGTCATCCCGGCCTTGCCAAGGTCCGACCTGCCCACAGCCCGCCACCCCAAACGGCTCGCTCGGCCTGCCCCGACCAGCCCGTCCCGCTCCTCCCCTGGCCCAGCCCGGATTCCATTTTCCCAGCACGGCCCACCTGGCCCGTCTATTTTAGGAAAAATAAAAAAATATGTTAGGCCCGCCAGTCTAGACCGCCTCGGGCTTAGGCCCGGGTCAAGCATGGCCCGGGTCTGACCGGAAGAGTCCGGCTCGGCCCGAGTACAGGTCTACTCATGACCTGGGTTCAAATCCCGTCAATGCCAAAATGCACAGTGTTCCTACATACGGCAAAACATTCACTAAATCGTTAAAAGTTACATAGGTATACATAGTTGCGTACATTTGACACCCTTTACCCTGTCTCAAGTCTCGACGACTTGTGACGTACTGACTGATGTTGCTGCTGAAAATAGATTGTGTATAGAGATGAGTACCCTAACAGTGATAATTCAGTTTGATTTCAGAAAAGATGGAATTTTTGTCTACAAAAGAAAAGGTACATTGTGGGATGCAGCAAAGTTGAAGTGAAAGAAGAATTGGATATAGAAGCCTGTGAATTGGTGAATGGATCAGAGCTTACAATCGGAGAAGGTAGTGACAGAATAAACGCTCTTTTCTTCAGCGCAGTGAAGAACAACAATGGAGTTGGAATTTTGTTATTATCGGACATTTTTGGGTTGGAAGATTCCTACAATAGAGACTTTGCTTACCGCGTTGCCTGCAATGGCTACAAGTATGTTCTCTCATATTTTCTGTATGACAGAGAACTTAGATGATATGACAATAGTTGGCGTAAACAATATTGAACCCGCCGTTAGACACCACCCAGTCCCGAGAGACAGGATTTGAAATGCTACGACATGACATTAAATGACTCGATTCAAAACTGGTTGACCTGATAAGAAACCGTTGACTCGAAAATGACCTGCACCAACAGTAGCGCACCTTAAAGAGAGCCGCGCTCAAAATGATCCTATCCAGTCACAAATTGTCCGTCCTGAAAAGACCCTGCACAAACCTGACCAGTCTCTAGGATCACTGATTTTAATGTTTGAAATTGCAGTGTCTTGGTGCCCGATCTTTTTCGTGGGGATCCATGGTCAAGGGATCGATCAGAAGATTTGTTAAAGCCATGGCTAGCCAAACAAGAACCCGAAAGGGTGGCTAACGACATTGCCACTTCAACAAAATGGATGGTTGATGAATTCAAGGCTGCAGGGTCGGATAAGAAGCTGGGTTTGATAGGGTTTTGCTACGGAGGTGCTCGTATACTAGAACTGCTAGCCATAGACAAGAAATCGACATTTGGAACAGGGGTTTCCTTCTACGGGTACAGAATGGATGAGGCTGCTGCGCAGAATGTGAAAGTGCCGGTTTTATTGATTACAGGGTCAAATGACCCTTTTGTTCCAGTTAAGGAAGTTAATGAGGTTGGTAATGTGCTGGGAAGCGAGTCCAGGGTGGTGGTTTTCGAGGGTAGAGGACATGGGTTTGTACATAGACCTCAAACTCCAGAAGAAGATGACGATGCAGACAAAGCTTTCATGATCATGAGAAACTGGTTATCAGACCGCTTGTTAAACAAAAACTGAGTCGCCGAGTGTTTCTGTACTTCTTTGATTACTGTAATTAATCATCATGAAAATATCTGCGTTTGAAGCCGACTGATCACTTATTCATAAGTATGCCTGACAAAATCAACCCAGTTCGAATGACAAGACCTTGCATCCAAGTGCAATTACCTCACAACAAAAGTTACAGGAACAAAAATATCATTCTATGAGAAATTTGCAGTATATGGATTACGGGGTATTAGATTGACCCATCTAAACAGTTTTGAGTTTTACAGTTGGATAGTATCAAGTTAATCAAAGTAGCAAGCCTTCTGATTAAAACTAGTCCACTGCAATGCATTCTGTAGTTCACTGTAAAAGTCACTCTTGTGCATCCTGGAAACAAAAAAGGTTGGTAAGCAATAGGATAGTCCGAAGATAGAATGCAGGAGCAACCGGATCGATGAAAGACGAATCCTCGTTTTCAATGTTTATTAATGCCAATGAAAGAGCATCAGTGACCTTTTCAAAGGAAAAGAAAAGTAAATTATTTGATGAAGCAGAGTCCTTTGAAACAAGCAAACATCAAAGTACATCACAAGTAGCAATCAGCGTTCGTGTACTTGGGTTTATAGAAATAATTTTTGGTGATAATAAAAAGGGAAGGGAATTGCAGCGCAGCTTCTACAAAGTAACATTCATCTAATATATATGCTTCCAATATGTATACATCCTTCAGAAGTTTCTAAAAAAAGCAACAACACGAATGCTTACATGCGTAGGAGGTTTTTGAAATGTAATCGTTCAAGAATGGTTGGTTTAGAACCCATCGGCAAAGGATACCCTTTTTATACTTTAGACTACAGACTCTTGGATACTTCAGGACCCCGGGAATCTTAGAGACTTAATGCCTCTCAAACTCCTCGCTCTGTAAAATAGCGCAGTAAAGAAAAAGTAAATCAACCCTCTAGTACAACATACCCATTTACCCCTTGCTACAAAGGCTACCACAAATTGCGAGGTAAGGGTCATATGTACGGAGCCTTACCCTTGTGTTAGCAACACAAAGAGGCAGAAAATTTCAACATGGATCGAATCATATGATTGATACACAGTATATTGAGCACCTCCAGACTAGTTAGTCTTTTGCTTTATTATATTGTATACAACAACATTACCCCAATCCTCAATGGCTCTTGCAAATTGCGAGGTAAGGGAGGTCGGATGTACGCAAATTCTCTCATATGCCAAAGCAAATAAAGAGCTCTACAAAGTTTCGTTCACCAACTGCTTTACAAAATTTCCGACCCCCTACCCCTGGAGGCACTAGGCTAATGTTGTTGGAACTGCTTTGAATTTTCTTCCTCGCACCCGATGAGATATTTTTACACTTCATTGATATATACTGAAGTTTAATTAAAAAAATGGAGTGCAAACAAATTCCTCGTAAAGATATTTTCTAACAAAGCTTCCACAGAAACATTTTGGTAACTTAAGTTATAGACAAGACTAAAAACAGAAGATTAGAGTCCCCTCATTTATCTCATCATGGAGGTACTATAACTAAAACTCAACCCTGGTCAAAAATCAACCCATGACAACTATTAACATAGCCATTAGTCTTACAGCTAAGCTCTCGAATCATTCTCAGATGCCCCGAGAGGACATCCTTTCCTTGTTCTTAATTCTTAAACTGAAAGTTAAATTGCTCAAAAGAAATTAGTCTATATATAAATAAGTTAGTTTATCCACAGGTTTACTAAATTTATGAAACCTGGGACTTTTTCTTGCAAAGCTAAAATGCATTTTCCCTGAAACTCCTTGGATTTCAAAAGGTAAATGGCTTAACTTGATTACTCGACGTTTCACAATACAAATAGGCCAAAAAATCAACAAGGCAGATGCTTTATTGAGCTTATGATGGAGTACATGAACAGACGGAGATAACTTGCCTGGGAAGCAGGGGTTTCAGAAACAGTCGCAGGCCTCAAAGTTGCTGTCGGCTTGCCAAATAAATGCGAGCAGTCTGAGTAAGCAGATCCAAGTCCCACGCCAGCTCCAAAAGCCACAGAAGCCCAACGAGTGACAGGACTCCCTGAAAGACAGACGAGAGTTACACCAGTATCAATCTTAAAAATCAGTCGCATGATGCCTTTTATTCCATAAACTAGCTATGGCTAACATCACAAGTGTAAATAACACGACATGGCCAAAAAATGAGATCAGAGTACTTATGGAAAGAAGATACAGCTTCCTTTTTGCATCACTAAAACCGAACCTCAAAGTTATAGGAGCAGTTCTTAGAGAAGCATAGACAATAAAAATTTGAACTTTTTGGCGCGCACAGTTGTATTTCAAAACAAACAGAACATGAGCTCGTGAACCACAAACTGGCAACAATCACATTTATCCCAAGACTGGTCGTAACTAATCCGAAGGTAAAAGAGGAAAATTACAAAGTAGTAGATACTAAAAATCAGCAATAACTAGCCATTGAAGGTAACGATTATCTGCCTCCCCCTATAGTAATGCATAATCTCATATGAATGTAATAGTTCCACTACCACCCCTTTACCCTCCCTAACCAACTCTTTCTCTTCGTCATTTTACTCTTTTCCTCCTTAGTTTCAAGCTCCATTATCCCATAACAATTACCCTCAATCAAAGCAAGCCCTAGCTCACAAAAGATGACGCATCGGCCAACAAATCCAACTTCAATCAATTGCCATTTCTGATATAGCGTCAATGACATTTATTCAAACATTCCGACATCTAAATTATGCAATTAAATTCACGCTACACTGATAAACAAATAACTGCAAGTAGAAAGCTCAATATTCCCACTGACCTCTACACACTTTAAATCATCACCACAAAAATCTCCCTTACCTAAACAAATCACTCATTACACCCAGGTTGTCACTACTAAAACGGTCATATCCGTCTTAAGATTAAAACGCCTCAAATAGCACTCCACTTGATAGATGGGAGAAGCTTCATCTATCATATTTGGTCCATTTTAAGTTTAATACGGATATGCTTGTCTTAAACAAGAATTTGTGATCAAACCCTAACTAAATTTTGACTTCCAAAATTATTCCTAAACCAAAAACAGGGATAAATCTGAAAACCCCAAAGAATCAATTCATCGAACACATCATTTGCACAATTAATTCATTCAGAAAAAACAAATTAAACCAAATGGGCATGTTTCAAATCATGCAAATCAAATAAATTACCAAATAATTTAAATAGAAAATAAATATTAGCGGAGAATTTAAATACTGACGGAAAAGAAGGAGGCCAGAAAAAGCGCCGGCAACGGAAGAGTAAGCAAAACGACGGAGAGATAGATCAAGACAAGCGTCCCACTTTGCATCCAAGTCGTAATCTTTTGGAATTCCCTTTTCGTTAATTTTTTCCGCCATTGATTTGGGTTGAAGTTTATGATCAAATCAAAGGGATTGAATTTTGTGTAAATTTCTTACTTTGTTTTCTGGGTTGAATGAAGGTAGCAGTGAAAAAAAAAAGTGGTTGTTTTTAGGGGTGTTTACTCGCGGTTGAACCGAAGACTAAACCCGAACTTTTCGGTTTGGTTCGATCTTGGATTCAAATTGATCAAAATTATGCTCTGTGGTTATTGGCTAGTACCTCGTATATGGTTATTACATTTTAACTAGTTTTGGCACCCGTGGGAAGCACGGGTTTTTCGTTTTTAGTTCTTTTTGGGGTCATTCTGTGTCCACGTTTATGATAGTGCCATCGTCAGTCGATGATGAATATAACTTGCATTTACCACTCATTTGCGTGACATGCTCACTTGAGTAAATATATAATTTTGCTACCATTTTGCAGAATTTCCAAATGAAAATAGATAAGAAGAAGGTATATCAGTCTTCATTTTTCTTCTGGTAAGAAATTAATTTCGAGAAAGTAAAGAATATCACTTACAGGTATGGATCATTGCCCACAAAGCTCATATGACCTTTCTCATCTGTTAAACAGTAGGCTATTTATCCCAATACTTGAATTCTCCCTTGATATCGAACATTTTTTCAAGCTCATATATAAGTTCATCATATGCAGAACAATCTCAGCGCAAATCAGGAGCGGAATTAACGGTCTGAACATGACATACTTAAAGCAATATAACTTAAAACACCGAATGAATTTATTAATTGTCTTCCAAGAAAACACTAAGGAAAATTTGTTCGTGAACCGTAAGGAAATTATCAAATGTAAGTGTGTTCTAAATATAAGAGGCAACTCCTAATTTACATATATATAAGAACACTGAATTCCAATGTCTATCCCTGTATAGTTTTATAATTGACCGTTGAAAATGAAAAGCAAAGGAGATCGGGCAGATAGGTCAGGCAAGTCGAATGTCTATGTGGCAGCTTTGCACCAAGAAGCTATTCCCAGGGTGGATCAAATACTCAGTAGTTAGTGATCACGTTGCGGCCCCCGATGTCCTCAGCCCTGAAGTGGATCTTCCTCAAGCTTTGGTCAGCTAATGAGTCCTCAAACACCCTGTGCGCCAAACCCTCATATGGAACCTGTCAATTTTGTTAACAACTGTAAGTCCAAAAAACTTAAAAACTGCCACGGCTAAAGCGGTTCACCATCCCACTTATATTGGGAACATTAGAGCTGGTGTAAAATAAGGCAAATTGTGTCGATAATCTTATAGAAGCGGAAAATTGTTAAACTTAAGGCAACTGAGTACTGATATCTCCCCAAGAAAACATAAAGGAAGCCAGTTAATGAAAATCACTTCAAGCTTTATACAGGAATTCAACTTCTGAATAAACTACCTCTCAAGTTGCTCAATATCCATAACTCGGCCATTTAACCTTTGGACTCCTTCCACCTGAGAAAATGAATTATTCACACTCAGATATGCAGCATTTGAGTAACTCTCATCACCTCTAAACAGATTATCATCAACTAATATGGAGCGTGGTTCAGATTCCTCGTCTACCTTAATGCATATTAAGATAAATAGGAATTGTGTATGCTTTGTTAACAACTTGACACTCGTGATAAGTTACTATTCGATACGACTAAATATTACAGGATTAATAATGTAACATGACATAATGAACATGCATCAGACTTCGAACAGAATTACGTTAAATTACTGTCCATTTTTTCGTTCAGAAGTCCTTTCGGCATCTAACTTTCATGTCTATCATAACCTTGCTTTAGAGAACATCTATTGCACAAGGCTGGTATCCGGTCAGTGTTCATCTACTGAATGGGTATCATGGTAGGCTCCAGAGTCGCGTTATTACGGGTTAGCTGCATTTAGGGTGAAATACTAAAATGTTAGAAAAGAGCATATGAAGCGACTGAATGCGCATGAAAAGGTTGTTGTGAGGGACCACCACCCGCTCTCGCAAGAATTTCCACTTGTTATAATAGACGCCATTTCTATGAATCCTTATGTATGGTATCCAAAACATCTTAGACCTGAAAACACACACCCTTAAGCATAGGCCGACAAATGTGCGACCTATTAGTGAACAAACTTGGAAAACATCACCCTTCGGAAGACGAATCATAACCAGAATCGATCTTGTCATATTTTGCTAATATCTCCAGAATTACAGCAATACAACCTAAAGGCACATCACAACCGGAAGTAATGGTTTGTACATGACATAAAGAAAAAACATAACTTTAAACAACCGATCAAGTTATTAACTTTCCCTATAAATCACACTAATAAAATGATGTTCATGAACAAAAAAACAAATTATCAAATATAACAGTATCTGAGATATAAGAGGCAAGTTTTAATTTACATATCAGACCAATTAGTGCATCCTGAGACTTTAGGTGGTAATGGGTGTGGACGCGGGCCCACGGGGGCGAAAAGCGAAGCAAGCTTTTCCTTGTGCATTTGTGGAGTCGCCACCAATTTATTGTGGAAAATTGGAAACCGTTCGAATACCTCATGCCATGTCAAGACACAAAGTAGTGACATGAACACTAAGCACTCGTTACCCTTAGCATTCTGTGTCTAGAATGACTCTCGTGGATGTCAATGAACACGGATGTTCACAGAGATCTGGAGTAAGGGGTGAGGGTACGTATTAGGAAGCTCTTTTGATCGAACACCTAATCCCACCCGCCTCGATAGCGGCCTCTACTAATGATTAGGGAAATTATCTATACTCGATATGTTGTCGATTATATGCATGCAATGCAACATCCATTATTTTAATTAGACCTGGCAAACAGATCGGGTCGTGTCGGGTTCGTGCTCGTGTCACATATAAACGGGTCACAAACCCTCCAACCCAAACCCGACCCAATTAAATATCGTGTCGTGTTCGTGTCGACCCACTTACATAAATGGGTCATCAAGTCTCAACCCTAACCCGTTAGTTTCGTGTCGGGTTCGTGTCGTGTTCTCGTGTCATGTCCTATTTGGAAAGTTTAAGTATATTTATGTGAAGGAGGACCCAAAAAAAATTGGATTACTTTAGTAAACAGGTCATTCGTATCGGGTTCGTGTTTAAAGAGGTCAGCCCAAACCCAACTGAATTAAATATCGTGTCGTGTTCGTGTCGACCCACTTACATAAATGGGTCATTAAGTCTCAATCCAAACCCGTTAATTTCGTGTCGGGTTCGTGTCGTGTTTTCGTGTCGTGTCATTGTTTGCCAGCTCTAATTTTAATCCTAGCATGTGAGAATTAATACTAAGTCGGTTATCACGTAATTTAGCATACAATTAATGTCAAGGTAGAAATTTAATGTTGATTACATGTGAAGGCATACAAGCAATACAATAATAAAGAAATACAATAAAAATACAATAAAGAAAAATACAATAATTACATTGGATTTATTGATTTATGTCGAAAATACATTTAAAACGGATGGTTTTAGAAAAGAAAGACTAAATAAACTAACAAACAGATTAAGAGTGATAATACGATTAATAGTTAATTAAATACGTAATTAATAAACTAGGCCAAAGCAGAAACGGGAGTTAGGAGGAGAGAACTCAACCAGAAATAAAGTAGCGCAGCAAAGGCTGCGTCCTTGAAGAGGCGCAGCAGTCGCTGCGTTTGTTCCTTAGCTCAGTTCTGGCTGTGAAGCCGAAATTGCAAATTGTTAATGTTCGTTGGTTAATTTTAATGCTCGATTATATTATTTGACTCGGATGGAAGTGATTAACATATTATTTACATGTGAATGAGGTCATAAAAAACGATAAAACATGAACAAAATTAATTAGAACTAATTATATGCAAGATTAAAAGGTTAATTACAAATACAAATTAATCGAATTAATTAGATTAAACAAGTTATTAATGACGAATTAATGATAGTGACGATAAATAACAGATGAAAGATATATCAATGGTGAATTCCAGAGACTCAATATCGATGAATCGAACTTCTAAATCCCGAATTGATTTGAATGACGAAAACCCGCAAATATGAATTATAAGGGATTTAAGTCGGGAAATTAATGATGGATTAATTATTAAGAATTATTAATAAATTACAGGTGAAAATTATCATACTTAAATTGTCGTATTAATGAACAATGAACAATTGAAAGCGAAATAAAAACAATAGGACGAACAAAAGACGAAGGAAGAAGAAAGGAAGCGCAGAACTGGCGCCCCTCATTTAAGAGGCGTTAACAGTGCTGCGTCCCTTCAAGAGGCAATGGATTCTTTGCGTCTTTCTCGACGTTTGTCTCCTGATAATCCGTAAAAAGGGTTTTAAAACAAGGTTTTACAAATCGGTTTTAAGTGTGTTTTCGACATAAATCTTACATTAATGATTACAATAATAAAAAACAATATTAAAAATAGGGATTTACACCCTCAGACTTACATGTTTGACGAAACGAGATGAACTAAGTTAACGTATAGTGATGCTCGACTCGAATGTACGACGAAAGTGCCCTCTAGGAGGAAAACGAATAAGGTTGATTAAGTTGATTAATTGTGGAGTTGGTCAAATTGGTCGGTCATGCAAAATGAGGCTGGTACTCAGAAAGATCCGAGCTTACGTGGTCGAAAGTTCAAGCACGTAGACGCTAAAAAGTAAGAACGTGGTCTAGAATGCAAAGGGAGAAGAGAAGGGCGGACACTCGCATGAGAAATATGAGAGACCGAATGTCTCTATTTATACTAATCACGGAATTAGGGTTTAGGAAAGGAGAGAAAGATCCGGAAACAACCGACTTAGGTTAAACACGGAAACTTGGACAAAAAGAAAACCTTGAGAAAAGGCGCAGCAGGTGCTGCGTCCCTTGGAAGAGGCACAGCACTTGATGCGTCCTTTCCCCAGCGGGTTCCTCCTGCGCAAGAAAGCGCGTTTGATAGCCTGTCGTATTTTAGGCATAACTTTCTCTACAAGACTCGGAATAAGGTAATTTTGGTGGCGTTGGAAAGCCAAGAAAGAGATCTATAACTTTTTGTGAAATAGGCCTGACCCAAAAAAGTCGTTATCACCTTATAAAACGGGCCTAAAGGTCGGATTGTCATTTTAGCTAAATGAAATGCACATTTTGTAATGTAATCTTTAAGTTTAGCCTAATGAAGTGACATGGGACTCAAAATGAGATATACCCATGACATTTTATGACATCCTAACCTTAGGTAGACAAGCACATTGCTTTGACTCGGGATTTAACGGTTTTAGGAAATGAAGACGATTTTTGACCCGGACTTCAAATGTACTTTAATTATCGCCAAAATGACCGTAATGA